>NC_133345.1:13457990-13791323 GCF_030506205.2 Paramisgurnus dabryanus
AAAAATAGCCTATTTTATTATCTCATGACCCATAGGTGGCGCTGTCACCAAATTTGGCATGGACCCCAAGTTCATGGTCCACATGAAGTGTACCAAATTTCATTTCAATTGATCAAAGAATGACTGAGCTACAGCTTCAGAACCATTTTTGCGTCAACCTCGTTAAGTTTGCGCATTTATTACTTTTGAACAAAGATAAATATCAAAATTCTGTTCAGTCATTTCTATGCGGCTTACTCCAAAGATTATCTGTGCCAAATCTCATAAGAATTGAACAACATTTGAAGGAGGAGTAGCGAAAAAATGGAATACTGTACATTTCAAAATGGCCGCTACTGTAATGGGTGGAGTTTTACTGTAAGGTATTAAAATCAACAAGCATGAGGAGAGCAATCACGTGTACTAAGTAGAATTTTCATAGATCAAGCGGATCAGAAGTTATAACCCTTTGAACATTGAATTTTTGAACTGCTGGTGGCGCTATAGAGTTAGTACTAGAGACTCCATTTTTGGTCACATGTCTTTTTAAGACAACCACTACAACTGTGCCAAATTTCATCATTTTCCTATGTACGGTTCATAGGGCTGCCATAGACGCCTATGGCTAAGAAGAAGAAGAAGAAGCAGAATAATAATAATAATAATACTAACAATTACAATAGGTGTCTCAGCACCTTCGGTGCTTGACCCCTAATAATAATACTAACAATTACAATAGGTGTCTCAGCACCTTCGGTGCTTGACCCCTAATAATAATACTAACAAATATAGCTGCAAGCAGCAATTGCGGGGTCAAGCACCTTCAGCGCAATGAGCACCCAAAGCACAGCAAAAACCAGACGACGCAGCAAATGCGCAAAGCACAGAAAGCGTGCAATACAGAGCTCGAACCCGAAGCAAAGCAAATGCAGAGCAGAACCACTGCAGTGCGGAGCAACAACAGAAAAGATTTCAAAAATATAACACGTGTGGAAAACCAGACAGGTCGAGAAGAACGTGTTAAAGGGAACACAAAAGGAAATCTCAATAAGTGAAAGCAAGAGCTGGGATTCGAACCCATGACCTCATGTTCCCAAAGCACAGCACTAACCGCATGCGCCACTGAGTAAACGATTAAACCACTGAGTTGGTGTGTCCAAGCTATAGAATACAGCTTTACAGCTATAAACATTGATATCCAGCAATTACCAAAAGTGTAGAAATGATAACAGAGAGCACAAATAACTGAAATACAATGTATAGTATGAAAATCACAAAACTTAAGTGAGAAAAAAAGTTAAGACAAAAAACCACTGCACATGGGATTTGAAACCATGAACTCAGGTTCTCAAAGCACAGCACTAACTGCATGCGCCACTGAGGAATCATGGGTTGAAAGGCTGTGGAAAAGAGGCTTCAAAACTGCAAACATTGACATGCCAATCACTGAAAGGGCAGAAATAACACAACAAAGCAAAAATAAACAGAAATACAAAGTGTAGGGCAATCAGATAACTTAAATGGCACTGAATTCGTGAAGAACATTTTGTACAATAATGAACAACATGGGCAAATTTTGTCAGATTCTTTTTAATATGACAAAGGGACAGCATGACAGGCACGGTCCGCTTTACAGAGGTATTTCTCAAAAATTTGACACTCAGCAGAAAAATCTGTTCAGTCACGTCTGTGCGGATTGCTCCAAATATTATACAAGCAGAACCTGGCATAAAATAAACAAAATTTGTAAAAGGAGTAGCGAAAAAATCATTTACCATATGCCTTACAATAACACATGAACAGAATGATGGAAAATGACAAACAAGGTATTGTTGCGATCGGAAAAAAACAGTAAATAAAATTTCACAAAGAAAATGTATATCAGACAAAGTATTCTGAAGATATAAGCAGTACTATAAGAACTGTTATAGTTTATAACCCCTAGGTGGCGCTGTACTCTGACTTCCCAGGTACCTTCAGGACATCATGCCGAAACTCCCTGACTATTTTTGCACGAATATGTCCAATAGTTCAAAAGATATAACAATTTATGATCAATTTCAAAATGGCAGACAGGTGGTGTGGTCAAACCCGACATAATACATATCGACAGATTCGGCATGAGCCAAGGAATCCGTAAACACCAACATCATAATTTTCTGACAAACAATTCAGTAGTTATGGGCAAAAAAAGCCATTTTTCATATCTCATGACCCATAGGTGGCGCTGTCACCAAATTTTGCATGAACCCCAAGTTCATGGTCCACATGAAGTGTACCAAATTTCATTTCAATTGATAAAAGAATGACCGAGATACAGCTTCAGAACCATTTTTGCGTCAACCTCGTTAAGTTTGCTTATTTATTACTTTTGAACAAAGATAAATATCAAAATTCTGTTCGGTCATTTCTGTGCGGCTCACTCCAAAGTTCACCTGTGCCAAATTTCATAACAATTTAACCAAATTTGAAGGAGGAGTAGCGAATAAACGGAATACTGTACATTTCAAAATGGCCGCTACTGTAATGGGTGGAGTTTTCATGTAAGGTATTAAAAACAATAAGCATGAGGAGAGCAATCACGTGTACTAAGTAGAATTTTCATGGATCAAGCGGATCAGCAGTTATAACAATTTGAACATTGAATTTTTGCACTGCTGGTGGCGCTATAGAGTTAGTACTAGAGACCCCATTTTTGGTCACGTGACTTTTTAAGACCACCACTACAACTGTGCCAAATTTCATCATTTTCCTATGTACGGTTCATAGGGCTGCCATAGACGCCTATGGCTAAGAAGAAGAAGAAACAGCAGAATAATAATAATACTGACAATTCCAATAGGTGTCTCAGCACCTTCGGTGCTTGACCCCTAATAATAAGAAAACCATCAATTGCAATAGTGGCCTACCGCCCTGCGGGCTTGGCCCCTAAAAAGTCCGTTTTTACATGTGCAGCACTTAAAGAGAATTGAAATTGTGTTACTCTCACACCCTGCCTACAGATAACTTGAAACACTATTGTAAATACTACAACATTAAACACTTACAGTAGAATTTAGGTAGAACAGCATCCACGCTCCCACACACTCCTTTGTGCCACACAAACAACATGTGGGCTACAATTTATTTTTCAATGCTTGTCTGAATCATTGACAAGGCTGTTTCCCATTAACACCTGCATTGACCACTAGTTGTCACTGTGGAGGCGGGTGTCAAATTGTTGTTTCGAGGCACATTTGATCTGCCCACCACTACCAATATAACGCCTCCAAATTAAACAACATTCAAAAATATCTTCAGTGAGTCTGTTCTCCACCTAAGAAAATGCTTTACTCTTCAGTACAATGGTAACCTTATAAAAACCACCAACATAACACAAACAAATACCAACACTTTAGAATAATAAACAGGGTTTAAAAAAGCATAAAATAGCACTTAATTTTTACATTTACTCTTACTATTCAGTTCTTTGAAAAGCATTGTGGGAACTGCCTACATTTGTAAAAAAAATAATAATGTTAAATTAAAATAATTTAAAATAATTACACTGGACAAGGAGCAAAATGTATCATTTTGAATGCTACTTGGCTGCATCATGTTTTTAAAAATGAAACCATTGTGTTAAGCCAACATGTTACAATTTCAATTCAGTTAATTTATCAATGGTATAATGTGTCTATTCCAGACCACAGCTTATTTAAATGTGAAATTGTGGCTTTCAAGGCAGCAAGAAATTTTAACCCTAAGACAAAGAAAAGCAAACTCTGCAAACTAGAAATATGAGAGAAAAGCAATTCAATATGTTCTGGCACTCATAAGTACAAATATCCTCTAACAAATGTCTCTAAAGATCACTGATGCATTAAGTCTCTTTTATATTTACCTTGCAAATGCTTTTATCCAAGAAGATTTAAAAATGAGACTCAGAGCTAAAGTATCGAGAGTGGAGCTGGGCTGTCGGAATACAGGAGGTGGGAGGAAAGGTCTTTGTGAGAACTGTATTTGGTGACTTCCAGTCCTGGTATTGTCATTTCTCGCTTGCTGTCACCTCGCCTTTGTCCTCTCAAAAATGTGGCGCATAGCATTAAATAGAAATATACTGTATCTTATACTTTCAAAACGGCTACAATTCTGTCTCTCACTGTAGTTACTGAATCTGCTAATCTGCCTATGAAACGCACTCATCTGCTTTTCTGCCATAGTTAATGGATCAATGTTATCAGCTCAGTTGACACATTGCCCTAAGGCATTAAAGGAAAGTTGCCAAAGAAACCAAGGGGTAAGGGTGGGCGTAGGGCTTCCATTCGGTTTTTGGGAAGAGGCATGTAAAATAAGAGTTTCCAATAACTGCAAAAACCCTTGACATGAAACATGAAAAACCTTGACCCTACGTAAGTCCATTTGTTTATAGAAGCTTACGTGACAGGGAAGAGGTTGTGAGTATGTAAAACCTGCACTTGATTTTGTGAAACTGTTCAAAATATTTTGTAACGGATTTATTTCACTTTCGATCTGTGTGTTTGGTTCTATTAAAACGTGTATGTCCTCCATAAGAAATCAGTTCAAATCAGCCATTTAGAATTTTAACATACTCACATGAAGAAAAAAACAAGTAGATAGTAGATATCATAGTATTTAGTATAGTATACTGTAGTAATGTTCTGCATGCAACCTTTACCCATCAGTGATCCAGAATGCACTACACAAGGATCATAATGTGGTTACAATGAGTACTACATTTTGGGATTTTTTTAAAGAAAGTATTTCATGTTTCAAGCAATGGATTTTAGTGGTTGAAGAGCCTTTACAGAAAAAGTATAATGTTTGGATAAATGGACTTGGATCGCTGCTTAACATTAGATAGTCATATACAAAAGAATTGCAATGCAGAACATGCAGTGATTAATATTTCATTGCTATAAAAGCTTTGGCTGTTGTCAAACACACAACAAATATTCAGAATGCCAAGAACTTGAAAAAACCAAGGTGGGAATTATTCATGTTGCTGCTGTTAATTCATAGATAGCCTAGAGCAGAAACTGGGAAATTGAATCAACAAATTTGGATTTTATAATTTGGTGATGTGGGATTGCGCCGATAGATTCATATGTATTTTCAAAAAGGATGCGATACTGGATATTGGTTGCTCAGATAATCCAGGCACATACAGACGGCTTCTGTGCACACCGGCATCATTGTTTGTCATTTTGTTTTGAATTTAATGACTACCTGGCACACTATTAGCATCTCTCTGGCATGTTAGACTGCCATCATGACTATCCAGCGTGAAGCCCGTGGCCAGATGCATTGGATTAAATCTGAGCCGTGTTTCACTGTCACATTAGGAGCCAAACATGCAGCCATCAGCACAGGCGCTGCGCATTAAGCAGCTATCACATTATGCAGAAAATCACCACAATGGCCTGAAAAACAATTCATGAATTATGGCTACAGAGCTCAAATGAATTCATAGGTTTCAATACAGAGAGTGGTTGTGTTTCTTTATTTCAGTTGAATTTTTCTGCATGTTCAACATCTTAGCTTCTGAACTGCATTTTTTGCTAAACTCAGGCCAGTGTAAATTAGAGTGGGACTGAAATAATTTCAGTGAATTCTGACCATATGTAAAATGGCCTTGATGGTCAATAAATGGAAAACGTGCAATTCAAAAAATGTGTTTAACAACACATACAAAGATCCTCTTAAGACAATACAGACCCTTTCCTAACATTTAGGACATCCTGCTAAATGGTAACATGAATCAAACGTTAGTATGTCAGTTCACATTGCCATTAATACTTCTTTAGTAATGATTATAGGTAATAAAGGCTCCGGTTGAACGTGTAATGAAGTCAGAGGGTGTAATCCATCAGTGTTTCATGGGTGGTATATAAGCAGCCCACCCCCATTCTTCAAATCTGAAAAATAGGCCAGTGACCTCCCTTTATTGGTCTTCTAAATGACTGACAGCTTTAAGGCATTCAAATTCTAGTCTTCACCCTCCACCATCAATGCAATACAAACCTCAAATCACCATCAAATCTCATTCCAACACCAACAATCCTTACAATTTCCTCCAAAAAATAAAGGTTGTTTGTACAAGCAGCTTATTGCGACATAAAGTTGAGTTTTAAGGTCAAGTGCCTTCTACCTTTACATTCACATTTAAGCATTTGGCAGATGCTTTTAACCAAAGCGACTTACAGTGCATCACAAAGTATACACATAAAAACACATGACGTTTTGCGCTGCTAACGGTAATGATCTATCACTGAGCTACACAGAAGCCCTGATTTACAGCAGATCACTTTTGTGTCTTTTCCTCATATAAATCGATTGTTTGACCTCATTACACTTGTAATATATGTATTTTTAGAGGAAAACATGAGATTGTTTGTGAGAGTTTTGTATGCTGTTTTATATTATATAATAAATAAATGGGTACAATATTTGCTCAAAATGCTCAAATTGTTCAATGGGTAATATAAATACAATAAATCCTGCTATTTTAAATTGAAAATCACACCCCAATACATGTCATCATTACAAAATCATACCCCAATTTATAATTTAATGAATACCGTAGTCTCACCTGCTGGTAGTAGACACACTAAATAAGTAAACGCATCTACTGTATGTGTCATATTTTGGGCAATGGACAAATGACCCTAATGGTCAAATGAGTTGGAGGATAGGTTGTTTAATTGTGGGGTGCTGGCCCTTGCAGAAGTCACTCTATGAATGAACCAGCTTGTTTCTAGCTAGTCACCAGGCTCTTCTGCATGGTTGCTTACAACCATCAGCAGTCAAAAGACTCCAGTGGCTTGGCAAAGAAATGAGTAGAAACTTTTTGAAAGCCACTTTAAAGCACTGTACCACTTTAATTCAATACAGATTTTTTTATAGCGCTTTTCTTTATTTTCACAAAAGAAAAAACAATCAGACCATTATCTTGAAAGCCACATCAAACAAGATTGTTTATATGATGAATATATTAGCAGTACTAACAGTAAAACTAGTTAGGATTGTAGTCTGAACATTATATTGATAATGCTATGAAGTAAATATTCATATCAGATATTCACAAGGTGTATATTAGTGATACTGTGTAGTGCTATAAAGAAATTATACAAATCAAAAAAGCACACAGAAGATGCTTAAATCGAGTATCATTTATTTACGTTTTCTAAGACATTTAGTGCAAGTCAGCATGTAATATGTCAGGTATCATATTAATCATATTACATATCAACAAAATTATGTTTTTGACAAATTTTGCAATAATACCATAAAATATATAAGATCTACCTTAAGCATTAATAAGTAAGATAAAATAATAAAGTGACTATAAGATTGTAGCCAAATCATTATATTAAGAGATATTTGCAAATACTGCAGGAGGTTTGTAGTGCACACATTTTTTTTTTTTTTTTTTGCTCAATATATCTTTTGTTGTCTTCAAACAACTTTTGTCAAGACACTTACTTAACTGTACCGTACCTCATAAAGATGACACTTAGATTTGATCTTTGTCTTGTAAAGTAAAAAAGAAGATCAAATATTACTTTCATTAAAAGCTGTACTGATTTGATGTTTTTGCTATCTACTTATTTTTTAGGCATTATTTGTCTGTCTATTTCATGTTATTTGTATAGTCATTTGAGGAACATTTGTCCAGTCTGTGCATACTTATATTTCACTTCCTACACAAACGGTCTGTCTGTCTCCAGTATCACACAGATTTCACACTTTCATTCTCTCTCACACACGGACGCAAGCACGCACGCACGCACGCACGCACGCACGCACACACACACACACACACACACACACACACACATGTTTGTGTAATGATCTCACTCTCTGCATATGGAAGATAAAGCTAAGAGCTCAAGACCTCACTCTTCTGTTTTGTCATAAAGAACAGAGCATCTGCTCTTTGACAACATCAAAACCAGATTTTTAAAGCAAAAGAGGTCCAGAAACTAACCAAGCTGATGGCTTTAGAAAGAGATTTTGATTCTAAACAGCATTTTACCCTCCCCACAACTGTCTAAATGTAAAATGCAAAAGGACACACAGTAAATTCCCAACTAAAAACTACAGCTATTACTTTGTGTTTACATGAGTAAATCGACTTGTTTTTGTTTACCGTTATTACATTAGGCAATGAATTATAGTGACCCTGAACCTGATACACTGTAAAGTAAATTGGTTATTTCTCAGATTTACGTCCACATTTTGCTGTAAATGTTACGGACTCTATTTACACATAGTGCAGTCACCTGTTGTGCTCTTTTGAGTTGTTGTTGTTGTATCTGTGTGTGTTTGTGCGTTTTGGCCTCAGGATAAACCACCCACACAAGAGCACTGGGATCACACAGCGCAGAAGAAGAAGAAAAGTGGAATAGAGCAGTTCAACTTCACATCAATACTCGTGCACCGTTACATAAACACACACACACAGAGTCTTTCTTTATTTAAATGATGTAACTGTGGTGTTTCTCTGTTGGAGAGCAGATGTGTTTATGAGTCCTGAAATGCTATTGTTTTCACATCCTTCTCTACAGTGCATGAACATCTCCTTCTCTTTAAGACAGACCTCCAGTGCAAAACTGCAGAACTAACTAACAACATCTCTTCAATTGTTGATGAAGGAAAGCAACCTCAATGAGGATGTCTCACTCATTCACTCACACACACGCTGTAATGAAATCCTTCATTTGTATTGAGATTCAGACAAACTACATTAGGCAACAATTATCAAGTAGACCAGCACTTTTCACAATGCACGCTCACGGGACTCACCTTGATACTCTTGTCCTGGGATGTATGCTGAGGGGTTTCCGTTTATCTGAAAGGTGAGCAGCACCTCGCCTCCTCCCTCAGCCCCTGTCGGACCCTCCAACTCGCCGTGGTGAGTGCACAGGAAGAAGAAGGGGTTGAAGCGTGGGTAGAAGCTGGCCGGAGTGCCTCCCAAATCCATGCCGCCCCCCGACACCAGAGCCATGAGGGCACACACGAGGGCACCCTTGGCAGCGGCCCACAGCATCTCTGCTCCAGCGATGAGGCGTGTGCGCTCGAGTGTATGATAGGACAGAGAGTGCAGGTGAGTGGCCTCTTACAGGTAGAAGTATAGTAAAGTGTTTTGTAGTGTAGTGTGTGTCTGTCCACCCCTCTCACTGGCAGTTCAGAGCCTTGTGTGCTGCCCCGCTCCACCACTTAAATACCTCTTACCCCTCCCTCTCTCTCCCTCTAACTCCTCCCATGTCCCTCCCAGGTCTCTCTCTCTCCTGCTCTCTTATCTGTAAAAAATCCCTCATTTCTCTTACATGTGTTTCTTCCCGCTCTGGTTTGTGTCAGTCATTCTAATATGTCTCTGAGTCTGGGATCTTGTGATCTGTCTTTTTGTCCTTTTGGTGTTTCCCATTTAAACAGCCTCTACACTCCTTCAAGCTCTCTTTGTCTCCCTCCAAACCCCCCCCCCCAATCAAACTGATTCCCTGCTTTTCCACCCAAAGATCACACCTCCCTCCCTCCTCCTCCATCTCTCTCTCCCCCATCCTCTCAGATAGGACCCTCCGCTTTTTCTCACTGTGGCTCAAGGAGCTCTTTGTGCTTAATTTCATTCTTTCGTGTCTTATGATTAATCTGCTTTTCAAGTTCTTTCTCATCCCTCTATTTGTTTGTATTTTTTTCACATTTAACATGGCATTGAAATCAGACCTTCTTGTCCTCTCCTGTCTGACAAACAGAAGCAGTTTGTAATAGCCCCCCCCCACATACACACACACACACACACACACACACACACACACTTCACACTTTCTCCATCTGTTTGCTCTTGTGTGCATCTCTTTTAAATGATCCAGCCATCTAAAATGTCAAAAAAGCCAATATTCAAGTAATTGAATATTGGTCTGAAAAAAAGGCAATTTGGAAATGACAAAATAATAACATACTTGTCACATTAATCATTAAATCATCAACTATTAACGTAGACCTGCAAGAATATATGCAATACTAAAATACCTTACAAATAAAATAAGATTGTTTTTATTAAATGTATTTATTAACTGATCACCTGACAGAAAACTGCAGCAGGTAAAATACACCCCATCAGTGTGCAATAACATGGCATGGTCATATCACTTCTGTATCATATGCACAATTTAATACACACTGTGCAATACTAAAAGTCATCACATGATCGATGACCTGAAATTAACCAAATAATACAACTTTATCTACTTTTAACATTAAGATTTTAGGTTCAAATGGATGAATAATGAGGGTAAAGTATAGTTTTAGATGCTGTAAATGAACATCATGATATTCTTTATTTTTCACTAACACCAATGAATCATGTTAATCTTCACTTCAGTAGTGTGACAAATACCTACTCTTAAAGGGTAGGTTACCCTGACTGTGGAGACTTGCATGGGTTCATGCTGGCATGTAAATGTGAAATTGTAAGAGGGTAAATGTCATATAAACTTTGATCTAAAATCTTTTCACTCAGTGGCCGCTGTTTTGTTTGTGTCAAAATCGTGATGTCACATTGTTTTAACCCAAATCAATTTTCTAAGCACTACAGTAATGTTTAAATTGCATAAAGATGTGTTTAACCAAAGATGAGAGATATAAATTCACGTGGAAAAGCAGGTGTGCTCTTGACCTTTAAGTAAAAAAAAAACAAGATATCTTTCAATATTAGACAATAGTTTAAATGAAGACGATCAGAGAGGTAAGTAGGCAAAATGAATGGAATCTGTGTACTTGTGGGTTTGATTATATTTATAACTCTTTTATTACTCTCCATAAGTGATAGAGTGTAAATATAATAAAATAACTAAATAGCATTCTTTTATTTTTTTTGCAGGAGAGCTTGGAAGTTTCTGTATAAATAGCATTCTGTATTTCAGTTCAGTTTACCTGCAAGCGGAATCACAGAACCTTACTGCGACATAACACCAATGGCGGCCTCCACAGGTTAAAATTAATATTACATTAAGGGTTCAATCTGAGAGGTGGGGGTTGCGGAAATGGCATTTCCTTACTGAAAAAAGGACATAAAAACATCCCCTCTGTAAAACCACAATTTCCACATATCATCACAATAAAATTTGTGTATCATGTGAAATTCACGAAACAAGTTAAATAATTTAAAATTCTAAAGATATGATAATATCTTTATTTAGCCAGGAGACTTAAAATCTATTATACAGTAGAGTCCTGCAAGCCAAGTTAGGCAACCAAGTTTGCATATACAATAATACAAAATACAATTAAACAATGAAAAACAATCATCATAATTTTTTTTTTTAATGATGAACTTGATAATGTAATTACCAGGCAAATTCCTAAGAATGAGACAACAAAGATAAGATGGCAGATAACCCAGTATGGCTTTATATAGCAATAAGTACTAATGTTTTTTTTTTACCCAAAGACCATGCAACTCTTTTGTAAGTTGCTGGTACACATAATCAAGAACTTAAATTTGAAATTTAGTACCAACTTCAAGGCAACGTTTTAAATATAGATGCTAGCTGCAATCATTGGGGTCCAAGCATAAAAGGCTTGTGTAGAAGTAACAGTTATGATATGATGGGCCCTTTTTTAACGATCTAAGCGCATGGTCTAAAGCGCATGGTCTAAATGGGCGTGTCCGAATCCACTTTTGCTAATTTAATGATGGGAAAAATGGTTTGTGGGCCGAGTGCAAACACAGTCCCAGCTTAGGAGAAAGAAGCTTGGAACGGTAGGACACCTGATTCGCCAAATCAAAGACAAAGTCCCTGTGATTGAGTAGCCCAGCTCATTGGAAAGAAAGCTATCATCAAGTGCCACATTCAAGGTTTCACAGTAACGGCTCTACTGGACACAGGAGCACATGTTAGTATAATCGATTGCAACTGGAAGAGTAAATACTTACCAGATCAAACTCTGCGACCACTGTCAGAGATAATCGATGGGAGTGACTTCAATGTCTCAGCTGTTGATGGAGAACCGTTGCCATTCGAGGGATTGGTAGAGTTGACAGTGAACCTCCCCGGGAATGATGACCCAAGTCTGGCGATTCAAGTGCCTTTCCTCGTGGGGAAGAAGCCATTAGAGCGGCCATTGCTGGGGTTTAATGTTGTTGAGGAGATAATAAGAGGAAAGAAGGTAACTGAGTGTGGTCTATGGACATTTGCAGAACTCCTAAGGATGGCCCTGGACATCAAAGGTGAACAAGCCAATGAGATAGTGAGCTTTATTCGGGACCCACCCTTTGTGAACCCTTGGCTATTGTCACAGTCGGCCCTAGAGATGTTGTTGTACCACCCGGTCAGGTGACTCATATTAACCCCCTGGGGTCCAAAAACGCGGCCCCGCGTTTTGACTTGTTTTCTCCTTATCATAGCAGAATCAACTTAAAATACTCCATCATTAATAATCATACACTTACGTGTTTGACATCATTTAAAACTGTGAAGGGTCTTCTTTAATTTGTTTACATTCACAATAACAACAGATCTTTGTGTTTTTGTCAAATAAAGAAAATAAACAGGGTGCGCATCCAGACATTTCTGTCTCCGCCAGCTGTCTCTCAAAACATGTTACAAAAATCAGTTGAAACTCCCCGAATACTCGTCACACAAACATGATACACATATCCAAAGAAAGCCTGAAATGTCTACTTTTAAACATCTATTTATAATCGAAAACAAATATTTCCTGTTTATATAATCTGTATTGAAGTAAAGAGAGTACAGTTTTTCCTGGCTGAGCTCATTTTCTCTAATGCGGTCAAGCCCACAGGCTGTTGACATGGTAATGAACAGAGGAGCAGTTCAAACCATAACAAACAAAGCATAAAGTTTTATCAAATTTAAAGACTTTACCGCATTTTTTGGATGATAAACTTTATACACAAACGTGAGGAATATCTTCATTATGTCTGGACATTGAGGAAGAGAAGCGTTTATCTTTAACGTTACCTAAGAAGAAGAACAATGGAAGACGCACAGGAGGAGGATATATTTCTGAAGTGAGTAACTTATTTCTCCTCATTTATATTTGCTATCAAGTAATATGCGAATGGCTTGTGCATTTCAGCCTACATAAGCGACCTCAGCAGACTGCACCCTTCAGATTGAAAAGCTTTCGCATTGTTTACAAACGAGGACGCGTGATCTCACGTAATGGCGGATATCTGTTACATGCTATACAGTGTTAGACACAGTCATTTACTTTTGTTTCCTTCATGGAAGGTGGCACACACCCAGGGGCGCCACTAGCAATTTTGGGCCCTATGAAAAAATAGGGCGTCAGGCCCCCCCATACCCATTTCGTACCAACAGACAATCCAACCTACTGTAACTATTCAAAATCTTTGTCTGTAATTTAATAATACAGGACTATTTATTTTGCTTTTGTTTTGACCACAGTTATCAGTATTTATAGATATGTAAAATGTCTGCAGCTAAGATAATTTATTGTGCAATGCAAATTTAATTGAAAAATACAGTACATTAAATCAAATATTCAGAGAAAATGCAACAATCTTACAGATTAAAGATAAATGTGACCATGCCTGTGAAAACCCAGCTGAAGTATTTCTTTGTGATTTACTGTTTCCACATAAAATCATCCTATATAATGTAAAGAACATTTGTGAAAATATAAACTTGATATCTTAAATGTTGACTGAGTAATGTCATGTCAGCGTTTGAAATCATAGTGAAATTAATGCTTGAAATTAAACTGTGATGCCTTTTATCTCACAATAAGATTTGAGGCTTTAGTCTGATTTTCAGAGACAGTCTTAGTGACATACTGTATACTTGAGCTGTTACACACACGACATTGTAACATTTAAAAATGGCGAACAACAACAATGCATCTTTTCTATGTACATTCTGCCTGAAATAAGACTGAGTTAACGATGCTTGACCAAAGCGGCGTGGTGAGCTTGAACCTGCATTTTTCACTTCATTTTTCACTTTCATTTTTTGGACCCAACATTCAATAGGAAAATTCAACTTCAGTAGCCACCATTTAACCTGAAGAGGGCAGCACTCAGACGTTTTTACACCAGTATTGAAACACTTTATATCCAAATGTCAAAAAACTTACTAAAATTTATGAACAGCACTAATAAAACCCCATTCTTACAGATCATTAACTAAAAAAAGTTGGTTTAGGGTTTAGTTATTCTTTAAGAAAACAGCTATACTGTTATTAAATGATTCTTCAGACTGTTTTTTAATCAACGGGGCTCTAAAATGAAATGAATGACAACTATAGCAGATTACGACATATATTTCCATTGATTCTTAAACCTGTTGCAAGTTGAGAAGCTTTAATATACATAATTTGACTAGTTTAGCCTTAGTTGCATTTCAGTTTTATCACAACCAACTCGATTTACCTTCCTTGGCATATTGCGTTACAAAACAAAACAGTGTGTAACCGATCGCATTTCTAGTTTATGTTAATTAGCTTTTATTACACGGCTCTCTGGAATGCTTGATTCTGATTGGTCAGTTGAGACATTTGCAGGTTCGTTCTTTTCAAATAATAACCGCTCCAAAATAATAACGCATAGCCGGACTACTTGCACGAGTAAAATCGCTCCGCGCCAATAAAGATCAATAAAGATTACTGTCTGTTTGGCGCCATCTTGTGACAAACACTCGACAACCACGACAAGACACAGAGAGCTTACTGAGACTGAACTTGACAAAATAGAGCATGACAGCTACGAAGCCAACACACAAAAAAATACAGAATGGGCATTAAAACTTCTCAAAGACTGGCTAAAAGAGAAAAAATGGAGACAAGTATGAAGCAGAGGATCTTAATAAGGTATTACGATCATTTTATGCATCTGTGCAAAGTTTCGCGGAAGGATAAAAATGTTAATTTAAAACAAATATGCCAATAAAATGTTTCAAATTCATATTCATGTCCAGTTTTTTTTCTTATGTGGCAAGTAGCCGTGTAATAAGCGGGATAATGTAGAGGCAGCCGGTAGTTATTGGGAAATAAGCCCCTTCAGTGTGATACAAGACCCTCCGCTTCGCGTCGGGTCCTGATCACACTGTCGGGGCTTATTTCCCAATAACTACTGGCTGCCTCTACATTATCCCTTACATACGGGCTACGTTAATTTAAACAGCTTATAAGGGCTGACTTCGCGTTAGAATCATAACACAAAACAGGGAACGTAAATTGTGTTTTTTTTAAACTGAGGTGAACAGAGCGAAGACTTTACAGTGGAAAGAAAACTGCATTGTATTGCTCCAGCGTCACATTGTGTAAACTGCATTTATAGTAAGGAAGTGCACATATGCAGATATCATAGGAAATAGCAGTAAATTCACACACCTTGTTCTCTTCTGAAGTTCACGCGCACTGTGAGACCGTGGATTGAAGACGGCGCTAAAACACAGAGTAAAGACTAAGAGGAGCTAAGAGGGCTCAGCTTAAGGGGGTTGCGTGTGCGGCAAAGTCCTTGGCTGGGGCCCTCAAAAGTTCATGGGCCCTTAGAATCGTCCTAACTTCCCCCCCCCCTTACGGCGCCCCTGCACACACCTAAAACGCATACACCTTTTAAGTGTGTGCTGTAATATGATTCCATATATTTTTAGATGCAATGCAATTCCATACAATGCGCTTTACACGCAACACTGTTTTTTATGAGCGCCACGTTGTTTACGCGGAGACGCGAGCTCGCGCACGTGGTCGCCATATGCGATGTGTTTTTAAAGTTCATATGCGCTTACAGAAACGCGTTAAAAGCAGAAACTAGATGATCAGGCACCCTTCTGAAACAGCTTTTTATAAAACTAATCACTGCAGATGTTTATCTGAGATGTTCTGAATTTAGTTTATGTACATGATAGTTTATCTGAATGTAGTGCTATCATTGATATTTACCCATCAGTTATGTATGAAAGGGTATTTCTGTGGACAATTTATGCTGAAAATGTCCTACTGACCTACATTTCTATTTTTATTATATTGTTAACTTCTTAATAAACCTCAAACAAACATGTATACAGGGTACGTGTGCACCAAGGTGTGTTGGAGAGACTCATTGGAGCTTTAACAAACCCCCCAGTACTCGCTTACCCGAACTTTGAACTTCCATTTGTGCTTCATACAGACGCGCCCGAACAGGGGCTCAGGGCTGTGCTGTACCAACAGCAAGAGTGCAAACTCAGGGTCATTGGCTATGCTCTGCGATTACTTGTTTTATGCGCCACACTTTACCATTTACAACAACCCTTTGACGTATGTCCTCAGGACAGCCAAACTCAATGCTGTTGCAAATAGGTGGGTGGGAGAATTGGCAGACTTTAGATTCGACATTCGCTACAGACCAGGCAAAGTGAACGCAGTTGCCGACATGCTCTTTCAATGTCCCCTCAATATCACTAAGTTGATGACCACATGTACAGAAGTGCTGACTGAGGTGGTGGTCTGGGCTACCTGGGGAGGAAGTTTGGCAGACCAAGAGAATAAATTTGCCTGGGTTGCGGCCCTTAACGCACGTTAAGAGAATACAGAGTGCCAGTTTGAAAACAATTTCATGACACTTGACCGCTCTGAGTTGAGAGCCGCACAAAGAGAAGATCCTGTGGTTAGTAAGGTGATAGAATTAAAGGAGACTGGTGAAGAATTAACTCCTGAAATGACAAAAACTGCTAAAGGGGCCTCAAGAGACTGTTATATGAGTGGAGAAAACGTCTCGGTTACGGATGTAACCCTCGTTCCCTGAAGGAAGGGAACGGAGACATCACGTCGTGACCGACGAATTGGGAACTCGCTTAGAGAGTTGTACTTCGAGTAACTACTAAAATGCCAATGAACTTGCCATTGAGGTATTTGCATAATGCGGGCGCTGCCCCGCCAGGTGCGTTTATAAGTCACAGGTGCAAAAAAGGAAATTAGCTTCTTTTCGCTGAGAAAGCCAGGAACCAGTGTCTGGCCGTAAACAGCAGGAAGCAGCACCTGTGGCGATGGAACGGGACGTGACGTCTCCGTTCCCTCCCTTCCGGGAACGAGGGTTACATCCGTAACCGAGACGTTCCCTTTCAGTTGGTCACTACGACGTCACGTCGTGACCGACGAATTGGGAATCCCTACCAAAACGCCACTGGAGCTGACCTCTTCCAGTGTCTGCATAAAGCCCGCCGAGCCAAACACATAGGTTCGCGAGGATGCAGCTAGTGAGAGGCTGACAGCGGATGCTCCGCAACATCAGGCTGCCAGGGCAGCGGAGGAGAGTCAATCAAACCATTACACATTTTGACTGGATGGGCGTCCATACTGACAGTTATTGTGTAGCGTCAGTCGGAGGCTGCAAGCCGACATGCGAGCCGGTGCTCAGTAATCCCCCAGGTGAGGTGAAAAGACGTGAGGAAACCGTCTCGACACGGTAAAACCTAATGAATGTGTTAGGTGTCACCCAACCAGCAGCTCTGCAGATGTCTGTTAGCGAGGAACCACGAGCAAGAGTCCAAGATGAAGCAACACTTCTAGTAGAGTGAGCTCTCAAATTAAGTGAGCATGGGGTGCCCTCCAGATTATAAGCAAGGGTGATTGTGTCTACAATCCAATGAGACATCCTCTGCTTAGTGACAGCTTTCCCTCTCTGCTGACCACCGTAACAGACAAAGAGCTGGTCTGAGGTCCTGAGGCTTTGTGTACGATCCACGTAGAGGCGCAGCGCACGTACAGGACATAATAAAGCCATAGTTGGGTCTGCCTCCTCCGGGGGCAGCGCTTGCAAGCTCACCACCTGATCTCTGAAAGGAGTGGTGGGAACTTTGGGCATGTAGCTTGGTCTGGATCTGAGAGTTACGCTCGAGATAGCAGGACCAAACTGAAGGCACGATTCGTCGATGGAGTATGCATGGAGGACACCTACCCTCTTAACAGAGGCCGATGCGATTTCATTAACAAAAACCTCAGACTCACAGACTGCAGAGGCTCGAACGGGGGTCCCTGCAGGGCTTTCAGCACCATGGAAAGGTCCCATGGAGGGATATAGGGAGGGCGCGAAGGATGCAGCCTTCGTGTGCCTCTTAAAAATCTAATAACTAGTTCGTGCTGGCCAACCAATCTGCCATTTATTAAAGAGTGATGTGCAGATACCGCGCCAATGTCACATTTAATGGTGGAGGGTGACAACCTACCATCTAACCGATGTTGAAGGTACAAAGCACGACATTAATGGGGCATTCTCGGGGGTCTTCGCGTTACGAAGAGCACCAATCGCCGAACAGGTTCCATTTAAGCGCGTACACATGTCTAGTAGACAGCGCTCACGCTGCAGCGATGGTGTTAGATACCGCTTGCGATAAATCACCTAACCTTCCCACAGGTCGGGGCGCGGGTGCAAAACGTGCCCCCTCCTTGAGAAAGAAGGTCCTTCCTCAGGGGTGCGCAGACCGCCTTGACGGTTGATATATGCAACAGTCGCAATGTTGTCGGGGCAAACTAATACATCCTTTCCTCGCGGCTTCCATAGCAAAGCGTACGAGTCCCAGATATACAGCCCACAGCAGTTGGGGTGCTATCCACACCCCTGAGACTGCAAGCCCGTCGTACATGGCTCCTCACCTCGCGCTGGGGGCATCTGTGTGTGTTACAGCATGCCAGGAGACCTGTCTGTCTGACCACGGGGTGCAATTGAGACGACACGCAGGTGCAATGGTTACACGGTGCATGCCGGTGCGCCACTCTCTCCTCGGGACTCGATCGTGAAGCCGGCGCATCATGCACCTCGGGGAAGGAAGGTACTGGAGGTGAGTGTTAAGACGCACGAGCAGCTCCGAGTACCAACCGTAAAGGGCAGGACAGTTCGGGTGGGGGGAGATTGAGTCTACTCCACGCTACTGCCACCACGGCCCGAGGGAGCATGGCCGTCATCTCAGGGTCGAACTCGGGGTGCGCTACCCGGCCCGAAGGGGGAAGCGGATCCAAGTCAGCCTCAGAA
This sequence comes from Paramisgurnus dabryanus, assembly GCF_030506205.2. Classification (NCBI taxonomy): domain Eukaryota; kingdom Metazoa; phylum Chordata; class Actinopteri; order Cypriniformes; family Cobitidae; genus Paramisgurnus; species Paramisgurnus dabryanus. The sequence goes on from NC_133345.1 coordinate 13,476,967, forward strand.
CAGACGACCAACCTACAATGCAGCGACAGGTATGGGGGGACCAACAGAGAACACAGGCCAACCGTTCTCCATTGGAACCGCTGCTGCGGATCAGCACTGAGAGCCAGAGGACGTACCTGCTGACCGATTCAGTACTGTGATGCAGAGAAAATTTTTCCAAAAATGTTCCCATGGCACCTTTAACCGAGGTCCACAACCGAAGGGGCGGGGCATTCCAGGAGGAACGTAACCAGTCTCCGCATATCCGCGAGTGCATGCTCTCGCAGTGAGAACATGAACCCTCCACAAACGCCACCTCAGGTTGCTGAATGTCCAACACCAGAGACAGAGATATGTGACCATCTTTCAACCCATACATTTGCCGCATCCGGAACTGCACGGACGAAATGACGTCTTTAAAAAGATGCACTCCGCCTTGACACGAGAGAATGGCTGTCTTTAAAAAGACACAAATTCCACCCATGCTGCTCTTTTACAGGAAAAACACTCTTAGCTGTGCTGAGTTGATGAAAGCGCACAAGGAGAGGCAACGCACACACTCAGACTCAAGTTCAAACTGAGAAAAAAGAAGTGAAGATCTGCGAGCTTCCACTGCAAAGTGCTGGATCGGAATCCTCAATCAACTACGAGCCAGCAGTGTCTTCCCGAGCAGGTAAGAGAGCTTCTCAATAGCAGTAGATCTGCTGGCTTTCGAAGCGAAAATAGCTAATTTCCCTATTTGCACCTGGGGCTTATATACGCACCTGGCGGGGCGGCGCCGGCATTATGCAAATACCTCAATGCCAAGTTCATTGGTGTTTAGTAGTTACTTGAAGTAGACTGGTCTCTCTAACCCTTACGAAAAAGAAGTACACTTCAAGTTAATTTTATTAAGTATACTTAAGTAATGTTGGAGTATAGTTTTAAGTATACTTTATGTAGTAAGTGTACTAACATTTATGTTCTAGTAGTATACTTGTAAGTGTACTGCTTGAATACCGCTTGGGACTAAATTGGCCCACTTTTAGTATATAAAAGTATACTTCTAAGTGTACTATAAGTGTAAGAGTAGTCAACTGTAAGTGTACAACTAGTGCACAATTAGTTCTTCATTTGTAATGCAAGTGAACTCATGAGTATACTAGTAGTTTTCTAGACTTATACTTCAAGTGTACATGCAAATATTCTGTTAGTGTACTCTTAGTAAACTAGAAGTTACTTATTGTGTGCTGCAGGTATACTTCCAAGTGTTCTTTTAATATACTTTTAGTTAACTAGTAGTTTACTAGTCATATACTGAAAGTGTAAATGCAAGTGTTCTGTTAGTGTACTCTTAGTTAACTAGTAGGTTACTTATTATGTGCTGCAGGTATACTTCCAAGTGTTCTTTTAATATACTTTTAGTTAACTAGTAGTTTATTAGTCATATACTTCAAGTGTACATGCAGAAGTGTTCTGTTAGTGTACTCTTAGTAAACTAGTATGTAACTTATTGTATACTGCTTGTGTAACAAAGCACTTTGACACAGGATCCATCTGCAGGTTTTTATTAAACACACTCATATTCCAACAGGCAAGGTCAAACAACAGCAAACACAGCAATGAAAGGCAGGCAAATCTCGTAGTCGTGAAACAGGCAAAAGGGTCAGGGCAGGCAACATACTCATAAACCGGGTAAAACAAATAAAGATCAATAAATACAGATGGATATGCAGGCAGGCAAACGGCTCAGCAATGACAGCCGGTACAAATCAAGACTTTGGACTGACTGAATGTTTCCAGAGAGTTTATATAGGCTGTCCAATGAGTTTCAGGTGCAGATTAATCAGTCCAGGCATGCGGGATTATGGGAAATGGAGTCCAGAACGAAAGTTTATATTCAGGGGGTTCAGCCATATATATAGATATATATACAACCTCAAATCAGAAAAAAGTTGGGACACTGTAGAAATTGTGAGTAAAAAAGGAATGGAATAATTTACAAATCTCATAAACTTATATTTTATTCGCAATAGAATATAGATAACATATCAAATGTTGAAAGTGAGACATTTTGAAATGTCATGCCAAATATTGGCTCAATTTGGATTTTATGAGAGCTACACATTCCAAAAAAAGTTGGGACAGGTAGCAATAAGAGTATAAAAGTTAAATGTACATAAGGAACAACTAAAGGACCAATTTGCAACTTAATTGGCAACATGATTGGGTATAAAAAGTGTGGCAGTGCCTCTCAGAAGTCAAGATGGGCAGAGATAGTCTATATTCTATTGTGAATAAAATATAAATTTATGAGATTTGCAAATTATTCCATTCCTTTTTTTACTCACAATTTCTACAGTGTCCACTGTAGTGTCCCATTATATATATATTTTTTTTCTTTTTTTATTGTTTGATTATCTCACTGATAGCATACGAAAGATTTAGCTTCAAATTGAAAGTACAATTAAGGTATATGTCAGGTATAAAAATTAATACACAGGAACAATTTATTGTACTTTAAGTGCAATATATATATATATATATATATATATATATATATATATATATATATATATATATATATATATATTTATAGTATGATGTTAAGTTCACTTAAAGTAAAGTTGAGTAGTAAACTACTAGTTAACTAAAAGTATAGTAAAAGAATACTTGCAAGTATACCTGCAGCACACAATTAGTAACTTACTAGTTTTCTAAGAGTACACTAACAGAACACTTGCATGTACACTTTCAGTATGAGTACACTAGTTAACTAAAAGTATAGTAAAAGAATACTTGCAAGTATACCTGCAGCACACAATTAGTAACTTACTAGTTTACTAAGAGTACACTAACAGAACACTTGCATGTACACTTTCAGTATGAGTACACTAGTTAACTAAAAGTATAGTAAAAGAATACTTGCAAGTATACCTGCAGCACAAAATTAGTAACTTACTAGTTTACTAAGAGTACACTAACAGAACACTTGCATGTACACTTTCAGTATGAGTACACTAGTTAACTAAAAGTATAGTAAAAGAATACTTGCAAGTATACCTGCAGCACCAAATTAATAACCTACTAGTTTACTAACACTAAAGATTCTCCATGAAGATAATACACATTTGTACTGTACACTACATATACTTTCAAAATTTACTTAAAATATACTGTTTCTAAAGGATGCTAAATAATGTATTTTATAAATATGCTGTCAGTGCATTATTATAATGATAACTTTAACAGATAAAGTATACCTAAAATAAACTTTAAAATAAGTTCAAATTAGTATACTTTAAAAATTGCACAGAACTTTAACTCCAAGTATATTTTTTAAAGTATACTTTTAGAAAATATATTAAATTATAATTATTTTGAAATATATTAAAAGTTTAATTGTAAGCAAATATGTTGTAAGCATACTTTCAATATATTAAAAGTTGGTACATGCTAAGTTAAATATACTTGAAATACAATAAAGTATATTTATTTTTTACCAGGGCTATTCATATGGCTTTTTGCAGCTTTCTTGATGTAGCTTTCGTTGTTGCATTTTTACTTAATACTGTTAAGTATATGTCAGTAAACAAGTATAGGCCAAATATACTTAGACATTTCGGTCAGTATAGGTCAAGTATACTTTAGTACAATTTAAGTATATTTCTGAGAAGTACCTAAAGTACATTTTAGAGAGGTACATAAAAAGTAAACTGAAAGTATACTTTTTTATTTTAAGTTTAAAAGAAGTATACTTATAGCACACTTGAATAAACTTCTTTTTCGTAAGGGAAGCGAGTTCCCAATTCATCTGTCACAACGTTACGTCGTAGTGACCGACTGAAAGGGAACTGGATCTTGAAGAGGCACTACTCTATCGTGAGACCAATCATAGATCTCAACTTGTTCTCCCCCCTCAATTTAAGCTGTCGGTTTTGAAATAGCTACACAACGACATGGGACATGTAGGTACCAGAGGTGGAAAGTAACAAATTACATTTACTCACGTTACTGTACTTGAGTAGTTTTTTTGTGTACTTTTACTTTTTTGAGTACTTTTTAAAATCTGTACTTTTACTTTTAAATAAGTATGTTTTGTTTAAAGTATTGTACTTCACTACATTTTAAATCATATCCGTTACTGAGTAAAAAAATATTTTAAAAAAGCAAGGTGATAAAGACGCGCAATGAATGATTTATGGGCGGGGAACGCGCAAAAAGAACCATGGAGATGGACGAGACAGGCGCACGCTAATGCAGACTCGCCTCAGTTCAAATCTTATGAAAGAAACCCCTTGTCTTATTTAAGTGACCACTTTCCACTGACGAGAAGGGATTGTTTCTTTCATATGAAAGGTAGGATTCATGCTCTCTTGAGTACGAAAATGTCAACCGGGTTTTTACCGCTCATTTGCACAACGTGTTTTTAATACCATGCGCGTTATCTTCCGAAGTCTAGCAGCTTCGCGTCAAGTCAAACACAACTTCAGAACGTCCTCGAGAACGCGCAGGTCATTAGACATTGCAGAGAGAGACAGAGGGAGAGAGAGAAGAATAAAGGTCTGAAAGCGGGTCAGGGAAGCTAGAAGACAATAAACGTGTCAAAAGTATATAACCATGGCACTCATCTCATTAAATGCTCATTTAAACTATATATAGTTTAATAAAATAATGTATGTTACCAGCAATACATCAATTACAACCTTACTATAGTGATTGTATTTACTAGCTGCTAGCCACCTTCAAAAGTGCATAACTCACCTGTAAAAATCATTAAACAATTCCATAAATGTTTCTTAGTTTAAAAAAGCTTTTTATTTTATTAACTTTTTGTTATTGCACTTTAATTGTAAAGATGTTCCTACAATAAAAAATAACTAGTTTGAGATTTATATTCCCTTTTGTACTAAAGTCCTCCACCTCTGTAAAAAAGTAACTTTTACTCTGAGTAAAATTAAAATGATTTACTTTTTACTTTTACTTGAGTAGATTTTTAGATAAGTAACTTTACTTTACTTAAGTAAAATATTATTAAAGTAACTTTACTTTTACAATATTTTAGTACTCTTTCCACCTCTGGTAGGGACGGAACGAAATCTAGAGTTAGCAAGAAACAGATTTTACTTTTATGAAAAAGGAAATTGAGCACTACGTCACCCAGCAGTGCCAACGCGTGAAGCAGAAGAAACCAGTGGTGAAGATCAGAGCTCTGATGGGGAGTCTTACCTCAAGTTGTCCACTGGACCTGGTGTCCATCGATTATCTGCACCTGGGGCGGAGCTGGGCGGATATGAATATATTCTGGTGCTGGTGGACCATTTTACTAGATTTGCACAGGCACACCAGACAAAAGACAAGTCTGGAAGGACGGCAGCAGAGAGGATATTTAACGATTATATCCCACGGTTTGGCTATCCTTGGCGACTCCATCAAGGCTGTGAATTCAAGAACCATCTCTTCGCGACTTTGCAACGGATGACAGGTGTCGGTGACTACAGAACAACACCTTATCACCCCCAAGCAAACCCAGCATAACATTTTTATTGGACTCTGTTACAAATGTTGAGGACACTGGAAGAGAAGGAAAGATGCAAAGATCACCTTCCAAAGGTAGTGCATGCTGACAATTGCACAAAACATGAGGCGACGGATTTTCTCCATTCTTCCTCTTGTATGGACGTCATCCTTGCTTGCCCGTAGACTTAATATTTGGTCTAAGATCAAAAGAGGAAAAATACTCACCTCGAGACTATGCAGAGAAGTGGGCACAACGGATGGTTGATGCATACAAACTAGCCTCAAACAACAGTAAGCAAGCCAGTGCACGAAACAAGAGATACTATGACTAGCATCTTCGAGGCGTTGTGTTGCAACCGCACGATCGAGTTCTGGTTCGGAACTTGAGTGAGCAGGTGGGACCTGGAAGGCCAAGATCATACTTGGAGAAAACTGTGCACATGGTCAAACAAAGGATAGGACATGGACCAGTCTATCAAGTTTACCCTGAGTCTAGTGGAGAGCCAAGATCCAGGAATGATACGTACCTTGCACCGGAACCCGCTTCACTTGGTTAATGACTACCTGTAGAACCATCACCCTTGGGAGCTGATAAGTAATGTAGACAGCAGGGAAGGAGACAAAGATTGTTAAAACCAGCAAGAGAACCTGAAGAAGCAAATTCAAGTGATTCATGTTCAGATGACAGTGATGCTCCAAGAGCTTACTACTGGTTGCACTCCTCTGAACAGCAGAGATCTAAACAGAGAATGACTAAACCTGACACTTACCAAATAGGACATTGGAGACAAAGAAATAGTGAGGATGGGCCTGTAAGACAGGAAGAGATAATTCTAGGAGTAGAGGAAGGATACTTACCTGAGCAAGTGGCAAATCACTCATTGACTGACTTACCGGCTGCATCAGAATCTAAGAGGATGGATGATGAGCTGGGAGACATGGTACTTGTGGAGGAAGGAAAACAGATGATAAGCCTAGTGAGAAACAATTCAGGAGATGGATATGTTAGGAGATCCAACCCATCCTTGGGTCAGCCCAATTATGAACTGCCTACTGAGATAGGAGCTGCTTAATTGATGCAGACACAGCAGTTACCATATTACTCTAATGGGGTACAGGGGCCTGTATATGTGACTTGTGCTCATATCCCAACTACATTTCCTTATCATATAGGGTCTTATACTACCTTACCACCTTATACTGCATTTAGTGTATACTAGAGAATTAGTACCTACAAGAAAACACACACACACATATGTAAATGTGAACAAGGAACATACTGATATAATACACTCTGACACAGAAATCTTGGAATTGGTTAGAATGTGGGAGGAATGTTTGTGTTCTTGAGTAAACTGTTTATAAGGGCTAAAGGGTCAGTGTTGTTTGGAGCCATTTCTTTTGTCAGGGAGAGTGTGACACCCTATGCGACATTGATATAATCCTCATCTTTCTCTCTTCTTGTCCCAAACTATTCTTTGGTCATTTAGCGTGCAGCACAGCAAAAATAGAGCCGGACGCCAAAACGATTGCAGCACTGCTGCTTCCGAGCCGCTACGTGAGCACGCGCTGCTCACACTTGCGGTTTTACTTGTTAACATGGGCGCTGAAAAAAAAACATGTGCCGCTTACACGCTGCTTACGCTTGTGGTGTAAAACTGGCGTAACCCATGCAAAAAAAGGAGCGAAATTAATATTTGTTGTAGCCGCCATGAGCACCAACAATCTCTGGAATTGTTACAGGAGAGACAGACGCACTCATACCTGGAGCCTTTCCCATGGGTCACTACGGCAACACGGTGTGAGTTCTCTTGAAAGGGAACTACAGTTTTTACTACAAAAAACATAAACAATATTATTGTTAAACAATCTTATAAACAACCATTTAAGTGCCCTGTCAGTTATTTTTCTTTGACCAAACGTTAAAAATCCAAATATTCAGGCACAAAGGATTATAGGTATTCCTCATAGTACTTTGTACTAATAATTTTAAGTTCATTACACCTGTATTTTTAAGGATTTTTGGAGGTTAAAAAACACAAAATGTAAGTAATATTTACTTGATTGTTTAAGTAAAGACAGTATTTGAATTTACAGTCTACAAAGAAACCAACATGATCTCACAAAGTTCTGTGATATAGTCCCAGAATATTTTGCTCATTTATCCGTGTCATTGTCACGGATCTCCGCATTTTTCTGTGTCCGTACCACAAACTTTCTTTTCCATGTCACTTTAACTATTGGTTTATATATTTTTTTTCCGGATTTTTTAAACAATTGTCGCTTGAAGTTAGGGTTAGAGTTGGGATGTCATTTTATGTTACAGAAAGTCGTTCTAACCCCAAACCCACTTGAAAATGACAAGACAATAGACCACTTTCGTGTTTGCAAACAGAGATGACGTTTTTTTGTGGGCGGAGCCAAACTGGTTGCAGAAAGTGATATCTCCGCAGTAGCAGTGAGAAGTGTTTTAACATTAAACACATATGTTTCTCATAGTGTTTTAATCACGTTATTTTTATTTTTATATAGATAAAAAGTTTAAATGGCTTGGCTACTGATATGCATGTGTGTAATGTATATGTATATGTACCAGTTCCGGTAAATGTGAAAGTCGGCACACCTCTGATCTACTGGCTGTTCTTCAACGTGATGTCCAGCTGATGCCTGACCAAAGACCACCGGCAGAACCCGCTTAATCTCCTTCCGTTTCAATGTGTATATATATATATATATATATATATATATATATATATATATATATATATATATATCTCCCAAGGGTTTTTTCCTCCTAGGACTTTTTTTTACTTCCCCGGCTAAAATTCCGGGGGTTTTTTCTCCTAGGGGGTTTTTCAACCCGGGGAGGCAGCCTTTTTGGGCTTAACTTCTATACGTTACATTAGTAATACGTTTGCTTATAATGTTGATTTATAGCTGCAGCAAATTTAGCTGCTTGTGCTATCGTGTATTATGTTATGCTATCTGTCGATTTTCTGTGCTTTTTAACTACATCTATTATGTAAAGCTGCTTTGATACAATTACCAAATTGTGAAAAGCGCTATATAAATAAAATTGAATTGAATTGAATTGTATTGTTCTTCTTTGCTAAATCAATTATTTTTACAGTCTGAATCGCTAAAGTACATATAAAAGCAATACTATCATGTATTATATATAATAACGTTTATTAAATATTTCATAATTTTCCTGTTTTCTATTATTTCTTCCTTATATTTATCTTACGTGTTTGTTCTAAAACTATTATAAAAGTATTATGTTTAAACATACATTAAAAAGACTTTTTATATATTAATAACACTTTACATCATGTGTGTGATATATTTATATATTTATAAAGTATGTAAACATAATAATTTTAGAACAAACAGGAAGAAGACATAAGCTAAGATATAAGGAAATAATAGAAAACGAAAAAATTATGACATATAAAAAATTTGATATTATTGCTTTTTCAGTATAAAAAACATTTATTCTGAATAAATTATAATTGTAACATGATAAAAACGCTATAAGAAACACGTGGAAGGAACAGACTTCGACAGAACACCAGACATCTTCTCTACTTATTTTCTATTCTAATTATTAAAAGATTTCCAGATGATTTCATCGCTCACTTCTGTCTGTTTAAGGGCTTATTGTAATCATAAACACCTATGTTTATCTTCAAATGATGTCTTCGACGATGGTATTCTATAAAAATGAAAGCCATCTTTTTTGGCATTCCTATTCTGACACTTAACAGCACAACAGGACATTTTCTAGTGAATTATCTTGCTCTTTTCACTCGTGTCTAATTCATTTCCACTGTTTTTCTGCAACCGCATTGCGCGCGCAGCTTGCAGTGACGTAACTGTGACGTCTACTTTAAATTAGTCTATAGGAAAAACAATTGAGTAACCAATACGTGAAACTGACACGGTAAAGAAAGTCTGTAGTACAGACACAGAAAAATGCGGAGATCCGTGACAATGACACGAATGAACGAGCAAAATATTCTGTGACTATAACACGGAAATTCGTGAGATCAGGTTAAAGAAACATGTCCATGTCCCTGTGACAAGGTGACCCCATCAGGAAATGCAACTTTACAGGTTAGGTGTATGGGGGCTGGGGCACACCATCATAATTTTGATTACATAAATTAGACCTGAAAAGAAAAATTTTGTTTTAAGTTGTTTTAGCTAAAGTATGGCATCTCACTACAGGCCACCATGCACACAAACAAATAAGACAAAAATAGGTAACACTTTATTTTACGATCCGCAAAGTGTCGCGTAATTAAACCCAATTTACAGCGTACCCATTTGTAACAACAGGGTACCTCTACAGTACGTACTTGTAGGTATAAAGGAATAATATTTTAAGTTTGGGGTAATAAGGGGGTAAGAATATGAAGAATTATAAATTATTTATACTCTAAGTATTTTATAACAACAGGGTACCTATAATATTACGTGGTGTGTATGACTTAGTCAAGTCTATGGGGAAATTATGTTTTATTTTTTTATTTTTTTTATTGTGAGTTTTTCATATTGACTACTGAATGTTGTATACAGTCAATGTCTACGAGCCACATCAGCAAATAAATATAACAGCACATCACTTTTATTTTAGTAGCCTATATTACTTGCTTTTAATAACAAAAGTCCAGCTGATTTAATGTGGTTATCTTTTTTTAAGGTAAGTACAACAAAAATAGCAACTTATTCCCTATTTACCAGGAAACTCCTACATTTGCGGACATATTTGAAGTGGTGCTTTGCAATTTATTTACTGTAAACACAAGTATTTTAGCCAAATATAATTTATGCAATGGCAAACCAGAATGAAACAACAGCAGATATCAGCTCCCGCTAAAGCAAAAGACGACTACATGCGTAGGCTACTGCGCAGGTGTAGAACGCGCGGCCGTCTGCAGGAGGTTTGCTGGAATGCGGTCCTGAGGTGAAATTTCTTTAAGAGGTTTTAAAAACGTTCTACACTGTGGAGTACGGCTGCGAGTGATGTCAGCAGGATCCGCATGCTGGATAAGGTGACTGGTTTTGTTAATACATGACTCACGCATTTCAAACAATGTTTTTTCAAGAAAGTTGCCAGCTAACGGTAGCAGGTTAGCTAGCACATAAGTTAGAATAAAGTTATTAACGTAACTGGCTCAAAAAACTCAGTTTCTGTCAAGGCACAGTGAAGAAACATTTACTGAAGGCTTTCATTTATGTTTTTTATATGTAATGCAGAACAGCATTTGTGAGACGACATCAACTCATCACCCGAGTGGACAAGAACACCAACAGAGGAAGCCAAGCCGCAAAAACAATGAAAAATTGTCATGACTTTTTATTTTAAATAAAAGTTATGTGATAATAAACATTAAGTGTTGGCTTAATTATAGTGTTTTAAAGATGTTTTGAAAAAAGTTGTTTTAAAATAACAATAACAATATTCTGTATGTTTATGGTATTTACCCTATAACATTTATAACGAGAGGTGAACAAAGCACCACTTTAGTTTACAGCCCGCAAATATGAAAGTTACCTGGTACATAAACAGAACAATCGGGGAATAAGCCCCACTTTAATTTACAGCCCGCAAATATAAGAGTTACTTGGTACATACACAGAACAAGCGGGGAATAAGCCCCACTTTAATTTACAGCCGGCAAATATAAGAGTTACTTGGTACATACACAGAACAAGCGGGGAATAAGCCCCACTTTAATTTACAGCTCGCAAATATAAGAGTTACCTCGTAACTCATGTATACATATACAGATCAAAGAGGTACAAGTTGCTATTATTTTTATTGTGTGTTATATTTTATTTGCCGACGTGGCTTGTAGACATCAACTGTAGGCTATACATAACACTTCATCAGGTAAGTAGCAAATATGAAAAAAAAAACATATTACACATAGACCATATTACCCATAGACGTAAGTCATACATACCACGTAATATTACAATAGGTACCCTGTAGTTATGAAATACTTAGAGAATAATTTTCCATATATTCTTACCCCCTTATTACCCCAAACTTAAAATATTGTTCCCTTATAACTACAAGTGCGTACTGTAGAGGTACTCTGTTGTTACAAATAGGTACGCTGTAAATTCGGTTTAATTACGCGGTACATTGCAGGTCGTAAAATAAAGTGTTACCCAAAAATATATTGCATCAAATACAAACATCTCTTCAGTAATTAAGTGCTTGAATACTCAGTCAGTATTAAAGATATTAGGTTTATATTTTCACAGAATGTTCTTTATGTAGGATGATTTTGTGTAGAAAATAGTAAACCAAAAATAAAAACTTCAGCTGGGTTTTCACAGGCAGGGTCACAATTATTCAGAGTATGAAGCTAAGGGTTTGTTTTTTTCTATAAAATGTACATTTGCACAATAAGGGACATATTTAATTACAGCTTGGGCCAGTGCAAACCATCATTTAACTGTCGTGATTTACAGTGGATAATTAGCGCTGAAAATGTGTGGTGTAGATATTTTTTCCGATTTACTTTATTGCATATGCATTTCTAGGAGTTTCCTTTCAGGGGCAAAATTTATGGGAGGAGATTATTTAAAGAGCCAGTAAGATGACAATTTTAAGCATCCTATCACTGTTTATAAGTCCCGGATAACAGGTTTAAATGCATGCAAGGTCAAAAAACACTGTAATTTTCTCAAAATATAAATTTTAAATTACCCCATTTCTTAGAGATCTCCAAACGATTCGCGTGAAGCCGTTCAACGACTCAGTCTGCCTAAACCCCACCTTTCAGTAGCCTACTCTGCTCTGATTGGTCAACTGACAGAGTCTCTGCACAGACCAAGATTAGTGGCACAGACCAACAATACTGCAACGTGTATTGACATCGTGCTAACATGATTTACTGAGAAGACATTATCAACATCAATCATTCATCATTAACCCAAGCAATAACAACGACGATAGAAACTAACATTTTACACTCATTTAAGCATTTATGTAAACTAACCGGGTCATTGCAAAACCGTAAGTGAGCATGCATTAGCCGTTTGCTATTGTGACTCTCTGACAGTAAATGAACAGTTTAAACATTGACATCATTCATAAATTATCCAAGCAATAAAACAACGATAGAAACTAACAATTTTACACTCATTTAAGCATTTATGTAAACTAACCGGGTCATAGCAAACCCATAAGTGCAGCATAAACTGCTTGCTATCGTGACTCTGACAGTATATAAAGTTAAAACAACGACATATTTCATCATTAATCCAAGCAGTATAAACGACAATAGAAACTAGGGGTGGAACGGTACATGTATTCGTTTCGAACCGAATCGGTACGGGGGTCACGGTTCGGTGCATGAATTTAAACGGAGAATACACGGTATGAAAATAAAAAAAAACTTGCGTGCAAAATAATTAACGTAATGCGGAACTACTGTTAGATTCGCGGGTTCTTTAGGGACAGCTAATCTGTAGCCCCGCTTTAGCTCTGAAGCTCTGATTGGCGCCGATGCAGCCGAGCTCCGCCTATGTATGCGCTCTCTCAGAGCCCGTCTTCATTCTCTGGCACTCTGCAGTTTTTTGTCAGATTGACGGTCTAGTGAGTGAGTGAGCGAGCAGCTACAGCGAGTATGGCAAATGGTGGTGAGGATCTGCCGGCCTCTTTAAGATCGCAAGTTTGGCAAAACTTCACTTTTCAGTCAGTTACAGTAGTACAGGCGAGAGAGTGGTGGAAAAGACGAGGACTGTGTGTCGGCGTTTTCAGCAGTTGTTAGGTATGTGAGTGGAAGTACATCTAATCAGTGTCATGACTGCTGGGTGATCGATGGCTGTGTGATCTGTGTGTGTGTATTGTTTACCTGTGGTGCCGGTTCCTCGTGTGTTCACTAACTCCGCCCCCTTGTTTCAGTAATTGTTCACCGGTGGTGTCTCGTTTACCTTTTCCTTTATATTGCACGTAGTCCTGTCCTTCGTTGCGCGCTCATTGTTTTATCACAGTCCTGCTACCCTGCCTTGTCTTGTCAGTCGCTCTCTGTCTCTTCCTCTTGTTACCCCAGGTTTGGTTTTCGGCGTTCTGGGACTCGCTTTCGCCCGGACCGCTCGCTTGAGGATTACTGGATATCATTGACTTTGTTTGTCTCTCGGTACAGCTGGTTCGCTTTGTTTTTAGGCGGTATACCAGCTGTCTCTGTTTCTCTCCGGTTTGCATCATCACCCGTGAGTGGAGTACACCTTTTACCATTGTGGATTACATTAACTCTAACGACTGTTGTTTCTCGGGACCGCTGGTTCGTTTCGTTTTTAGGCGGTGACCAGTGGTTTCCGGGTGGCTCTTCTACATCAGGATTCCACACTGGAGTGCGTGGGTGGCTCTCTCTCTCCTTTCGGATCTGTACTGGAGTATTGTGTGCGGATCTACCAGTGACTTTGCTCTCCAGCTCTCTATCTCCTTTTCTAAATAAATATTGTTAACTTGCACTTGACTCCGAAGTTCATTTCGTGACAATCAGGGCTGTCAAGTCTCAGGCATTTACCATGAGACACACGCATTTCAGTCAGTTCACACGCCACATCTTGTATTTCTCACGCTGAGAAGTAGGAGATAAATTGTCCTGCTAATATACAATTAATGGACGAAGCGCATGCATACGCAGGGCAGTACTGTCGAGTTCAGCTGCTTTAAGTTTTTTAAGTGTGCTCAACTTTACGCAGCGCCATCATCGTCAGAGTACCACGAGAAATCTTGCGGAGGAGGCTGATTTCAAATCGCTCTCGCGTTACTCTGACGTCATCCACTTGTAGTTTCTTGCAGCGCCTCATGAAGTCGTACACACCTGTTAATGCTTCCTACAAGCCTACATTTTTTTTGTTCTTTAGTACATTTAATATTAAATAAAAGTGCTTAAATGTAATTTAAAAATGTATTTAGGTAACTTGTAATACATTGAAATCTTTGTATGAAAGATTAGTACAAGTTTATACATTTTTGTTAAACGAGATAGTATGTTAAATGCCTTTCAGTTCATATTCATGACATCTCAAAATAACACAGATAAGGACACCTATGTTTTTAAGATTATCTTAAGTACTAAAAAAATTAGCTTTCTGCATTTTTGTTTTGCTTTTCCCTCCTTTGTACCGAAAAATGAACCGAACCGTGACGTCTGAACCGAGGTACGAACCGAACCGGGACTTCTGTGTACCGTTCCACCCCTAATAGAAACTAACATTTTACACTCATTTAAGCATTTATGTAAACTAACCGGGTCATAGCAAAAGCCTTAGTGAGAATGCGTTACGTTAACCGCTTGCTATCGTGGCTCTGACAGTATATAGAGTTTAAACAACAATACAGTATCATTCATCATTAATCCAAGCAATAAAAACGACGATAGGCATTTTACACTCATTTAAGCAAGTATGTAGCTATAATCATTCTTACAGGTTGTGGTTAGGAGACGCATTAATTTTGACCACTGATTCTTCACAGCCGGACACGTTTAGTATATCCCTCCTTAAAAAAATGTCTCACTTGGTAGTGAAAACAACACAAACTGAAAACACAGCATGAGCTGATGTTTACATACACTAACTAGCTGTGGGCGGGTCATAGTTTCCGTTTCTCCCGTGGGCAAGGCTGTAGGCGGGGATTAGTATATCGTGTGACGTGGAAGCGTTTGTGTGACGTGGAAAAAGGCAGGCAGGAGATCCAATCCATATAACGACTCGTTTCAGAGATTCAGAGTCGACTCCCTACTTTAGAAGCCAATAACTTTATTAATCGTGCACTTTTTGGTTCAACCACTTTGCAGATTGTTTACATTGATAGAAATCTGTCTTTTTTCAAAAAATGAGGATAGGGGGAGTTAATAACTTAATTAAAGTATTTAAAAACACATCTCAGTCCTCGGGCCTTCATAGCAGGGGGGGGGGGGGTTAGGAGGCTCTGGGCCCTTAGCTGTGGACAAAGGCAAATATTACACAAGACTGGGACTGTAACTTTTCTTCTCAGGTTCTTGCTCAAGGGAATCCTAGTTGCAATTTCCTCCAACCCACACTCCACCGACCTCAACAGCTGGGGTCTTCCTCACGACTCCTCTGGCCTCGAAGTGGCTCCTGTCAACACGAGCACAGCACAACACTGCAAGCTGAGGTGTACACACACAATGAAGACACGGACTCTCCCACGGCACTACACACACACTTAGTGAACTACGGACTAAGCCAGAACTCGACCCGGGCCTGCCGTGCAGTTGGTTGGGTGGTTTTGTTTCTCGGTGGAGGGGAAGAAGTGCATAGGAGATGGACGCGGGACCCCCCTTGTGGTATTTACTGGTGCTCCTCGGCTCACCCACACTTCGCTCCTCGGTGGGTCCGCTACGCTACCTGGTAAACTCACAGCACAAGAACAGGTAATGCACTTTAGATTCACAAAACGTAACACAGACTTTAATGTCACTCACATGTATCTTGTACGTCCAGTATGGTTCCCCGGCTCGCCCACGCTTCCCTTTCCAGCAGAGCATGTGAGCGGAGCGTTGAGCGGTGCGGTAATATTTCCATCAGAGCGCAGAGCGCATTTCCGAAAATTCCGCTCCGCTCGCTCAATACGCTCAGCACCGCTCGCTCATCCCAGAATGCCCTTTGGTAATTTGCTAGTTCGAGAATCTGTAAAAATGGCTAGCAATAAGTTATGGAGTTCAAATATTGTTTTAATGAAGTCGTCAGCCTTATATATAAATGAAAGAAATGAAACTAAGATGACAGAATAACTGTAGCGTCGTCTGCATCTAGATGCAGTTTTAAAGATTAAAATAACTTTAATCTAACTGATCAACACAAATACAAATATATTTGTACATAATATAACTGATTGCTTACCAGCATTAAAACCACTTAAAATAAAAACATTTATGGTTCTTTGTGTATGTACAGCGGCCACTCCGTGGATGAGGAAGCTGTAGCCAAAAACGCCGGTGCCTTTAGTATTAACTGACTGAACACTTGACTTACCTGGACATTTAGATATTACATTTTTTCATCAACAGTATCTGCGTGGAACATTATAAACATTGATGATAATCTGCCGACTCGACTGATTCAGCACATCCTCTATTTTACAGATAGTCCGCTTAATTAACGGCTTTTCGTTCGGTCCGCGTGACCTAAACATTTTTGTTCTGTAATTTGTTCTCGTATAGGCTATATTTCTACATATTTTCGACCATGTAACATTTGGGATAAAATGTAAGTTGTTATAGATAGCATTTAAGCTTGTTCTTGTACTGAAATGATGAAATGTTTAGTCTGACTAAAATGATCTATCCAGATTAATTTAGCCAAAATAATGATTTATTCGTTTTCATAGATACATGTTAATTTATCTACTAATATACTATTGAAAATGCCATAAATAAATATTCTGTATTGCATTCGTTTTGTACATTTACAGGTTCATAAATACTGTCTAATTTTAATTTCTTTAAGACACTGTGTTCTGTTTTTACCGATGCAATGTAAATTCGCACTTAAAAAGCTTCTTGTTAAGAAATTGTTCTTCAATTTATTTTAGTTTTTTTTCAAATAATATATTTATATAATATTATAGTTTGTTAATCTTTTTCTCGTAAGGGGAACGAATTGTTATAATATTTCGTAATTACTTATTACATTTATTATAACTTAAAATTGTGAATTAGTAAAACATGTGGATGTTGTGGAGACAAATTGTTAATTTGAATTATATCCGTATCAGTTAAACTAGGTCTAATAGCCAACACACAACTGTACATAACTGCTATTTATCAGCTAATACTTTAATTAAATGCAATTATCCAAGAACGTCAGTACAGAAAACAATTAGGCTTACTAAATATTTTTTTTATGTCGGAGCGGGATCTGAGCGGGAATTGGTTTATTTGCGAGCGTGAGCGGAAAGTTAACGGAGCGCTTGCTTGGGCGGTGAGCGAATGAGTGGAGCGCTTGAACAGTAGAGCGGAATATTTAGCGGAGCGTCACACCGCTCCGCACCGCTCACATGCTCTGCTTTCCAGTGGGGCAGCAACGCTACGTGATAAACTCACAGCACACGAACAGGTGATACACCTTAGATTCACAATACGTAACACAGACTTTAATGCCACTCACTTGCGTCGTATACTTCCAGTGTTGTTCCCCGGCTTGCCCACGCTTCCCTTTCCGGTGGGGCTGCAACGCTACGTGGTACTCACAGCACACGAACAAGTAATACACTGTAGATTCACAACACGTAACACAGACTTTAATGCCACTCACTTGCGTCGTATACTTCCAGTGTTGTTCCCCGGCTCGCCCACGCTTCCCTTTCCGGTGGGGCCGCAACGCTACGTGGTACTCACAGCACACGAACAGGTAATACACTTTAGATTCACAACACGTAACACAGACTTTAATATCACTCACATGCGTCTTGTACTTCCAGTACGATTCCCCGACTTGCCCACGCTTCCCTTTCCAGTGGGGCCGCAACGCTACGTGATGAACTCACAACACAAGTCCTCTACTCCACAAAGACGTATCGTGTCGTTACATCCACATCATAACAGCAACTGTCTTCAGCTTACTCGACCCAGTGACTCGCTTTAGCGATGCTTTCTTCACCCAGTTAATCCAACTCTGATTCTTCTGTTCACCAGATTCGCCAGGCCTCCGTGGCAACAACAACACGGCAACAACAACACGGCAACACAACGCGTTTTCCATGGTGCTCTGCTATATTATATAGCCACAACTCCTTCCCTTCACCTCTCTTGGGCCCGCACTCTTTCCGTTCGCTTCTAAAGCGATCCCCGGATCAACGGCGCCCTCAGCGCTTCACAGGAAGTGTAGGTTTGTGGTCCGCCTTTGGCGGAGCGGAGCTCGCCCCGGAAATCAACCTCCTCCTTGTGTTGCTGCAGGTCTATTTATACTTTCCGTCTTCATTTCCTCTTCCAATCATACATTGCCAACATTAATTCTCCTCACCTGTGGCTCGTAAGGCTCTGATTGTGTTGCCACAGCAACCAGGAAGTACTGGTGTTTACAATTTAAGGCCTGGGCAGAAACCATCTTCGCTTTTGGTTCCGCCCTATACTAGTCACCCTGTGACACAGCTACAAGACATACTGCAATATAGGTTAGTTTCGATTTTGGATCTGTGTTGCTCTTTAAAATATCACAACGCTATTAGCGCCATAATTTAATGCTGGAAAAAAGCATGTCTTAAAGGTACATTTCATCTGTAGCAACATTAATCTTTTTTGAAAGTGGGTCATATTTCTAGTCCAAATGTAACATACATTTAGAATTTTGTGCCTATTTGACCGAGAAAAGACAAAACGTGACTTTAGGGCGCATTTGTATGAAAAACTACAACTCCCACAATGCACAGCTCTGCAAGCCCCCACCACTAATCCAGAACACCACTCGCTTAGCTGTATGCTATTGTGTACATAAATGCCACGTTAGTATAAGAAAGAAAATAGAAACACTCACTTTATAGTCAGACGTCCGTTTATCCCTGCAGGCTTTGGCTGTCACCTCCAGTTAAGGATTCTACATATGTGTGCTGTCCATATTCGGTACAAAGCTCGTGTGGTTGGTTCACCACACAAACATATTGTGTCATAGGAGCAGGCTTTTCTCAGTTTCTTGGTGAGCCAGAACGCATCTGTGAAACAAACACGCCAAAACGCAAGTAGTAGTACATCTCTTCCCAGGGACCATTCACCACAAAAACATCCATATCCTGATCTGATGCAGAAATTTCGTACAGAAGGCACACAGCGAGAGTACAGGCATTACTAGTCTGTCCAAGTTCGCGCCAGTCCGGGCTCCTCTACGCCTCCAAAGCTGCTACACCCTCCCCAGGCTCTTCTTCGCAGCAGAGGCCGAGGCTGCGGCCTCCTCCCCAGGCTTCTCTGCTTTCTGTTCCTCCATCTGCCTCAGCTCTTCGCTGTATTGTGGCTCATAAAGGTAGCCGCGAACATTTGATTCTCTCAACAGCTCTATGATATCCCTTCTGCCATTTCAACCTCAAAACTACCTTCCGCCATTGTTATTCAAACTTTCTCCACGGAGCAAGAGCCTGATAGCTTAGCTTCTAAAGATGGCTGACACTATATTTACATAATGTGAGTGAGATCCCACCCATATGGGTGTGGTGAAAACATGCGGAACTAGCTGCTAATACTGGCTGTAATTTTAAGCCTCTGGCCAAAAAATCCTCAGATGACCCAAAATTATGATTTTTGCATCATCTGAGGATATTTTCCAGACTAAAAATACACACAACTGTCATCTCGGGCCATATAAAGGGGAGAGGCACAGTAATTCGAAAATACTAAAGGTTTTCTACTGATACAAAGCTTAATGCTAAATCCTAAGGTATCCCTTTAAATAATTTTTCACTTGAAATTGCTGCAATTGTAGCTGATAAGAGGAGGCTTGGCAGAGGCAGCACAAGGCAGAGGATTGTTTCCACACGCAAGAGTTTATTTGTAATGCCAGAAGAACATATTATTCAAGAATATTGTTTTCCAAGCCATGTTATTTTTTATTTGAGTCACAAGATAAGTCACACAATACCAGGTGTTTCAAAACTTCTTCTAAACCTAGACAGAAAAAAAGCTATGAAATAGTATAATTAAAAGTGAAATTTAAAATGAAAGGTTATAGTAAATTATTTTTAAATCCTGTCCATCAAAGCAATGGACAAGGTAAATGTCTAACACAACTTCTAAAATCTGAGCTTAGGTGCTGGGGTTGGGCACCCTGTGCAAACCCTGAGATTAAATCCTGCAGGTGCTCCTGTATGTCATAATTAGAGCAGTTACAGGAAAGACATGCATCATGCTGTTTTTTTCTTCTACTAATTCATTGATATTAAAAGACAAATTGTTATGAAATTACCACACACACACACACACACACACACACACACACACACACCCACACACACACACACACACACACACACACACACACACACACACACACACACACACACACACACACACACACACACACACACACAGGTTTTTACCCAAACACAGAGCAATCATTCTCTATTATGGAAACTAGGTCAGAGAGATCTGGTCTTGGGAATGAAAAAGGGGTGGGTGGGGTAAAGTATGGCTTTGGGGCAGTAATTATTTTTATCTTCATTAGGTTCTACCTCAAGGTTGTAAAATAGCCTTTGACATCTCCGGTTTCCATTTGATCCCTTAGTCCTTTTTGCAGTCCCTCTGCTGCCATCTTTCTTCTGTACGAGGCTGCCTGCCAAATGTTGTCTAACTCAAGAAGTCATGCAAAGAGTTTGAAGGGATATGAAGAGATATGATTATGAAGGGCACACAAACACACACACATGGAAGCACACACATTCTGGTTTCCATGGACACACAACACACACACACACACACACACACACACACACACACACACACACACACACACACACACACACACACACACACACACACACACACACACATATACAAACTATGCATTTTGGCCTGAGTAACTGCTTGTAATGTTGTTAATTACCATTATTCAAATTTTACAGAAATTCATTATTTAATTTTATTTCAGTTAATGATTATTAAATGCCAATAAAGTGATATGATAATACAGTACACTGCATATCATAATTTTAGGATCCCTTACTTAATCTACCTTATTTGCCATTTTAAGACGAGACAACCCATATGAAAAAAATTCAAAACAATAATATATTTAAAGTGCGCCTATTTCTTTGCTAAAACATAGTTATTTTGTGAATTTGGTATAATAAAATGTGTTAGTGTGGTTTATGGTTAAAAAACACATTATTTTTCACATATTGTACATTTTTGTAGCTCCAGATATGCTAATTCCCTCAAACGCTCTGATTTTGTACAAAGCTCATCGATCTGAAAAGTGCTGTGTCCCTGATTGGCCTGCTAATCTGTACGTTGTGATTGGCACAAATTTAACAAAGCATTCACATAGAATGTCCAGTAAATGTACTTTTCCCGCAGTAGTTATTTTGTCTAGAACAAAGCACTCACATACCTCATATGGGTAATTTACTCTTGCCGCAATAGTTAGCCTGTCTGGAACAGAGCTGAATTAAACCACTATAATGTATGACACTTGCATTACATGCGAACGGCCCCTACGCTAATAGAATTCTGTTTTTGTCTCCTTGTCTCGTCCTCGACCCCGAGGACAATGAGACAAACAGACCCAGTTCCTGTTGCTGTGAAGGTCATCGCACCACTGATCTACTGGCTGTTCTTCAACGTGATGCCCAACCGATGCGCGACCAACGGCCACCGGCTGAACCAGTTTAATCCGCTTACCCGATTCCTATCCCTACCATGTCTATATATTATAAATATAAATATTAATTTCTCCCTAGGGTTTTTTGTCCTTCTAGGATTTTTTCCCATTGGGTTTTCTCCTAGGGTGTTTTTTAGTCCCAGGGAGAGTCTTACTTAGCACTTTACTGTATACGTTACATTATTAATATGCTCGCTTACACGTTTTTTTATCCTTAGCCGCTATATTCTACTTCTTATACTATGTATTGATTTTCAATGTTCACCTCTACATCTACTCATGTAAAGCTGCTTTGCAACAATTAACAATTGTGAAAAGCGCTATATAAATAAAATTGGCCTGAATACCTCTGACGTCAGCCGGAAATGTGACGCTTCTCACCATGTTTGAAAGATTTGCTCACAATGCAATGCTGACAGGAGTTAACTTACAGGCTATGAGCCAAAGCGGGAGGAATTTTGATCATGTGGGACTTATCCATGTCAACAGGCACAGGAAGTAAACTGTTGCCTACAATCTGTGTGTTTGTTGTAGTCCAAGAAAAGAGATATATATTGGAAACGATAACTCGCTTAATCGTTTACTTTGAGGTATGTACCTTTTGCATATAGTTAATGTCACAGGTCGGAGCAGACCACCACTATCGTGCATCACGCTCCTCCTTCAGTTTCCACCCCGAGGAGGTCCCAAAACACCCCAATGACCAAACGGACAAGAAAAGTAAAATTTAACAATGTTTATTTAATTAAAAGGAGGGAAAAAGGGAAGGGGTCTTAAAATAGGCGGGCTTCTGGAACTTAGGGAACTATGGTCCGAGTCGCTTCTGACTCTCACATGGACTGCGGGTAGATCTTCCTAGCTTTCTCTCTCTTCATCACACACGTGAATCACAAGTAAGTATTCCCAGCTTTCTCTCTTCGTGTCTCACACGTGAACTGCAGGTAAGTATTCCCAGCTTTCCCTCTTCGTGTCTCACACGTGAACTGCAGGTAAGTATTCCCAGACTCTTTTCCTGGACTCAAAAAAGGGCAGACACAGGTAAGTACACTGATAGGTAGACAGGTAAGTACCCTGGACTTGTAGCTTTGGACATACAGGAGGTATACAAGTGAGTACACTGGGCTCATAGCTTTGGGCGTACAGGAGGTATCCAGGTGAGTCCACTGGGCTTTTTGCTTTGGGCATACAGGGGGTATACAGGTGAGTATACTGGCTTTTAACGTTGGGCGTACAGGAGGTATACAGGTGAGTACACTGGGCTTTTTGCTTTGGGCATACAGGGGGTATACAGGTGAGTACACTGGCTTTTAGCGTTGGGCGTACAGGGAGGTATACAGGTGAGTACACTGGGCTTTTAGCTGTGGGCGTACAGGGAGGTATACAGGTGAGTACACTGGGCTTTTAGCGTTGGGGGTACAGGGAGTATACAGGTGAGTACACTGGCTTAGGTGGATTTGACTTACAGGCAAGTAGATGGGCGTATGCACAGGGCTTTAGCCCTTCGAGACTCAGGTGGTTGGAGAAGACGTATAAGTAAGTAAGTAAGTAAAGTTTATTTATATAGCACCTTTCACAGATAAAATCACAAAGTGCTTTACAAAATATAACAATAATGCTAAAAATGTAGACTAAAACTTGCTTACAAAGTAAGAAGAGAAAAGATTTCAAAGACAGTAAAACTTAAACTCTAAAATAATACACCACACTACAACAGGGATGACAACATAAAAGCCCCGTCAGCCAAATGCTTGTCTAAATAAGTGTGTCTTTAGTTGCACTTTAAAAGAATCAGCAGAAACAGCCACACGCAAAGACAGGGGCAAAGCATTCCACAGTCTAGGGGCCACTGACTGAAAAGAAAGATCCCCCCGAGTTTTAAAATGAGTTTTGGGGACCATGAGCAAATTTTGAGGCATAAGGGGTCAACAGGTCCAAAATGTACTCAGGAGCATTCCCATGAAGGGCTCTATAAGTGAGGACCAAAATTTTAAAATCAATTCTATATTTAATTGGTAACCAGTGAAGTGAATATAATACGGGTGTGATGTGGGATCTCCTGCTAGTTCCAGTTAAAAGCCTCGCTGCTGAATTTTGAACAATCTGAAGACGATTTAAAACACGTTTGTTAAAACAAGTAAAAAGCGAATTACAATAATCCAAACGTTTAACGTTGGGCGTACAGGAGGTATACAGGTGAGTACACTGGGCTTTTTGCTTTGGGCATACAGGGGGTATACAGGTGAGTACACTGGCTTTTAGCGTTGGGCGTACAGGGAGGTATACAGGTGAGTACACTGGGCTCATAACTTGATGATTTGATTGCAGTGATTCCAAAGGGATGTCCAAAAAACCTGACACGTATAGGCACACAGCAACTCCTAGTCTTCCTCTCTCGGACAGACCTATGATGAACACTTAGGCGTTGACTTCCCAGCATGTAGTGGAACAGTCCCACGACGACACAGAGCCCTTGGCTTAGACCTGCAGACTGGCAGCAGAGAACACATACATTTCCTTCAGTAGTTATATTACTCCAGTGAACATACAAGGAGAGATACGACACCTCTTTGCTTCAGGCAGAAATAGGGCAGATGGAGACACAGGGTGATGCTGCTTCAATATTTGGACAAGCACACCCACACAACAGATGGTATTACAGCGGCAGGTAGGTCGAGGGTCGTACACTGCAGCATACTGCTAGAGCGGGGCCAACCGCTTCAAATCTCCTTTCCTTCAGACAGCGGGGCAAGAGATTTGAACATGGACTGGCATCTAGAAACACTCAACAAGTGTATAGTTATACACAAAGACAGCGAGTACACTTCTCCCAAATTTCGATATTAAACACAATATTCACAGCCAATCTTTACTTTACACAGCCGAAGCGCCACCACCAGGCGGGGAAGGGGGTTAACAGGTCTCAGTCGTGTGTGTATAAGAGACAGCCGCCCAATGCCACCACTCCGCTCTTCTTAAACAGGGCTCTTTCTTCGGCCTAGGAGGTGATCACTGACAACACTGACAACAGCACAGAACTACAATTGTCCAAGTGTACACACTTCAAAGAATCACCCACCGCACTCCACACACTCACAGTGATATAGGGTCAGGGTCACAACGTTGGGACGGGTTCGGAGTCCTGAATAGTCGAATGACTGGGGCAGAGGACAACCGCATGCAAACGTCGAGGCCACAATCCTTTATCCTTGATCCCACGATCCTTGTCCACACCTGACACGTTATCTGACTTATTCCATACCTGCTCTTTTGACATAAAGACCGAGACCCAGCTGCACGGCAAATCGCACAGTAAGTAGAAACATTTAAGGATCTTCAGACAGAGCGTGTACAGAAATAAGCACAGGGCCATGATTGGAAAAATATATTATAATTTCATGTGATATAAATGACCTCATAACTTGATGATTTGATTGCAGTGATTCCAAAGGGATGTCCAAAAAACTCAAGTAGCCTAATACAGGGGTGGGTAATTCTGGTCCTGGCAGGGCACAGTCCTGCAAAGTTTATCTCCAACTCTATCAAGCACACCTGAACTTCATTTACAAGTGATTCTAAAACTTTGATTAGATTTTTCAGGTGTGCTTAATTAGGGTTGGAGGTAAACTCTGCAGGACTGTGGCCCTCCAGGACCAGAATTTCCCACCTCTGGCCTAATATGTTAAATGTTTAAAGTTTAATGTCTTGTTCTGGCCGCCCTGCGTAAACCCACGCCAGTGATAGAGTACGCGTGATGATCTTGCATCTTGCATTATAAATTACCCTAAATTGTTGTCATACAGATAAAAGTAAAACAACATTCAAAACTGTAAATGGTGAACTTTTATTTGTGTAAAGTTACAGTCAGTCACAATAATAACAAAACATTGTGTTTTTTTAAGTAATAAAAAAAGTGTATTGTGCTGTATCGGTTTTGGAGCGTGTGACACAAAATATAACAAACTTATACAGGTTAGGCTACTTTTGAACATTTTTTTGTTAATTTGCATTTTATTTAAGTGAAATGCATTTCGTGTAGGCTAATTAATTTTATTATTTTTCACCATACACAGAATCATCATGTTCTATAGATTTTAATGATCTCTGCGCAAAAAATTATTTTTGTGAGTAAACAATGCGAATCAAGGAATTACTTTATTTCTCTATTTAAGACAGCCAGTCTGGGATGCTTTTCCCAAACAACGATGTAACTCACTGCTGAACCAACATAGTATGATGCATAGTTGGAGAAACAAACTACCTTGTCACGACTGTTTCCCGAAAGCATAATAACTTTGTCGCACATTCGTCGTTTGAACCATGTTGGTTTAACGACGGAGGTGAAGTACTAATTAATCTATGCAAATCGATTTAATGTCAGATTATTGCTGTAAATAACATATATTGCATTGGAAGACTTTTCAACATATTTAATTAATGCGAAAGTTCCCTCTTACGTCACTCCTCCCAGTGATTCCCCAGGGTCTTAAAGCTCATATGACTGTGCACATGCGCAGTTTTCAAATGCAGCGCTTTAATTCTGTTTACAAACTTAAAGACGTAAATAAAATTGTAATATATTTAGAATGATGGATATAGAATGTACTACATGGTTTTTGCTTAATTTGTTCAAAAGCGTGATCAATGTAAGTCTACATATTATAATAACAAGGAACAATGCTTCTAACTACAGGTAAGGAGCTGTCGTTCAAACCACACGAGTTTGCGATGCAGCTTGCCAATGTTCATTTGAACTATGGGTTCGGGAAATACCAAATCGTTGAACTTTGTCAGTAACAACGAAACTTACGACAGTAATTGGCTAACGCTGCTTTCGGGAAACGCACCCCTGGCAGGGCGGTAATAAGACTACAGCAAACACCAAAAAGTTTATAGGTTTAGATTTGAAAGTAGGATTATGATGAAAACAGCGGTTCTGGCTAGATGGGAGCTACGGCCTAAATCCTGTGAATTGTCTTTTTTTATAAACTGGGCGCACGCAACATCATTACATCAGGTTTATGTTCAAATCATTTTTCTTCATAAGAATCATGCTCTGGCTCAGATTCAATTTTAAGTGGCTCTAATGCCGTCTTCGGACCAGGGCTGATATGACGGGAGGCTGATGTCAGAGCATTATGATCTTCGGAAAGACCATACCTTAACTTAAAATTCTTAATGAAAAAGTTTTAAATTGTTCTTTTAATCTTCTTTCATCATCTGTGTCTACATTCACTCTGCTTAAATCTGACGTACGGACCAAGGCTATGCACCCATCTGTGTCTGACTGCAGTGCACACACATTTTTAAACATACACACCCGTACATCTGGACAACGTCTTTTTCCCTCGAAAGGCGGGTTGCATCAGTGCAA
This sequence comes from Paramisgurnus dabryanus, assembly GCF_030506205.2. Taxonomy (NCBI): domain Eukaryota; kingdom Metazoa; phylum Chordata; class Actinopteri; order Cypriniformes; family Cobitidae; genus Paramisgurnus; species Paramisgurnus dabryanus. The sequence continues at coordinate 13,504,175 of NC_133345.1, forward strand.
CCTGTGATTTTTCTTTAAGTCTCACCATTGAGAAATTGTTGCTCTCTAGAGCCCTGTTTAAGTATGCTAACTTTGTCTAGAACAGAGGTGGACAACCCAGTCCTGGTCAATTTGTTTATTTAGCCTTATTTTACAATGCTACATTGTTTCAAAGCAGCTTTTGTAGTTTTTGTAACAATCCAAAAGGTACAAGGAACAGAACAGGAACTAAGAAAATAACACATGACATCTTAACAACAACTGACAAACTGACAATAAACAGGCAGGGTAATTAAACAAGACATGACAAGAACCAATCACAGAGCAGAAACAATGAATTACTATGACAACAAACAAGGAGAGAGTGGTGAAAGAATGAATGTCCATGGCAATAAACAAGATGGCGGAGCAACACAGGAACAAGACAGGCACCGTTTCTCAATGTCAAGGAAGGATCCTCGGAAGCCAGAATTTCGAGGATGCTACGTCAATGACCTCCGTCGAAGGACTGTTCCAATGTCGAAGATCCTCGACATTTCAGCCAAGGACTGAGTCCTTCGTTCGAGAAATATCCCATATACAGGAAAGGATGCATATGTGTATCCTTCGCGCTCTTCACGCGCTGAAATCACCCACAATCCTATGCGCGCACCACCGAAAGCACACCTTTCAAACATGCAATGACGCAATGACGTGCATTTGCTAGCCTGTTCCATTAACGTGTTCTCCGAATTCTTAAAAGGAGCCTCGCCTAGCCTTTGAAGGACGTGACTTGGAAGGACTAGTCCTGCCAAGGAAGTATCCTTGACATTGGGAAACGGCTAGTGTCACGGGGGGACTATTTACAGGCGGAACTGAAGTGTTGCCAACGTTTCCGCCCGGGCTGATTTTGGTGCAACACCCGGCCGGCAATCGCGATTGGATGGAGAAGGAGGAGGACCTATAAAAGGGCTGTTTGAGAAGCAGGAAGTGTGAAGTTTGTTCTGTGTGTTCACTGGAATCAATACGGAAGTGGCTGGTGTGGTGGTGAGAACAAGAGTTTGGACATACAGGCAGTGTTGGAAAGGAGAAGGCGATCCACACATTAAATACTAAAGAGTTAAGTTATAAGCATATTTATTTGCATTGTGCTTTCATCACTGTGCGGTTTGATTTTGACGTGATTACTGGATATTTGGAGGAGACAAAGAACGAAGTTTGCTTGGATATGCACTGGAAGAGGAAGAGCTAAGCAGATCTGGTTGGTTATGCTCTCTAATGTTTGCCTTGTGATATGAGAAGTGAAGGATGGATGGATGTATAAAGGGACAGTCCGACATCTTGGGTAATACTCAATTCTAATGCTATCACTACCACCAGTGCTGTCTTGTTGTCTAAAGCAAAGTCTTTCTAAAAAAAATTGATGTATTGCCTTGCGTTATTCCAAACTGAGTTGAGAATGACTGCTGCTTGATGTGTTGATGTCTCTCTATTGATGCCAGTGTAACTACCAGTGTCTGCTAACCTATCTAGGCTGTCCATATACGTGTTCCCCTGTCAGAGATAGTGAAGGAGGAAAAAGGAGTCCCCAGCTCGTGAACACAGTATCACCTGTGTCTGTCTCACGCCTATTAGCACTGTCAGCCAGGACTTGGAACCCGGCGCTGGATACGTATCACTGGCCTTATATCACCGTGATCCTGTGGACTGTGGCGGGTAATTTTTAGATATATACACAAGGAAAATTGCAGTGCAGTGACTTTATCAGTGTTTGCCAGTGATTGTGCTCTAGACTGAGGGAGGAGCTCTGCCTGAGAAGAGCAGTGGGCCAGTGTCTAGCAGTGTTCCAACACATGTCCAAGACTGGGGGACTGGTCGATTTTCCTCATCGTCCTGTGGTGGTGCTGTGCCTGAGGAAGTAAGAGTCGGCCTTGAGTATTGTGCCTTGTCTCAGTGTAAGGAGTGTCTTTACCTGTATACTGCCGTCGAGTTGTTCTTTTGCTGTCTTCATGTCTAACGGCTCTATTGTTGAGTGTTTTCAGATGTCAGTTTATGCTATGATGCTACGCTCAGCCGTCTGAGAAAGGAGATTGGACGCTTCTTACCTTCACCAACCAGTAAGCTGGAAAGCTAAAGCTTATATCCTTACCTGTATATCAATGTGTTTCCCTCTCACTGCTACCAGCCAGCAAGCCAAAGGGCTAAAGCCCCGTATCCTTACCTGTATGCTGTTTGGTTTCCTCTCGTCTCCACCAGCCTGTATGCTGAAGAGCTAAAGCTCTGTATCCCTACCTGTATACCCACCTGTAAGCTGAAGAGTTGAAGACTTGTGTGCTTATATGCACATCCCCTCCACCTGTCACGCCTTCTGGGTGATCGGTTGTGTGGGTGTTTGTTTGTGTTACCTCTGTGGTGAAGGATCCTCACGTGCGCACTGGCTCCTCCCTCTCCTTCTCTGATTTGTTTCCAGCCGTGTCTGGTTCCCTCTTGTCTATTTATACTTTTCTGTTTTGTTTTCCGTCACACGCTCGTTGTTAGATCTCTGTCTCTCTGCCCGTCCTAGTGTTTTTACCATGCATTGGTTAACATATCCTTTCCTGCTCTCGCCATAGGTTCAGCCTGCCTGTCTGGATTACTGTCTCATTCGGGATCCTAATCCTGTGTTCGGGTTTCTGCTATATGGTTCCCGATTGTGTTTGTCTGCTACTTTTTGGACTGGATGCTTTGCCTTCAAGCGTACGCCAGTTAGTTACTGTGACTCTGTGTCTGCGAGGAGGATTATTGTGTGGCTCGGTGTGTTTCACGGACGGCTTGAGACAACAGTGATTTTCATTTTCGTGGAATATATTATCCTGTCTACATCCAGTGTTCTGCACTCTTTATTAAACTACTTGCATTGAGACTCTGACTCTGGGTATTTCCTAACAGTACGAGCGTGTGTGTTTACCAAGTTAGATCTCCGCAACGCTTATCACTTGGTTCGTATTAAGGAGGGCGATGAGTGGAAGACAGCCTTTAACACCCCTACTGGTAACTGGGAATATTGCGTTTTACCATTCGGTCTTTGTAACGCCCCAGCTGTCTTCCAAACCATGGTCAATGAAGTGCTGGGAGACATGATTAACAAGTTTGTCTTTGTGTATCTCGATGACATTCTCATCTTCTCTCCCTCCATGCAGATTCACACCCAGCATGTTCGCCAGGTTTTACAACGGCTTTTAGAGAATCAGCTTTATGTTAAGCCGGAGAAGTGCGAGTTCCACAAGGAGTCGGTTTCGTTTCTGGGTTTTGTCATTGCCGAGGGAGAGATTCGTTCCGATCCCGCCAAGGTCAAAGCGGTCGCCGATTGGCCAGTGCCCGACACCCGTAAAGAGCTTCAGCGATTTCTGGGATTCGCCAATTTTTACCGGCGTTTCATCAGAAATTTTGGTCAGATCGCTAAACCTCTTGCCGTTCTCACTTCCCCTAAGATCTGTTTCCATTGGAATAGCGAGGCTCAGAAAGCCTTTGATGCTTTAAAGACCAGTTTTATCTCTGCTCCGGTTCTCTCTATTCCTGATCAGGCTAACCAATTTATTGTGGAAGTGGATGCTTCTGATGTCGGCATAGGCGCTGTTTTGTCTCATGGTCTGCTTAAGCCCTTACCCATTCCCTCCCGCCCTTGGTCTCATATTGCCCTTGATTTTGTCACTGGCTTACCGGCGTCTGAAGGTAGCACTGTTGTTCTGACTGTTGTGGATCTCTTCTCTAAAGCGGTTCATTTTATTCCCTTACCTAAACTCCCTTCTGCCAAGGAGATGGCTCAGATTCTGATCAAACACGTTTTTCGGTTGCATGGTCTTCCGACTGACGTGGTCTCAGATAGGGGTCCTCAGTTCATCTCTCGTTTTTGGCAGGAGTTCTGCAGACATATAGGCGCTACTGCCAGTTTGTCTTCAGGCTACCACCCGCAGACCAACGGACAATGTGAACGGGCTAATCAGGATCTCGGTCGAACGCTCCGCTGTCTGTCTTCACGTTATCCGAATTCCTGGTCCCAAAGCTCAAGGTCATCAGTCCGGTAACGGTCAAGCTTAAGTTACCACCTATTCTTGGTCGGGTGCACCCTGTTTTTCATGTATCCAGGGTTAAACCAGTGATTTTTTCCCGCCTTAATCCCTCTCCATCTGCCCCTAAACCCCCCGCCCCCCGTCTTTGGGATGGTGCTCCTGCCTATACGGTTAGGAGATTGTTAGATGTGCATCGCAGGGGCAGAGGTCATCAGTATTTAGTGGACTGGGAGGGCTACGGTCCGGAGGAGAGGTGTTGGGTTCCAGCTCGAGGTATTTTGGACCCTGGTCTGATTGAGGATCTTCGTCGGTGACAAGGTGAGCCTCCTCCGGGACCTTCCGGTGCTGGTCCTGGGGGGGGGGGTTCTGTCACGCCTTCTGGGTGATCGGTTGTGTGGGTGTTTGTGTTTGTTTGTGTTACCTCTGTGGTGAAGGATCCTCACGTGCGCACTGGCTCCTCCCTCTCCTTCTCTGGTTTGTTTCCAGCTGTGTCTGGTTCCCTCTTGTCTATTTATACCTTTCTGTTTTGTTTTCCTTCACACGCTCGTTGTTAGATCTCTGTCTCGCTGCCCGTCCTAGTGTTTTTACCACGCATTGGTTAACATATCCTTTCCTGCTCTCGCCATAGGTTCAGCCTGCCTGTCTGGATTACTGTCTCATTCGGGATCCTAATCCTGTGTTCGGGTTTCTGCTATATGGTTCCCGATTGTGTTTGTCTGCTACTTTTTGGACTGGATGCTTTGCCTTCAAGCGTACGCCAGTTCGTTACTGTGACTCTGTGTCTGCGAGGAGGATTATTGTGTGGCTCGGTGTGTTTCACGGACGGCTTGAGACAACAGTGATTTTCATTTTCGTGGATTATATTATCCTGTCTACATCCAGTGTTATCTGCACTCAGTGACTTTCATTCTGGTGGATTATATTATCCTTTCTACATCCAGTGTTCTGCACTCTTTATTAAACTACTTGCATTGAGACTCTGACTCTGGGTATTTCCTAACACCACCAGCCTGTATGCTGAAGAGCTAAAGCCCATATCCTTACCTGTATACCCACATGTAAGCCAAAGAGTTAAAGCCCTGTGTTCCCACCTGTATGTTGTCCTCAGCAGTCTGTAAACAGAAGAGATAAAGTCTGTATCCGTACCTGTATACCCACCTGTAAGCCCTGTTTTCTTACCTGTACGTACCCTCCACCAGCCTGTAGGCTGAAGAGCCAAGTCCCATATCCTTACCTGTATACCCACCTGCAAGCCGAAGAGTTAACGCCCTGTGTTCTCACCTGTATGTTGCCCCCACCAGCCGCTGGTAAGCAGAAGAGCTAAAGCCTATATCCTTACCTTTATGTTGCCTCCATCCACCTGTAAGTAGAAGAGCTAAAGTCTGTATCCTTACCTGTAAGCAGAAGAGATTCAGCCCAGTGTTCTAATCTGTACGTTATCTCTACCAACCTGCAGAAGAACTAGAGTCCCGTATACTTACTTGCTGGAAGAAGTGTTGAGTCCTGTATATGTCACAGGTCGGAGAAGCGGACCGCCCCTGACGCGGGTCACGCTCCTCCTATTTCCACCCCGAGGAGGTCCCAAAACACCCCAATGACCAGACAGACAAGGAATGTAAATTTAGCAGCTTTTATTAACAATTAACATTTTAATTGGGGGGATTAAATACTTAAAATAAACACAGCTCAGTCCTTGGGGCTCCATAGCAGGGGGGGACATTTGGATCCTCTGCGGCCGGGATTGTAAGCAGAGATAAGAGTTTACACAGGTAACTGCAACTTTAACTTTCTTCTCAGGTTTGGAGCTGTAAGCAGAGGTAAGGGTTTACACAGGTAACTGCAACTTTAACTTTCTTCTCAGGTTTGTAGCTGTAAGCAGAGGTAAGAGTTTACACAGGGGACTGAGACTTCTTCCCTTTCCAGGTTGGGAGCCAGAAAGGATCTGTCACTTCACACTCAGGAGGTCCAATATATAACTGCCTTAAATCCACGCTCCTCTAGCCCCAACTATCCTCACGACTCCTCTGGTTTGTAGTGGCTCCTGTCGACACAAGCACAGCACTCCTCTGCAAGCTTAAGTGTACACACACACACAATAAAGACAATGAGTCACCCGTCGTGTGGCTTGGCTGGGCGTTGTTCTTAGCGGAGGGGGAAAAAGTGCTTAAAGGATGAACGCCGGACCTCCTGTGCTTATTCCTGATTGTACTCCTCGGCTCGCCCACGCTTCTCTCCACGATGGGGCCGCAAATCTGTGTGCTAACTTCACAACACATGCAGGTAATATACCCTCTTCAGTAGCACTAACTATAATGTGCGATATTACTCACGTGCATTCAACAGTACTTCACGACACAGTGGCCTCCCAGTACTATTTCCCAGCTCACCCATGCTTCTCTCCACAGTGGGGCCGCACACTGAGTAGTAAACTCACAACACACGTCAGGTAAAGAAATCTCCTTAATACTTCTTAGACAACATCTGGGTACTCACACTATAGATGACACTCTGCTGTTCTGTTTCCCCGTTTAGCTCACCCACCGCTGTAACTCGTCCTCAACGAGGCCTTCAGTGCAGACTCTTCAATATGGCTGCTCCAACAACGTCAACACATGACAGCACATCCACATCACAACGGTAAGTATTCGTTACGTACTCAGCCCAGTCGATCGTATCCTTGATACGTCCTTCACTCAGTCACTAGTGGACTCTGCTCCTTCTATGAAGATTCTACCCAGACCTCCACTCTCTCTCCACCGGGTCGGTTTCCGTGGCCACACAACAACACAACACTACAGCACTATACTGTACTATACAGCACACTCCTTTCCTTCGCCTCTCTCGGCCCCGCACTCTTTCCGCTCGCTTTCCAAGCGATCCCCGGATCAATGGTGCTCTAGGCTCTTCTCAGAAAGTGTGGGTTGTGGTCCGCCCTTGGCGGAGCGGCACTCGCCCCGGAAATCCAACTCTCCTCAACCGCTCTCATCCTGTGTTTCTATGGGCCTATTTATATGTCTCCTCTTCATACTTCCTTCAATCACAAACTGCCACTTTCAAATCCGCACACCTGTTTCTTGTAAGCCCCGATTGTGTTGCCCCAGACAACCAGGAAGTAAAGGGTGTTTGTAAAATGAGGTCTGGGCGGAAACCATCTTCAGGCGGAACCAATCTCCGCCGCTTTTGGTTCCGCCCTATCATAGTCACCCTGTGACATATACTTACCACCTGAAGAAGGGCTGAGCCTTGTATACTCCCTGGTAACCCGAAGTGTTAAGTCACGTACACCTATTCGTAGGAAGCCTTGCATACCCCTCAGTACGTTACCTTTCTCCCTCCACTCCCTGTCTGCCAAAGAAGACGTGCCTAGCTCTGCTTGCTCCCCTGTGTGTGGTCTCCGATCCGGTCTGGTCCCGACCTACTGCAGACAGAGGCTAATTGGGGCTTGCTTAGAACATGTGCAGTGCGCCACATTAACACAATTAAACATCACAAAATTCCCTATGTAGAGCCCCTTTAAGGGCTGGGTGATATATAAAGTATCGTAATATAATTGTGTGTGATTGGCTGTTAGATTAATCCACATTGAGTAAAAATGCCAAGAGCTTATCACATACACAATACATTTTATCATCATCAGATGTATTGATGTGTATCGCCGTAGTGTAGGCACATTGTTAATGTTCTGTGAATAATGAGTTTGGATCAAGTAATAAAGTTAGTATAAGGCACTTAATTGCAACATGCAGATTGCCTTTATTTGTTACATTCCTGCACCTTTTGATTTGTATGCATTTAAATTAAATGAATAATAACAACAATAAACAGAATACTTAAAACAATGAATAAGTGAACCACATTTGTGTTCTTTACAAATACAGGACTTTAGAACACACAAGAAAACGAATGTCCTAAACTGACAATAACTGGCTTTAATCTGCTGTTTGCAGGGATAACTCTACATCAGTTCCTTTTAAAATGTGTTGAACTTTGCCAATAAACACTACCCGCTGGTGAGACAAAGAAGTCCCGCATGAGATTGCGTTGCACTTTTGCTGTTGCCATACAATTGCGATGTGAGGTGTTCTTCATCTGTTGAAAAGTACCCATCCCATGATTCTTCCATTGCCCATCAACCATGTTGTGGTCAGCAGTCTGCTAGAGCTGGAGTGGTAGCAAGTACCCCAAAGCAATGTGGAAACTGCCACTTCCTTTCAAAGTCCATGGCTATTGTAATGCCACTCTCCTTCCATTGATGGTGTCTAAAACAATAGGACACACCAAATGTCAGTAATTAAATTATTATATATTCAAGATTACAGTTTACAATGGATTTATTTGCATAGTTATATGTAGAACAAAATTGGATAGCCATGCTTTTGTGAGTCAAACACCTTGGGTCTCATTTGTAAAACTGCTGATCCTTACTAAAAGTCTACGTACGCACAAACCCTTACGAAAAAGAAGTTTATTGAAGTGTGCTATAAGTATTCTTCTTTTAAACTTAAAATAAGAAAGTATACTTTCAGTTTACTTTTTATGTACTTCTCTAAAATGTACTTTAGGTACTTCTCAGAAATATACTTAAATTGTACTAAAGTATACTTGACCTATACTGACCGAAATGTCTAAGTATATTTGGCCTATACTTGTTTACTGACATATACTTAAAAGTATAAAGTAAAAATGCAACAACGAAAGCTACATCAAGAAAGCTGCAAAAAGCCAAATGAATAGCCCTGGTGAAAAATAAACATACTTTATTGTATTTCAAGTATATTTAACTTTGCAATAGTACATTACAAATATACTAAGAAAGAAATGTACCATATTTGAATATATTGAAAGTATGCTTACAACATATTTGCTTACAATTAAACTTTTAACATATTTCAAAATAATTATAATTTAGTATATTTTCTAAAAGTATACTTTAACAAATATACTTGGAGTTAAAGTTCTGTGCATTTTTTAAAGTATACTAATTTGAACTTATTTTAAAGTTTATTTTAGGTATACTTTATCTGTTAAAGTTATCATTATAATAATGCACTGACAGCATATTTATAAAATACATTATTTAGCATCCTTTAGAAACAGTATATTTTAAGTAAATTTTGAAAGGATATGTAGTGTACAAATGTATATTAACTTTATGGAGAATCTTTAGTGTTAGTAAACTAGTAAGTTATTAATTTTGTGCTGCAGGTATACTTGCAAGTATTCTTTTACTATACTTTTAGTTAACTAGTGTACTCATACTGAAAGTGTACATGCAAGTGTTCTGTTAGTGTACTCTTAGTAAACTAGTAAGTTACTAATTGTCTGCTGCAGGTATACTTGCAAGTTTTCTTTTACTATACTTTTAGTTAACTAGTAGTTTATTACTCAACTTTACTTTAAGTGAACTTAACATCATACTATAAATATAAATATATTGCACTTAAAATACAATACAATGTTCCTGTGTATTAATTTTTTTACTTGTACCTTTTAATTGTACTTTCAATTTGAAGCTAAATCTTTCGTATGCTATCAGTGAGCTAATCAAGCAAAAATAATAAATACAAAAATTATATATATATAATGGGACACTACAGTGGGACACTGTAGAAATTGTGAGTAAAAAAGGAATGGAATAATTTACAAATCTCATAAACTTAGATTTTATTCACAATAGAATATAGACTATCTCTGCCCATCTTGACTTCTGAGAGACACTGCCACACTTTTTATACCCAATCATGTTGCCAATTAAGTTGCAAATTGGTCCTTTAGTTGTTCTTTATATGTACATTTCACTTTTATACTCTTATTGCTACCTGTACCAACTTTTTGGGAACGTGTAGCTCTCATAAAATCCAAATTGAGCCAATATTTCGCATGACATTTCAAAATGTCTCACTTTCAACATTTGATATGTTATCTTTTCTATTGTGAATAAAATATAAGTTTATGAGATTTGTAAATTATTCCATTCCTTTTTTACTCACAATTTCTACAGTGTCCCAACTTTTTCTGATTTGAGGTTGTATATATATATATATATCTATATATATGGCTGAACCCCCTGAATATTAACTTTCATTCTGGACTCCATTTCCCATAATCCCGCATGCCTGGACTGATTAGTCTGCCACCTGAAACTCATTGGACAGCCTATATAAACTCTCTGGAAACATTCAGTCAGTGCAAAGTCTTGATTTGTACCGGCTGTCATTGCTGAGCGGTTTGCCTGCCTGCTTATCTATCTGTATTTATTAAACTTGATCTGTTTTACCTGGTTTATGAGTACTGTATGTTTGTTGCCTGCCTTGACCCTTTTGCCTGTTTCATGACTACGAGATTTGCCTGCCTTACATTGCTGTGTTTGCTGTTGTTTGACCTTGCCTGTTGAAATATGAGTGTGTTAAAATATGAGTGTGTGATAAAAACCTGCAGATGGATCCTCAGTGTCAAAGTGCTTTGTTACACAAGCAGTATACAATAAGTAACCTACTAGTTTACTAAGAGTACACTAACATAACACTTGCATGTACACTTTCAGTATATGACTAGTAAACTACTAGTTAACTGAAAGTATATTAAAAGAACACTTGGAAGTATACCTGCAGCACACAATAAGTAACCTACTAGTTTACTAAGAGTACACTAACAGAACATTTGCATTTACACTTTCAGTATATGACTAGTAAACTACTAGTTAACTGAAAGTATATTAAAAGAACACTTGGAAGTATACCTGCAGCACACAATAAGTAACCTACTAGTTTACTAAGATTACACTAACAGAACATTTGCATGCACACTTGAAGTATAAGTCTAGAAAACTACTAGTATACTCATGAGTTCACTTGCAGTACAAATGAAGAACTAATTGTGCACTAGTTGTACACTTAAAGTTGACTACTCTTACACTTATAGTACACTTAGAAGTATACTTCTATATACTAAAAGTGGGCCAATTTAGTCCCAAGCGGTATTCAAGCAGTACACTTACAAGTATACTGCTAGAACATAAATGTTAGTACACTTACTACATAAAGTATACTTAAAACTATACTCCAACATTACTTAAGTATACTTAATAAAATGAACTTGAAGTATACTTCTTTTTCGTAAGGGAAAGACAAAAATTTTAAAGACTTTTAAAATATTAAAATATTGAACCTTTGTGCAGCCTGCCCTATTCTATTTGAACGATAAATAAATAAAGAAACACAGCTTTTAAGCATAGTAGACACAGTGTTTCCTCTAGGATTTTTTCCAGCTGTGGCGGCAGGGAGCGCCCATGATGATTACAAATTTACATTATTTTTTTAAATGTAGAATATAGGCTACAGTAAACTAACATGTATTTTTTATAATATTCATGCTGTCATTTACTTTTCCTTATATTTATAGCATATTGCTTTTCTATGTTTGATCTAAACTGCATTTTCTTAAAAAATACATTTTATAGCTTCGTACGGATCTTTCATTGTGGTTTTAATGTAGTGTGCAAGTTCATGCTCGTGTTTAGCGTTACAGAGCTATTGCAAAGTCACGCCCAGTCCTGTTTGATAGTCCGCACCGCTGTGATTGACAGAACACCCGACCAGTTATCCGACATCAGCAGCAATTTAGTCCACACTCGGCCCGTTTGACATAAAGACCCCGACCCGGTCACACCGCAAATCGCGCAGTTAAATATAAACCTTTAACATTCTTCAGACAGAGCTTAAACACAAATAAGTACAGGGTTATTTAAAAACTGCTACCTATCGGAATCGAGTCGAATTTTGGTCTTGGATGTTAGACTCGCAGTTTACTCTTGTTTATTGAGTCCCGACCTGCATCTACAACGCAAATGACACGTTAATATTATTACATTTGTTTCAAATATATGCGTTTCACCCGCGGCTAGGGCTGGGTATTGTTTAAAATCTTTCGATCCGGTGCCATTTTCGATACCTCCGTTTCGATGCCGGTTCCTAACGATACTTTTTCCGATAACATGTTTTGAAATCCATTGAAACATTAACAAAAATACATTAAACACACAACTTTTATTTTTCTCCTTAATTAAAACAAATTCTGGTAACACTTCTCACTCAGGGTCAGGGACGTGCACAGACATTTTGAGGGGCAGGGGCTCAAGTGAAATAAAGGGCACTTCTCATAATTATGTATATTTTTTCTTCTTTTTTTTAAACAAAAAGTATATATATTAAAGCAATTCTGACTTCCTTTTTTAAAAAAAAATATTTAAAAAGTTAATTAATTTTATCTTCCTCAAACTCACGCAATTGTTTAATTTTCAAAAGATGTCTACAAAATAATCAGTTCACACAGACACCATGGTCTCCTTAGTAGTCTAGGTTTATAGAGCAGCAAAGGAAGCCATTACACAATGTGCATGTTTTGAAAACATTAAATTACACATTAATTACAAGTTTGTTAAAATGCTAAAAACAAAGTTGTGACTGCTGAGTTAGCACTACATGCCAATAAATGCTATATCATATGCTAGCGTTTAGTTGATTAGTTGTTAGTTGTTACTCAAAATGTATTTTTGTCTGATAAGGGCTCAAAATATAAGGTCTGTTTACTAATGTGAGCTTCTGGCATGAGCCTCAGAGCAGAGCAATCAGAGCAGAGCTCAACATTATTATTCATGACCCTTTCAAATAGGGCAAAAATAGACCATTTCATTCAAATGACAAATTCTAGGGTTGTAAATGGACATGTAAAAACGTTTCTGGATAATTTTTGCACTTAATAAAGCAACATACCTTCTATGTAATTGTCAAAGAACAATTTAACATATTATGACAACACATCCTATGGCACCTTTAATCTTAGGTTTCATATTTATTAGGGTTACACATGTCAGAAACAACAAATATAGATTAGGCCTATTTTATTTGTATTTTATATTTTACTTTTTTGTGATGTCAGTGAAAATTCAGACTGGGCAAGTAAAATACTGAACCATCAGATTTCTTCCCAATCTACTCCAGCACTCCAGTATAACACATTATACTTATTTAACAGCCATTACAAAAAACGCAAACAAAAAAGCTTACTACTGCAGTTAGCAATTATTTTATTGTTTGTGCTTTATTATTTTCTGAGCAGTCTGTTTAAACTACATACACTACACTGTTACAAGTTTGCAACTCTTCAGGTTAATATGGGATTGCCATGGAAAACAATGTCCCTGAAACGTTATGTGTACCAACGTGTCCCATATTTTTTGCATAAAACTGTTAATATAAGAATGCTTCCTCACACACTTACCGGTAGCTGCCTGCATAATCATGCACATGATCGCGTCTCCTTCAGGCTGAGCTTTGACGCTTGAAGCGCGAATGATGCAGCACGAGTGTAGACAGACCAATCATAAAGCGAAGTAAGTTAGAGAGGCGGGACTAAGGAAAGGTAAAGCCAATCATATTAGCGATGTGAATTTTGGAGGCGGGACTCATCGTTTAACCGTTTGTGTGCCACAAATAGCGCTATTTTTCTTTATATAAGAGTTTAAATCTCATTTAAATGATTTCTGAATAAATTCATGTTAAATTAAATAAGCAACAAGTAAAAAACACAAGAAACAGACAGACATCAGTTGTTATATGAATAAAGATCATATTAGTATTTTTTTTTAAAAAGCACCCCAGAAAAAAAGGGCACTTTCTCTCCAGGAATAAAAAGGGCAGGTGCTCAAGCCCCCTTTGATGTCTATGTGTGCACGTGCCTGCTCAGGGTAACATTAATAAAACTGGTTGTGCTTTTTGCATGCGCGTAATTTGCACGGGGGTTACGGGGGTCATGACCCCCGCAAAAATCCAATCCAGCTAATATAACCCCCCCAATTAAAATAAATATGAAATATTACGAATGAACACTTTTGTTCGTTTTCTTTATTAATTTCATTTGCCAGCAAGAAAGATAGTATTATATTTTATATAATCTGTAATGTACAACCCCCCCCTCCCCCCGCACCGACAAGTTGGTATTACCCAACCCGCTTTCTCAAGTTTGTTCACTGTTTTACGCGTGCGCAGTGGCTGGGATGAATGGTTGGAGAAAGCTGACGGTGGATGATGAAAAGGACAAGGCAGCTTGTCACACCGCGCTGAATGACTGATGATCTGCTTTTATTTCCTTTTTTATTCAAAATTTCACACATTTGTTAGCTATATAGGATATATCTGAAGTTGAAACTCTGATCAGATTACTCCTTGTGGTACCAGTCTCCTCCTCTGAGGCAGAGATAAGCTTTAGTGCTCTAAGTAAGACGATTAAAGACTTGGTAGTACAAATCACAACGTTTTACGTCTTTTCTGACTTCTGGCGCGAACACACGGTGAAAAGCGCTATTTTTAGCCTTTCATTGATTAAACTAAAGCGTCTGATCTCCGTAGTTTCATTTTGAAAGCGTGTGAAAGTTGCGCGATCCTATTTCATCAAATGCGCTGAAAATTCAGAGAAAGCTCTTACATATACACGTAAAAAACACTGTGCAGTATGTTTACTTGCTAAATAGTTTGCGTCCATATAAACTAATTACTCCCGCTCCCGTTTGAATGATAGCAGAGAGACTCGCCAACCCGTCTCGACAGACCCCTCCTCACAGTATTCAGGACAGAAGTGGTCGAAAGTGGACAAAAGAGACGGATTTAAATACCAGGTGTACAGTAAACGTGATGTGTCTCTCTCGTCCACTTGTGATCCGATCGATGAAAACACTTTTCTTAACACCAAGTGTAAACAGCCCCCAGTTTACGCACAACTATGACACAGCAGAGGCTGAACCATGTTGCAGTGTCTCACATACATCAGGACAAATTGGACCTCTTAAAGGGACACTTCACCCATTTGCATTAAGCTTTGTATAGTTAGAAACTCAGTCATTTTTTTTAATGGTCATGCATATACCCTCTGTTTCCCCTGAGACAGGAGAAATATGGGATTCAGTGTTGCACTTCCTTCTTATAATGATGTAAAAATCATAATTTTATTAAAATAACTTTGTAGAGGGGTGAGACTACTCCTTTTCTCGGTCAAATAGGCACCAAATTTTAAATTTATGTTGCATTTCGACTACAAATATGATCCACTTTAATAAAGATTAATGTTTCCACAGGTGAAATGCTCCTTTAAGTAAGAAGTCAGTGTGTGCACAGTTCATTTATTTTACACCAAGATGTTACACAGGTGTTTGGTGCTTTTATCTGAATGGTATGTGTGTTAAGTTGCAGCCTATGTTGTCACATACAGTACCTTAAATGTGATTTACAGATAGGCCTTCTTTTGTATTTACATGCTTTTGTTTAGATTTTGTTAGTGGATGGTGAGTTTTTGTGATGCCCACCAATATGTGAAATCTGTTCTAAATAAAGGTGCAAGCTGCACTTCAGTGTGCCACCCTGTATTGTGTAATGTATTGAGAGTTGAATTGTTCATAATACATTTGCTGCATGTAGGTGCCAATACAGTGATGGAATTGATTAATCTTTAAGTTCTTGTTTCTTTTTTAATAAAATATTGAACACACAAAAAATGTGGAAACTGCCACTGCTGGCTAGTGCTTAAACACTTAATTTGTGTCATTATGGCATAAATAGTCAAGTGAACAGCTGCATTTACGTTAAGTAGTCTAAATCAGTAAAGGTATTACAATGTATTTATAATACAGGAACGGCAAATTAGCATGTTACCTTTTACACAAGAAAATTATTCAATAAATAAATAAATATGCCGCGAGTTTAACCCCCCCAATGGTAGACCCAAAGTTACGCCCTTGGCTTTTTGGATAGGGGTGCGCCAGCAGACACACTTATCAGTTTTTTTATGAAAATAAGGAAAAAAAATAAAGAAATTAAGAATATAATTAACACTGCTTTATTTTATGAAATGTAAAATGGTATTTAGCTTGGACTAACAGTATTTGTGGGTTATTATAGCTGCAACTTTGACAAAAAGTTAAAATATTTAAATGGGTGACTGAGTTTTACTGGGAAGATTTGTATGCATGTTTGTTTTTTGTAAACAATACTCAACTTCATAATTATCAAAATATTAAATACATTTGGGATTTTTAAAATGAGTAGAAAATGCGTTCAATGTCATTTCATTCAAGTGAAATTAGCAAACCAGTTAAAAGGAATTTTAGTTTGTTTTAAATAACGAGCCAGGCTTTGGGATGCGCGTGTGCGTCAAGTTTAAACCATAGACTGTAAAAAATAGGTTTAAACGCATCGTCCATTTTGCGAGACGAGGGCATGAAGGCTTTGCGATGCGGAGAGACAGGTGCGAGTATTTCATAAGCATTGAGAGACACAAGCTGCGTGCGTGGGTCAAGTTTAAACACCTTGTCAAGACTGTTGTCGGAGACGCGCGCAAAGCCTTGCCATGCGGAACCAGGCGCGAGTAAATCAAGCAGAGACACAGGCTGTGCGCGTGCTTTAAATTGAAAGCCGGAGAAGCGCCGTTTTGGTTGACTTGCCTTTCACGGAGACAACACGGCCATGCTTGCGGTAACTCTATTGGTAAGACTGTCACAAAGACTTTCTTCTCATATTGTATCCTTTCTACACTTGTGTTGGGTGACTGCGAGGTGGACTGCGAGTATTTTCAGAAATCCTCTCCGTCACGTGGTGGTGGACAGCCAATCGCCGGCGCTTTAGGTCCTTACACGCAAGTACAGGCTCACAGACACAGCCGCTTTTGGAATCGAAATTTGGCATCGAAAGATAAATCATTTTTCGATACTCAAAGTATCGAAGTTTTTCATTCGATACCATAAAAGTATCAACGTTCGGTACCCAGCCCTACCCGCGGGTACCCCGACCCTGCTGTCTGAAACAGATGAAACCACCGTCTGCATCAAGTTTTAATTACCAACGTCCTTCTCTTCCCGCGGGGATAATGTAAGTTTCCTTACAAACAGATTCGACTATTAATGTCTTGCAGTCCCGTATGAGTAATATTCAGTATTTAGCCTTTTTTTTGGACAAACATCTCATCATTAAATGTGAACTGTGAGTGTCCATCTGAAGAACGGAAGATTGACAGCTGAGCGGTCAGCAGCACGCTGTGCTTATAACCTATATTCTGAATAACTAATGGCCCGATAAGTTGATTATATGAGTACAGTGATTCCAAATGAATGTCCAAAAAAACTCGTAATATGTTAAATCGAAGGTTTAATCATGTCTTTTCTCGCGATTCCTGCGCTGCGTCCGTGTATATGCTTATTTAAAATCATTAAAAACATGACGTTGTCAGGACTCTGCCTTGAAGTCTTGTTATATTTATATTTTGTCATGGTGGCAGAGTTCTGGCAGTCCCTGGCCTTGTGTGGAGGTTCATGCCTTGTTTTTGTGTTTGGCATGTGCCTCCGGTGTCTTGTCCTGTGACCCCGCCCCCCTCTTTCTCCTGCTTATTAGTAATCATTGGTTTTCTCCCATCACCTGTTCCCGCTCGTTATCTGGTTTGCTTTCTTCTATTTAATGTCAGTGTATCTTTAGTTCTGTGCAGGATCATTGTGTTGTGACATCGTGTTTCGTGTCTTGCTATCGAGTCAAGTCATCTAGTCAAGTCTTAGTGTTATCTGTCAGTTTCATGTCTTCATGTTGTGTACCCCCTCGTGGGTTTTTGTTTTTGTAAAAGAAATAAAGTGTTTTCTGTTTTTCCCCGACACCGTCTGCATTTGGGTTCATCTGTCCTGCTAACTCTCACAGACGTGCTTTCTGCTGCTTTGGTTTTACAACACGTCACAAAAAAGAACAGAAACTTAAATACTTTTTTATTCATTTTGTCAATCTGATGATTATTTAAGTGTAACATATTTCACGTAGGCTTATTTATTTTATTATTATTTCTCAAAACAGAGACATAGCCTAATCATCATCTGTTGATTTAAATTTGTGCATGAAACTAAACCCATGGGGGAAATTATGATATTTTAGGCGATTTATTTATAAATGAGTGAACAACGCGAATCCAGAAAGGAATTTATTTATTTTTAAAAACAGCCAGTCTGACAGGGCTCTATATTATGCGAGCTGCCGCCGTGGGTTTTGTGTAGAAGGGATACAGCAAATGGGGAAAAGTTTAGGATTAGATTTGGAGGTAGAATTATTAGGATGAAAACAGCGGCTCTGGCTAAATGAGATCCAAATACATCCTACAATCCTGTTAAATTTTGTGTTTAGAGTTGGGTTTGGGTGAAGGATTAGGATAAAACAGTGCTCATCCGGAGAGATTTCGTTTGCTGTATCCCTTCTATCCACAACCACAGGCGTGGCGGGGATGTTTTAGGCGTGGCGGGCCGCCATGGTAGAATGTATATAGCGGAAACACTGAGACAACACTTGGATATTTTAAATGTGGTCATAGCCTCCAACTCTTTAATCCCTGCTGTCCGCGTGTGGTGCTGATCCACCTCTCCACATCCACATCTCTTTCATTTTTTTCTTTTGCGGCTTTGCATCGCACAAACGGTTTACAGCACTAATTTCTGTCTGAAGTCTGTATATACAAACAAAAGTTTTGTGCGTCTTCTTGTTTCGTCTGTGGGTTTACTGCCGCGCGTGTTGTTTCGCGTCATTTCTGGTTTGTTTTATCGCGTGATTTTTCGTGACAGAATGTGGTTTGTAGACAAGATAGAATCGTTGGGTGATAGAGTTGTTCTCAACTCGTGTAGTGCGTTACCTCCTGTTTTGGGGCATTCACGTTATGTTGTGTGGTGTGAACTGCTCAACAATGTGAACACTCCTGATTTCACAAAGAGCAAGTCATGTAGTGTAAACCGCACAGTTCGGACCAACGTTTTAAAGTCATCAGCCAAGAGCCTCTCTATCAGCCTCTGGAAGGTAGCAGCAGCGTTTTCAAATACCAAATGGTAAGGATATGAAATGGTATAGCCCCTTGGTTGTAATGAAGGCTGTTTTCTTTCTTGCTTCTATGGTCTTACTGTTAAGTCTCCTATTGTCCACACAGAATCTGTAGAAGCCATCTGGCTTGAGGATGAGCACGACCAGGGATGACCAGGGAGAGAAAGATGGCTCGATTATATGGTCCTTGAGCATTTGCTCCCCCTGCTCTTCAATAATTTTCTTGAAGGGTGAAACTCTGCATGCTCTTGATTTCAGTGGTATATATTCTGTTAATATGATTTTGTATTGAATAACTGATGTTTTTCACAGAACGCTGGAGGTGGTGCGGGGCCAGGTGGTGATAAGCCTCTGAAGTTCATCCATATTGTCCGTGTCACATCACCACGTGATAGGTGATGCAACTGACGGGTTTAATGATGGGAGAATCCTTTTTTCTCTTAGGACAGGGGTTCTCAAAGTCCGGACTCCGGTCCGGATCCGACGGGAACTTGATCCGGACCCGATCCACTTCATAGTACAAGTGCATTAATTTCTATGTGATTGATTAAATGTGTGCATTTGCTACTAAACCATTAGTTTAGTTTTCTTTTTAGATTTAAGAGTATTCCTGGTCCGAAAATAAAACGAGTTATTAAAAAAATTCCTGTGTCACGCTGTAGCCATCACACCCAGATATTATGCACAGCTACTTCATGTACTACAACTTTTGATCAGTAAGTCCTTATCAATCTGAAATCAGTTGGTTTGAGTCGTTTATAACATGCATTTGAAAAACCAACACTCGTCAAACATAATCTTTATAGATATTGTTTATTATCATGAAAATACCTGGAAAGGTTTGAAGAACAGCAATATAAATATATCCTTCAGACATTTCCCGAAGCTGCGTGTGTCTGGTTCTTCGTCTGCAGCGCATATTAAGTTTCTGCACGAGAGCGCACCCTGGCTTTTGGATGTAGCGGCATTTCACCGTAATTCATTGAGATGCATAGCAAGCATCATCAGCTAATTTATAGGTACACCCCTAATTTTGGTCAGTGTCTCTGCCTACCAACCACACTTTTTTTGCCATGGTTTATGCATCTGATGGAGAACAAACTGTGCCATTTCTCTCATTAGGTTGCTCTGTATTTTGCACCTGGTTACTTTTGGCATATTTCTTGTGTTTATGTTTAAAAAATGTTTTTACTTTAAATGCAAAATACACTTGTTATGTTTTTCCCAAACTATTTGTGTTGATTTGTTATATAAACAAATGATTTACATAAAGTTATTACCATGCTTGACAATGTTTGTAATAACCAGTTTTTCCGGTCTATGAAAATGATGAGAATTCAGATTTGGACCTTTGAATGTAAACTTTGAGAACCCCTGTCCTAGGAGATTTTTTCAACCCCTAGGGAGTCAGCTGGCATTGGCTTAACCTAGAACTCTCTTCTTTACGTTACATTATTACAACGCTTGCTAGTAGGGGTGTGCAAAAAAATCAATTCACATCTGAATCGCGATTCAAGCTTTGCCGATTTAGAATCGATTAATATAATTCAAAAAAATAGATTCATATATTTTTTGTAATGTCGTGTTACTTTTCTTCTGAAATGAGTTTATCTCGTATTCCCATAGATGGCACTGCGTCGAATTCACATTGACGCCAGTGTAACAGGTATAGAAAATACACTGTTAAATATAAGAATTCACACAAAATTGTATTTATATCTCATATGGTTACCTGATGTAAAAATGAGCGCTTCCCCTTTAAGAGTTGTGATGTCACATGTGACTTAACTTCCTGTGCTGCTACCTCCTCTTCCCTTTTGTACTGTTATCTTGTGGAAGAGTTAGGTTTTTCTTTGGTCTCCTGATATTTTATTTCAGGGGCGTTGCTAGACATAAAGCTCTACTGGGGCACGGGTCCCCCAATTTTTTTTTTTTTACTTTTTCTTGAAAGCCTGCGGTGTGCAAGATACAATTTCCTTTGCTTAACCCACTATTCCAACATTGCAACAAGTACTGGGAAAGACAAACATTTATTTAAAAATATTTAAGTATCATCTTCATATATACAATATTATTAACATGTTTAAATGCATAAAATGTTTGGAAATAATGGCAGGAGAAAAAATATTTTTATGCACATTTGCATTTTACATAACAATGATTAATAACTTATTTTTTTATTTTTAAGAATATTTTCATTTTATGAGTGCTACTAAAAAAATCTATCTTAGTTACTGCTTACTGTTTATGTAATGACCTAGAGCTAGTGAACTAAATATTAATTTCATATCTGAAAATACAGAACAGTATATCACAGTTTTTGTATGTGAACAATGCAATTTTATAGAATATTGACAGAGATTTTCCTGAGATTTTTCCTCTAATGTTTGAGCCCTTACAGGGTAAGATGTTATGTGTCTTTACTCCCTTAAACTCATCATCTCTCATTTTTGCTTCCGTTTTCCTGCTTTGCACAAAAATTTCTGATGTCCATCACATACGTCAATGATCGGGTGAAAATAAGATTTTCATTATTATTTAGAAACTTACTTTAGTCGCGCACGGACATGATTGGGGCGTGCACGCGTCAGTGCGACTGCTGCGTCGCTTTTTCAAACGTGAATTGGGTAACTACATTGCATATAGATCCGTTTTGCCACGATTGTCTTTGTAAAGGAATATACTAGTTAACTGCTAAAATGTAAACTTGAGATTTACACAGGGGCACAAAAGATTTACACTGGGGCACGTGCCCCAGTAAAAGGGGTCTAGCAACGCCCCTGTTTTATTTATTTTTAATCTTCTGAACTTATATTTTCACTTAAACTCATTTTGTATAATGTTATTTTACTTATCTGTGTGGTTAATTGTGTCATTTTATACTTTTGAATAATAATCTTATCTTTAAGTGTGTGGAAGTAAGAGCACATGGTGATAAATGTACAACATGTGTATTTTAGAATCAAAAGGGCATTACCATCTAAAAGAGGCTGCTTATTTGTTTCATGTGTCAGGTATGTTTGTTGTATTTTTTCCCTTTTGTACTGTTATCTTGTGGAAGAGAATCAAAAGGGCATTACCATCTAAAAGAGGCTGCTTATTTGTTTCATGTGTCAGGAAATAAAATGTTCTTGGAGAAAAACCAAAGCCTGCTGTCCTGTATCTGATTCAGTGAGGTCACAACGCAGAGTCCAGTTAATTCACCGGTGTCGCCGGATGCATATAAAGTTTGGCGTCGCGAGTCACCGGTTACACGTGGTGCCGTGAACCCTTTGGATTTCACGCGATCGGCTGCTTATCGATCGCCGGAGCTGCTGCTTTGATGGACTACGGGTGAACTGTGCATTGATTCACGTACATTGGGGGCTGTGTTTCAACAATCGCGGTGACTACAGCTCGTTTCGTCTCATCACCCGTTTTCATCTCGTCTTCTGTCTACTACTACTAGTGCCCTTAAGACTGTATTAAACGAACGCTGCTTCACGTGAGGTATGATGCAACACTATTATGATTCTTTTCAGTGACTGTTTACAGTTTTTGCACTTTAAATTCTGATGGATTTTTCCTCGAGTTGATGCAAGCTCATTAGGTGAGATTATACGTTTTGGGGACTTTATATGTGTGCAGTTTTCTACTTCATTTTTTTTGTAAGTTTATTACATATGTGATCCTGTGTAGCATTTCTTTATTTTCATGCAAGTTTGTTGTTTTGATGCTCTATTTACTTTCTTAACTGCAGATTTTACATTTTACTGTGTTTTCTGTTAATGCTGAAAAATGTTTGAAGACACAATGAGTCAGGATAATTTTAGCCCTGTGAAACGACCTAATAATGTGTTTTCAGTAGGTAGGGGTAGTGGGCTTGCTGGATATTGTGCTAAAACAGTATCTGAAACTTCACCCACATGTTTTGGGAGGGGTCGAGTAGTCTTTAATCCAGATATTGACAATGTACAAGTGCCTGATTCAGCTATTGGTGCTTCTGTGGGCCCGACTGCCTGTTCTACCCCATATACACGCCCAAATGCTGATATTATCACTCCTGAGTCTTTAGGGGGTATCATTTCTGATTTGGCACAGAAAATTGGTGAGAGCATTTCAGCTAATCTCAGTTTAGCACAACAGCACACCCAAGAGCAGCCAAAGTCATGTGTGCAGTGTTCAAATGAATGTGTTGATGCTTCTAAATTGAAAGTCATTATCCAACATGATGTCACACCTCCCCCATTCTTTAGAGGTGATCGAAGTGATTTGTTTACTGTGCACGAATGGGAAGACATGATGTACAGTTATTTGAACAGTAAGAAATGCACTGATGACGCTGAGGCCTATGATTTCATTTTGGGTAGATTAGCAGGGAAAGCAAGGGATATAGTCAAAGTGTCCTTGCGCAGTGCCCCAGGGCGAACCATTACAGTGCCCCCTAGCACAATTTTTGATATTCTGAAGCGCAACTTCAGCGAGTTGATGTATTCAAACATGCCTATGGCTGACTTTTATAACACCCTTCCTAATGCAAATGAGAGTCCAATGGACTACTGGATACGGCTGAATAAGGCTATCGATGTGGCTGATGAGTGCTTGCGTAGGCGCAACAAGTGCGTTGAGGACCCTGCGGCTGAAGCTGTTATGATGTTTGTCTCTCACTGCCCGGATCCTAGTCTTGCTTTGTCTCTTCAGTTCAAACCTGCTGAACAATGGAGTGCTACCGAGATACAGGAGCGTTTGGACTGCCATCGCAGGAACATGAAAAGAGATTTCGCTAGGAGCCCTCGCTACACACCTGGGTCTGCTTGCCATCAGAACACTGTGACTGTATGTGATGATCCTGTACCTAGTTCCACCAAACAGCCTGAACTCTCATTCGGTCAGTCACTATATTCAGACGCTCAGCTCAACCCCAACGCTGCTCCCTTCTCTCCCAATACTAATGTGCAGCCTCCCAATAAAACAGTGCTGTATGTAGGTTCTCAGAAAATTGATGGAGCAAGTGATCTGTTCTATGCTCCTGTGACTGTTCATGGCTTGTCGGTACTGAATGGCTTGCTAGATTCTGGTAGTATGGCTTGCACTTTAAGTTCAGAAGGTGAATCCAAGTTACGTGCTGATGGTGTTCTCCCACAACCTTCAGTAATTCCAGATAATGTGGTCTTAGTTGGCTGCGGCGGCCTTACTACCCAACCAAAGTGTGCTTATGACCTGGAAATCAAAGTTTACGGTTTTGAATTCACTGTACCTACCTTAGTAGTGCCTGGTCAGAAGGACGAATTCATTATCGGCAGTAATGTCATCAAATGGATGCTTCAAAAGATGAAATCTGAAAAGAAGTACTGGGAGCTCATCTCCTGCCAAAACAGTAACCCAGAGTGTGAAGAGTTTCTTGAGCTGTTGACTGGTATTTCCCGTTGGTCTGGTTCCACTCAACCCGATAAACTTGGATCAGTGAAGCTTTGTCAGGCAGTCACTTTACTTCCAAAGTGTGAACACCTTGTATGGGGAAAGTTACCAGCAAACACACCTATTTCGCCCGGTAGCACCGTCATCGTTGAACCCACTACTTCACGTTCAGCGCCTCGCCATGTTCTTGTTGGACGAGTGGTGTCTCCCATGTGGGGTGATCGATGGGTCCCGATGAAGATTTTAAATCCTACCCAGTCTCAATTACTCTTAGGCGTAACACAAAGCTGGCTGACGTTTCTCCTTGCTTGGCAGTAGAGGATGTTACCCTTGCGCAAGGTGTGTGCAGACCTCTTGATACAACTGATTCAGCTTTTCCCAAACCAGTTCCACCCATTGACCCTAAGCAGCTTCTGCACGAGTACGGGTTGAATGATATTGATATTGATGGGTGCGAGGTTTCAGAGTCATGGAAGAAGGAGCTGACAAATCTCATTGTGTCTTACCGTGATGTTTTCTCCAGAGGCAAACTTGATTGTGGAGAAGTGTCAGACTTTGTCCACAGAATTCATTTGTGTGATGATCGTCCGTTTCGCTTACCTTACCGCCGAATCCCTCCAGCCCATTACCAGAAGTTGAGAGAGGCCCTATCTGAAATGGAAGAGAAAGGCATTATTAGCAAATCCATCAGCGAATATGCTTCTCTTCTGGTCATGGTCTGGAAGAAGGATGGATCTCTTAGAATCTGTACCGACTTTCGCTGGCTTAACGCAAAGACGATCAAGGACGCTCATCCTTTGCCCCATCAGGCGGATTGCCTGGCTGCTCTTGGTGGCAATTTTCTCTTCAGCTCTGTAGGTTTAACATCAGGATTTTACAACATCCCGCTTCATGTGGCTGACCGACATTACACAGCATTCACAAGGCCCATGGGGTTATATGAATATAACCGTCTCCCTCAGGGCCTGTGTAACAGTCCGGCATCATTTATGCGGATGATGCTTAGCATTTTTGGAGATCTTAACTTTTCAAGTTTGCTTTGCTATCTTGACGATTTACTGGTTTTTGCCCGTTCTGAGCTGGAGGCCTTGCAGCGCTTGGAAGTGGTATTTTCGCGGTTGAGGGCTAGTAATTTGAAGCTGTCCCAGAAAAAGTGTCACTTTCTCAGACGCTCAATCAAGTTTTTGGGCCATGTAATCAGTGGTTCTGGAATTTCCGTCGATGAAGACAAGGTGGCAATAATTTCTGCCTTTCAAAAAAAGGATCTGATGAAAGATGATGGCTTAACACCTTCGGAGAAGAAAGTGAGATCATTTTTGGGCATGGTCCTCTATTACCAAAGCTTCATCCCTGGGTGTTCAAAGATCGCAAAGCCATTGTTCAATCTGACAGCTGGTCAAAAACGAACTGTGAAAGGTGTGAGTGGTCCGAAAAGATCTGGCACTTACCGGGTGCTGTCTCTCCAAGATTGGACTCCTGCCTGTGATGCCGCCTTCGCGGAGTTAAAAAGATCTCTTGTTGAGAGTGTGGTGCTCGCTCACCCTGACTTTGAGCGCCCATTCATTCTTTGCACTGATGCGTCTCTAGACGGCTTGGGTGCAGTACTTTCTCAAGTTCCCACTGGTGAGGATAAAGCGCGTCCAATAGCCTTTGCCAGCAAGTCCTTGACCTGCAGCCAAGCCAATTACCCTGCGCATAGGCTAGAATTCTTGGCGCTCAAATGGCCCATATGTGATAAGTTCAGCCACTGGCTTAAAGGTCACGAGTTCACTGTATGGACTGATAACAACCCGCTCACATACATCATGACGAAACCTAAACTGGATGCATGTGAGCAGCGCTGGGTTTCGAAACTGGCCCCATACAACTTCCAGATCAAGTACGTCCCGGGAAGGTTAAATGTAGTGGCGGATGCACTCAGTCATGACCCGTTCGTAAAGCCAGTGAGCCAACGACTCCTGTCCGAGCCGTAGTCTGAATTGCTGAAACATGTGCACAATGTGCTGGATGATTCTGTGCAGAACGCATTTCATCTTACATGCCAGCCACAGACCCTTGGCACCGGGTTCAATCAGAGCTCTGAAAAGGACGTCTCCATGGCTGCTGAGGATGTGTCTTCTATCTTGTCGTCTTGTAATGATTGGGATTTAGGGGCTGTATCCAGGGCAACGTCCTTGGCCGATCACTTGAGTTCATTGATTCCTGACTGCCATGACAACATTCATGCCTTCTCGTTGCCTGAACTGCAGAGTCAGCAGCATGAAGACAAGGTCATTTCAAGGGTTGCCTTCTATGTTAGTAGGAAACGCAGACCTTCCAGGCGTGAACGTATGAGTGAAGATTTGCGCGTTCTGAGATACTTGAGACAGTGGGACAAACTCTTTCTGCTTAATGACATCCTGTACAGAGCCGTCAAAGATCCCTGTACTAAGAGAAAGAAGTTTCAGTTTGCCATGCCTGATTCATTGAAACAACAAGCTCTTGCTGGTGTTCATGACCTGGCCGGTCACCAAGGTCAACCACGTACCCTGTCTTTAGTCCGCCAGAGGTTCTATTGGCCTGGCATGGAACGAGATGTACGTGATGTTAAGACTTGTACCCGTTGTGTCCTAAGTAAGACCCCAGAGCCGGCAGCCAAAGCACCATTGGAGAGTATAAAAACCTTCGCCCCATTGGAGCTTGTTTGTATTGATTTCTGGGCCGCTGAAGACAGGCACAATAAATCTGTGGATGTCTTGGTAATCACAGATCATTTCACCAAGCTAGCTCACGCTTTTCCTTGTCGAAACCAATCTGCAAAGAGCGTTGCCAAGAAACTCTGGGATGGCTTCTTTTGCATTTATGGCTTTCCCCAGCGTATTCATTCCGACCAGGGAGACAATTTTGAGAGTGAGCTGATAGCGGAGCTCCTTCATCTTGCCGGCGTGGAGAAGTCACGAACTTCCCGTACCATCCAATGGGGAGTGGTGGCACTGAGAGATTTAACAGAACATTGGGTAGCATGCTGAGATCCCTTCCTCCTGAATTAAAACAAAAGTGGCCACAGTTAGTTCAAACGATGACATTTGTATATAACTGTACTACCCACGAGACAACTGGGTTAGCTCCATTTTATTTGATGTTCGGGAGGGTGCCGAGATTACCTGTTGACCTGATGTTTCAACGCGTCCTTCGTGATGAGTCTACCTGTGATTACCATGATTATGTCCAATCTCTTGTCGGGGATCTGCAGTCTGCTATGTTGCTGGCTCAAAAGAAATCTACTGCAGAACAAAAACATCAATCTGATCAGTACAATAAGAGAGTTAAAGGTCTGCCCTTGTCAGTTGGTGATCAGGTTCTCCTTGCTAACAAAGGCTGCAGAGGGAAAAGAAAGCTTGCTGATAAGTGGGAGCCCACCATGTATTCTGTTGTCTCCTCCAACCCGACCCTGCACATCTATAAAATCCGTGACAGATCTGGTCGTGAGAGAGTGGTGCATCGAAATCTGTTGTTACCAGTTAACTTTCTCCCTCTGCCGACTGCTGATCTTGAATCTTCTGTTTGTGGAAGTGTTTGTGTTGATCATTGTTCCACACCTTCTCAATCTGTATGTGGTCTGGTTGAGTCTACAAAACCATTAACTAATGATTTGTCACATGTGGAGTCTCTCTCTGTCATCTCTCACATGGCTGTTTGTGATGATGATCCTGTTTCTACATGGGTCTCATCTCATTCCTCTCAACCTGTTTCTGAAGCATGTGATGGTGTATCAGTTGGTAACTTTGACACTGTAACTGATGCCTCTTTCTCTAATGTTCCTGTTTCCAATGATTTACATGACCCAGTGGTTCACCCTGATATTGCCAATCATTATTCTACCAGGTTTGGTAGGGTAATTAGACCTGTTCGCAGATTAATTGAGTCCATGGTTCAATTGGAAACCATACTTGGTATGGAGCCTGGATCTCCTGTTATTAGGGGTCAAGCCCAGAATGGGCGAAGACCCCTATTGTATCCGTTAGTTTTCTTTTTATAATAATAATTATTATTCCTCCGCCATTGCGGTCTATGGCAGCCCATAGAACCGTACGTAGGAAAGTTATGAAATTTGGCACACTGATAAAGGACACTCCAATGTGTCCCCATAGCAAATTTGGAGTCTCTATGTCTAACCCGCTAGCGCCACCAACAGTCCAAAGTTGCACTTATGTTCTTGCTTATAACTTCTGATCCGTAAGTCCTAGAAACAAAATTCTTGCTTCCTCTGATTCCTTGGCTCAAGACGATTCGATTGGACCCTATGACGTCATTTTCCGTCATGAAAATTTTTCCGCCATTTTGAATTATTCGTAAAACCTACTTTTGCGAACTCGTCCTAGAGCTTTTGCCCGATTTCCACGAAAATCGGTATGCAGCATCTACAGACCCTCACGGCAAAAAGTTATGGAATTCATTTCAATTCGTCAGTCCGTTTCCGTAAACCACGTCAAAGAATTTTATGTAGAGCTCAAAAAAATGGATTTGAGGATGTATCTTCGGCAAACTTAAGCCTATTGACACGATACTTGGTACTTGTGATGCCAGTCAGGAACTACGGGTGCATGCAGAGTTTCGTCACAGCGCCACCTAGTGGTCAGACTTATGCTTTACACGCCTATAACTTTGGCTCCGATTGACGTATTTTCACGGGACTTGTTTCTTTAGAGTTCTGAATAGTTGCCGAGTCCAACGATTCCAAACATGCCAGAATTCGCCTTACGGTTAGCCCTGAGCAGCAAAACAGCACTTAAAAAACACGTGCGAATATCTTCGCGAGCGTTATTCTGATCGACTTGAAAACACCATAGGAAGAACATTGCATTACCTTCTGAACAAAAAGTTCTATTAGCGTTATATTAAAATTTTCATCAGAAATGGCCGAAAATTGCAAAAAACGAAAAATTACCATTGAATTTTGTGTTTTTTACACATAAATGGTTATAACTTCGCAACGAAAAGAGATTTTTTCACCAGATTTGATACGCTGATGTACGAGCAGAGTCTGAGACCACACAAAAAAATTGGTATGCCTTCACCACTAGTTGGCCTTATAATTGGACAAAACCTTTCATATCAAGCAAGCCCTATGGTCATACAACTATTTCTTTGCTGAACTAAAGTGTATAGTCAGGAAACTAGCTAAATGTAACGCAGTCATGCCCTGAGGTTGCATGCACAATTTTGTCATAGCGCCACCTAGTGGCTTGGAGATAGAAAATAGCAAATTTTGCCTAAAACTACTGCAACAACACATCTAAAATCATAAGTCATCATGGATTCTTCATTTCATGGCTTGGACTATAATCACTGGTGGATGTGAATCTACTCTCTAGCAACCAATGAGAATACCTAATCAACTGTTTTTGAAAGAGCTTTTTCTTTGCATCAGAACATCGTAGAGACATGGGGATGGTCTCTTTTGACTGATTTAACTTGTTGTAACATGTTGTGACCCATGTTATGCCACTGCAAACATCACTCACATGTCCTTCTGTGCTCTAATGTTCCATGATTGTCAATAACAGAAGGACGATTGCAGGAGACAAGAACATAGATTATTTTTGTTGATTACTTTTGCGTTTTTTTCTTTTGAAATCATGAGGTTTACCTAGGTTCTTTAGTATTCTTATCCAAACCCAATTTTACACCCTTCTGTGCCCTTTTCGGCTTGACCCCGGTATTGCTGCTTGCAGCTATATTTCATGTTTAGGTCTGTATTTTTCATTGCGTTGTCTTTGATGATGTTTACTGTATGTTATGTATAATTGTTCTATTTAAGCTAATGGTCTGAGTGTTTAAAAGTGTAATGGGCACTTTGTCTATGCCTACAACATGTGTGGAGGTTTGGCCAATCTCTTTCACGTTTGTATCCTATGATTGGGTAACTTTCTATGTTGATGTCTGCATTTTTTTTCCTTCTCGTATGATGTAGACCAAGTGATTCTTATGACCAGTGCTTTGTGTTTACTTTCATATTTTGTGTAAATTCTGGGGGGTGAGTGTAACAGGTATAGAAAATACACTGTTAAATATAAGAATTCACACAAAATTGTATTTATCTCATATGGTTACCTGATGTAAAAATGAGCGCTTCTCCTTTAAGAGTTGTGATGTCACATGTGACTTAACTTCCTGTGCTGCTACCTCCTCTTCCCTTTTGTACTGTTATCTTGTGGAAGAGGTAGGTTTTTCTTTGGTCTCCTGATATTTTATTTAGGGGTCAAGCCCAGAATGGGCGAGACCCCTATTGGGATTGTTAGTTTTCTTCTTATTATTATTATTATTATCTATTATTCTTCTTCTTCTGCCATTGCGTCTATGGCAGCCCATAGAACCGTACGTAGGAAAGTTATGAAATTTGGCACATTCAAAGAGGACATTCCAAATTTTCACTTACATTTTTGGTTATAACTGCTGACCCGTACGTCATAGAAACGCAATTCTTGTTTCTTCTGATTCCTTGGCTCATGCCGATTCGATTGCACCATATGACGTCATTTCGGTTATGCTATTTATTTTGATATTTTGAATTGTTTGTAAAACCTACTTTTTCGAACTCGTCCTAGAGCTTTTGTCCAATTTGCGTAAAGAATGGGTGTGTAGCATCTAGAGACACTCATGGCAAAAAGTTATGGAATTCGTGTCGATTCGCCAATCCGTTTCCGTATACCGCGTCAACGAATTTTACGTAGATTGCGTAAAAACGGATTTGAGGCTGTATCTTTGCCAAAGTTAAACGTATTCACACGACACTTGGTTGTTTTGATGGCAGTCATGACCTGAGGGTTCGTGCCCAGTTTCGTCACAGCGCCACCTAGTGTTCACGAGATTTGAAAAATGGCTATTTTTGCTTATAACTACTGCAAACTTGAGTCTAAAATTATACAAGTGCTATTGTTAGATTCCTTGAGGCATGCCGAGTCAAACGATACCAAATGGTTTTCAGTCGGCCATTTTGGGGGTCGGCCATTTTGATTTTTAACTTTTTTTGTCGGAAAGTTATGAATTTTGGCACACTCAAAGAGGACATTCCAAATAGTCCCCACACCAAATTTGGAGTGTCTTTGTCAAACCCTATAGCGCCACCAACAGTCCAAATTTTCACTTGCATTTTTGGTTATAACTGCTGACCCATAAGTCATAGAAACGCAATTCTTGTTTCATCTGATTCCTTGGCTCATGCCAATTCGATTTCACCATATGAAGTCATTTCGGTTATGCTAATTATTTTGATATTTTGAATTGTTTGTAAAACCTACTTTTTCGAACTCGTCCTAGAGCTTTTGTTCAATTTGCGTAAAGAGTAAAGAATGGGTGTTTAGCATCTAGAGACACTCATGGCAAAAAGTTGTGGAATTCGTGTCTATTCGCCGATCCGTTTCCGTATACCGCGTCATAACATTTTACGTAGAGCGCGAACAAACGGATTTGAGGCTGTATCTTTGCCAAAGTAGTTTTGATGGCAGTCATGACATGAGGGTGCGTGCACAGTTTCGTCACAGTGCCACATAGTGTTCACGAGATTTGAAAAATTGCTATTTTTGCTTATATCTAATGCTAGCTTGATATTAAAATTATGGATTTGTGACTATATCTTCGCAAAAGTTTTGCACATTAATGTGTGCATTGCCAGTGGTTCGGTGGTTAGTGTAGGTTGTCTACAAATCGGAAGGTTGGTGGTTCAAACCCCAGCTCCACGGTGTCCATGAGTGAGACATCTAACCCCAACTGTTATATGTCATGAACTGAGGGTGCATGGAACGGTTTGTCACAAGGCCACCTAGTGGTCACGAGATTTGAAAGTGACTGTATTTGTTTTTATACTGCAAAATTTAGTCTAAAATCATGAAATTGCTATTGTTAGATTCCTTGAGGCATGCCGAGTGAAACGATACCAAAATGTTTTCGGATGGCCATTTTCAATTACAAAGCATACCAACTTTTTCAAACTCCTCCTACAGCGTTCATTTGATTGGCTTGGATTTGGTACACACAATCTAGACTCTAGACAAAAAGTCATACAAAGATTTTGATAGACCAATCAGTTATTGTATAGCGCATCAACAAATATTATGGCAAGCACGCCGGAATGAATGGATTTGAGGCTATATCTTTGCAAAAGTTTTGCATATTAATGTGTGTATTTCCAGTGGTTCAGTGGTTAGTGTAGGTTGTCTACAAATCGGAAGGTTGGTGGTTCAAACCCCAGCTCCACCTGACCAAGTGTTGAGGTATCATTGAGAACCCCAACTGCTTCTGATGAGCTGGATGGCTCTTGCATGGCTGACAGTGTATGAATAGGTGAATGTTTCACAACTTGTAAATGTCATGTACTGAGGGTGCATGAAATGTTTTGTCACAGAGCCACCTATTTCATCAGCATTTTTTTTGAAAGCCCTTGTAAACTTTTCAGTGCCCCCTAGTGGTTAAGAGTTTTGAGGCTTTATCTCCAGATCGCTTTATTGTGTGTACACCATATTTGGTGGGTGTCATCACAATTATGACCTGAGGCACCATCAATTGTTTTGGTGCAGTGCCCCCAGTGGTCAAGTCATTTGAGGCTATATCTCAACATTGCTTAATCATATGTATATAAAATTTGGTGGGTGTCATCACAATCATGACCCGCGGCACCATCTATTGTTTCGGTGCAGCACCACCAAGATAAAGAAGATTTGAAAAATTGCAATTTTTGCCTTAATCTACTGAAAACTTAGATTTAAAATCAAGACAGTCATTATTGATACTTCATTCTGTGCCCTTTTTGGCTTGACCCCGGCATCGCTGCTTTGCAGCTATATTTATTTTTAATCTTCTGAACTTATATTTTCACTTAAACTCATTTTGTATAATGTTATTTTACTTATCTGTGTGGTTAATTGTGTCATTTTATACTTTTGAATAATAATCTTATCTTTAAGTGTGTGGAAGTAAGAGCACATGGTGATAAATGTACAACATGTGTATTTTAGAATCAAAAGGGCATTACCATCTAAAAGAGGCTGCTTATTTGTTTCATGTGTCAGGTATGTTTGTTGTATTTTTTCCCTTTTGTACTGTTATCTTGTGGAAGAGAATCAAAAGGGCATTACCATCTAAAAGAGGCTGCTTATTTGTTTCATGTGTCAGGAAATAAAATGTTCTTGGAGAAAAACCAAAGCCTGCTGTCCTGTATCTGATTCAGTGAGGTCACAACGCAGAGTCCAGTTAATTCACTGGTGTCGCCGGATGCATATAAAGTTTGGCGTCGCGAGTCACCGGTTACACCCGCACACTCTTGTCACAGTGTTTCCCACACATTGACTTTATTTGGGCGCGCTGCCCACGTATATTAACAAGTGCCCAAGTATATCTGGCATCAAATTTTGTCTTTTATGTTTTTCTGTGACGATGACACTCTTAAATAATGACATACTGTGTGCGACATGATGAGTTAGGTGTGCGTTCACGTGCTCTCTGTTTCTCACGAACAAGCTCGTGTCACATTGTATCCTTCATGTTTCTGAACCTGAGCAGAGTTTTACCATTAGAGGACTTCACGGAGCACCCGCGGCCCGTATGGTTCCGGGTTTATATTTGAAATGGTCAGTCTGGTCCGGGTCAGTCATAGTTAAATTACTTCGGGTCCCAAGTCTGATTAATATTGTGTGTAAAACCCGAGTTGATCGGAGTTTCAGCTTGCCAACGGTTTCTATGGCGATAACAACTGGCTCTTGTTTTAAAGTCCCCTGTCACTGGGACAGCAAGTAGACTTTTGAATCTGAAATAATGAGTGGATTTAGCTTTTTTTTAATCGGCAAGAGAGAAATAGAAAGAGAGGCACTTTTCCTCTGCTCTATCTAATAGAAATATTATAACACCAGTCACATTTATAATCTATAGACCTGCACTGTCTATCATTCATATACCATATAATTGTATTTAATAGAGTTTGATAAAAGGGGTCATCTAATTGCTTCATATCAGTTTTTATTTTTGCATAAAGACATAAAGTAATATCAAACTACATTTAATTTGTTGTGTTTCTTTTCTTTAAAATTGTATATCAATTACAATCAGTCACATAGGAAAAAGTAAACTACATTTACATACTGTGAATCGTTTTTTTTTTTTTTTAAATCGAGAATTGTTTTTGAATCGAAAATCTATTTTGAATCGAACCTTGAGTCTAAAAATCGGAATCGAATCGTGAAATTTTCTGAATCGTGCACCCCTACTTGCTAGTACAGTTTAATCATAGCCGCTGTACTCTGCTTCTTATGTTGTCCACCAATTTTTCTGTGTATCCTCCTGCTTTTATTAATGAAAAGCTGCTTTGAAACAGTGAAACAATTGTGAAAAGTGCTATATAAATAAAATTGAATTGAATATTGAATTGTTGAATAGGCACCCTGTCAGCCCGCTCGACTTCACATCTCTTCTCCATAGCAAGCAGTGTCTGGGTTAATGTCTCAATGAAATTAGGCATCTCTCCATCCTTTTTGCCTACAGGAAGTCCAATAAATCTGACATTGTTACGTCTAGAGCAGTTCTCCAAATCTTCAATCTTGTCCCACAGCAACTTTAACTCTTCTTTCGTAGCCAGCGGGTTCACCTGTCGCTCTTTTTCAGCTGATTTAAAAAAGTCAAGCCACGCCTCCGCGTCACATACCTTGGTCAATAACATTGTTAACTTTCCCTCAGTCGATCCTATGTCCCCTTAACATCATCAGTAATTCTGGACAGCTTGGCCATGATGTTGTTTATATCAAGGGTTAAAGGCCGGGAAAACAGCAGATACTGTAAGGAAACTCGTTCTTACCTGGAGACAGAGATGCTCACAAGTCTCTGAGCTAGAGTACAAGTCAAGTCTAAAGTCTTTGAGGTTGAGTCAAAGTCAAGTCTCTGGACTAGAGTCCAAGTCAAGTCTCAAGTCTCGTTGTAATACCCATGTCATACACATTTGTGCCTCATAAACCATATACAAGAAGAAACACACAATAACAGCAGGCCCTGACAGGATGAGGACCTAAAATTTCCACATTTTAAAAACTTTTTTGGGTTAAACAAATTCTCATTTATATTCATAAGGAACACAGTCGGAGTTAACCTCCCATAACGTTAGCTCGTAGCTAAACCAAAAAGCAAGCTAATGGTAACATTAGATGGTCAATGTTGCGCTAAAGGTCATGTTCTTCCTGATCCCATTTTTTAAATCCTAGTTAGTGTGTAACATTGCTATAAAAGCATAAATAATACCTGTAAAATGATAAAGCTCAAAGTTCACTGCCAGGTGATATATTTTCTTTAATAGATTCCTCTTTCAAAACCTACAGTGAATGGCCGGTTTGTATGAGGGTAATTCAGTTGCAGAACTCGAGAGGTTGCCGATTTGAATGTGAGAACTTGTCATATTAATTTTCGTATTTGTAAATTGAAATTTACACTCACAGCTCTGATGTGAAAAGCTGAATGTTTCAATTTGCACACACAGACAACAATCCAAACACCCGTGTTACGAACAGAGGTGGAAAAAGTAATAAAATATTGTACTCAAGTAAAAGTAAAGTTACTTATATAATATTTTACTTAAGTAAAAGTAAAGTTACTGGTCTAAAAATCTACTCAAGTAAAAGTAAAAAGTAAATCATTTTAACTTTACTCAGAGTAAAAGTTACTTTTTTTAAAGCGGGGAGAGGTGGAGGATTCTAGTATAGTTAAAAAATGACAAGGGAATGTAAATCTCAAACTAGTTGCTTTTAAATGTAGGAACATCTTTACAATTAAAGTGCAATAACAAAAAGTTAATAAAATAAAAAGCTTTTTTAAACTAAGAAACATTTATGGAATTGTTTAATGATTTTTACATTTAAGTTATGCACTTTTTAAGGTGGTCAGCAGCTGGTAAATATACAATCACTATAGTAAGGTTGTAATTGATGTATTGCTGGTAACATACATTATTTTATTAAATATAGTTTAAATTCAATTCAATTTTATTTATATAGCGCTTTTCACAATTTGGGCTTATAATGAGATGAGTGCCATGGTTATATATTTTTGACACGTTTATTGTCTTCTAGCTTTCCTGACCTGGATGACCCGGACCAATGAACAACGCCATACAGTTCGACTTGCCATACGGAAATAATTATTTTTATGTATGAGACAGTATTTTCATTAAAATATCTTTAGTTTTAACAAGTTTTTTATTACAGTAAAATATTTATTGGTTGGAGTCAGTCAGCCAATGAAATTTGTTTTTTTTGTACGCGATGACGTCACTACACAGAGTAAAACGATCGCGCCGTTTTCGTGGTCCATGTACTAGCCTGTCGTCGCGATGGAGGCATCAAACAATTCCAGGGTAAGTACATCATCATTATTGATGAAAAAAAAACATACTCAAAGACAAGATATTCCGTGAACCATGTAAACTCTTTTTTTTAAGATAATAATAACCCTGTACCACGTAGAGCTGCACGATTGATCGAAAATAATAATAATCACGATCTCGAGCTATGTCGTTACCAGAGTTATAAAGTATTGAAAAACGGTATTCACTCCTGACGATGCATCAATATTGGTTCTGAAAAAAGTAAGGAAATAAGGTCTGACTGTTTCTCAATCCAAAGGCTGCAGCCTCCGGAGGTCGCATATGCAGGCTGCATACGCCATCAAGCTTGATTTAAGTTAACTGAGCTTTCGCAAATCATACACATACTACAACAATTACGATTAACCAAGTATAATAGTCAACTTTATAACCTTAATTGTTAATACTCTTTAATAAGTCAGAGAATATGTGAGAGAAGCATGACCTCAATTCTCATGGAGAAAAATCGTGATTCACATTTTAGCACGAATCGTGCAGCCCTACATGTGGGGTGGGTTACTATTTGATAATAAATAAATTATTATTATTATTGTTGTTGTTATTGCATTTTACATGAATGTAACTTATATTGTTTTCTTTCTACAGGAGCAGAATTCAGATATAGAGAGTGCTGTAAGGAATCTGCTTAGTTGCATCCGAAGGCATAGCAACCCTCAAGCACATGGAAGTTCCAACATTTCTCCCACTGTGGCACCTCAGCCTGGTACCAGTGCTTCCTTTAGTGTTGGCCAGGCGGCAACTCAGCCTGGTACCAGTGCTTCCTTTGGTGTTGGCCAGGCTGTTAGTAGGCCAAACACAGTTCAGCAAGAAATGCAAAGGTAAGGAATCATGTACGCAGAGACAGGTTTCAATATTTATATTGTAAGAAATTTAATTATAGGGAGGAAAAATTACATTTACATTGCAGTCTGTTGTGTGATGTGGTAAAGATGTGTGCTAGTAATCAGAACCCCACAAAGACCCATCCATGATCTGTCATTAATATAGCCCTGACCAAAGGCTTGTAATGCAGGTTGTTAAAGAGTAATTCTACCACTAATTAGTATATTGCAAGTTGTTAAAGTTAAAGGTGTCATCAATGAAAACCATATTTGTATTTTAGCCTACACTGCTAGTGTTCTCTTCCTGCAATAGGTAATTTTATAACAATAACTTTGTTCATTTGCACAAATATTTTGTTGTTTTATTAAAGAGCTTTTC
Source organism: Paramisgurnus dabryanus (assembly GCF_030506205.2). Classification (NCBI taxonomy): domain Eukaryota; kingdom Metazoa; phylum Chordata; class Actinopteri; order Cypriniformes; family Cobitidae; genus Paramisgurnus; species Paramisgurnus dabryanus. Next base: position 13,542,058 of record NC_133345.1, read on the forward strand.
CAGCACTTTACCATGGAAACCGCAAAAGAATGAAAAAAATGGCCCCTGTACCTGCAAAAGTTACATCTGTAAAGTTCTTAGAATTCCAGTTCTGTTTGCTGTCAAACAATTCCCAAAAAACTCCCAAAGATGAAACGGTTCTCTTACAAGCAGGACTAGGGGGAAGAACTGTAAATATTCCGGACAATGCTGATCATACTAAGGTGAGCCATGGTGTAAAACTTGATGTTTAAATATGTTTTGGACAAAATATATTACACGTTTTGTTCCTGTTTTTTACATTATGTATTATTATTTACATGTTTATTATTGACTTTAGTATTAATCATTTTTTAAAAGGAGGAACAATTTTACCCATTTATGTTGTCATAAAGTATTTTACTTGCATCTGTAAGATACTTCTGGAGACAATAAAGACAGCCGGCGTAACTGCTCGACAACTGATTTACTGAAGACTGCACAACAGCTCAGCGGTTGCTGATGAGAACACCAAAACAACATTACAGACGATGTAACAGCGCACCCTAGCGGCAACACAATATATTACATCTCCCCTTCTTCAGCTTATTTGTGAAGGCACTGAGGACAGACAGCAGACTAAACAACTGAAAGTTTCTAAACTCAAATAAAAAAAATAGAATATTAAAGACATTAAACAAAGGCACCATGGTTGACATATTTCTCTAACTATTCAAGAACAATTTGAGATTATTACCACCTATTGACTACTATTAACAAACTGTTAGCACTATTGAATTATTGAACTAATGGCTAACTTTACTCCAAACAGGTAGCAGCTACAAATCCAGTCTTTCAGGGGGCTTAACAACTCTGCCGTGCTTTGTTACATAGGGCTGACAGGGCTGAGGTTGACCCACATCCAGGGGCACCTCAGCAGGAGATGCTGAAGTCCCGACCAGAGGAGGAATCAGTTCGTCTTGTTCTACAAGAGCGTCAGGCAACTCCTCCCCGAGGCTCATTTTGCATGGTGTGATGGGACTGATTTGCTCTTGCAGTGCTTTTACGAAGGTGCTGACAGTTCCGGCGGAACTCCATGCCACCAGAGTTGACGATGTAAGACCTGGGTGTGCTGCTATGACGCTGGATGACAACTGCTGGAGACCATTTGACATGGCCGGGATAGGGCTGCATTCTGACTTCTTCGCCTGGAACCAGCGCGGGCCGAGTGCGCATCGTCCTGCCTTTGTCATAGTAGTACTTTTGCGAGTCTTTGGACCTATTAAGCAGGTGTCTGATTTTCAAAGAATCATAGGCCTTTGGGATAAGCAGATGTTGAGCTGTAGGGAGTTTGTTTCTGGGCCTTCTGCCCATGAGCAGCTGCGCTGGGGACAACTCTACAGTCTCTAGGGGGGTTGTTCTGTAGTCCAGCAATGCCAAATGTCTGTCTGGAGCTTTGTTCCAAAGCCTTTTCACAGTTTGTACCGCACGCTCAGCCTCTCCATTTGAGTGAGGTGTGTGTGGTGAAGATGTGATGTGTGATATGCCATAGCTCTCACAAAAGTCTCTGAACTCCTCTGATGCATACTGAGGCCCATTGTCTGTTCGTAGGGCAGAAGGAATCCCGTGACGACTGAACTGTGATTTCTTAAAGATGTCCTCTAGCGGTTTGTGGTCATTATACACAGTGATTGATTTTCCAAAGATATAGTGGTGAAATTTTGTGCATGCATGGACGATAGAAAGAATCTCCTTTTCTATTTGTGCATAGCGGGTTTCTGCATCAGTCAGAGACCTGGAGGAGAATGCAACGGGGTGATTGTCTTGCAAAAGCACAGCACCTAATCCACTGCTGCTTGCATCACAGAAAATTTCCACTGGTTCTGAAGGGTCAAAATATTTCAGTACGGGGGGGTGAGAACACAGTTCTTTGAGCCTTGCAAAGGCCCTTTTCTGAGCTGGTTGCCACGCAAACTCCACATTACTTTTCAGGAGCTGACGCAGTGGTGCATCTTCTTCGCTGAGATTTGGTATAAATTTTGACAAATAAGTCACAAATCCTAAGAAACGGCGAACCCCTTCCTTGTCAGCCGGTTCTGGCATGCCCCTGACTGCTTGGACCTTGGCTGGGTCAGGCTTCAGACCATCTGCGGTGAGTAAATGGCCAATGTATGGGACTTGGCTCTGCCTAATGTGACACTTGTTGAAATTAAGCTTTAAGTTGTAGCTTGTTGCTCTCTCTATGACTTTGCGAAGGATTTCATCGTGCATCTTCACAGTGGGGGCCGCAATCAAGATGTCATCCATAATGGCCACTGCTCCCACAATGCCCTCTAGCATGCCATCCATGATCCGCTGATAAATCTCTGGAGCACATTTTATCCCAAATGGTAGCCTCAGCCACCTAAACCTACCAATGGGTGTGTTGAAGGTTGTAAGGAATGACGATTCTTCATCTAACTCAATCTGGAGGAAACCCGACTTGGCGTCAAGGACTGAGAATATGCGTGCTCCAGGCATAGATGACACAACTTCTTCAACAGTGCGCATGGGGTAATGTTCTCTTTTAATTACCTTATTCAGATCGCTGGGCTCTATGCAAATTCTTAACTTGTCACCCCAACAGACTGCCACCATTGAACTGACCCACTCCGTGGGCTGCTCGACCTTTTTTATGTAGCCATTTTCTTCCATTTCGTACAGTTTTTTTACAATCTGTTCCTTGAGTGCAGCTGGCTGTCTGCGCACAGGGTGGACAACCCCTTTTGCATTGGGCTCTATTTTGATTGTGTACTTCCCTGGTAAAGTCCCTGTGGTGCGTATTAGCTCAGGAAAGTCACGAAGGCTTTGAGGAACATTATCTTGCTCGAGATTGCCCTCCACAGGCGAGTCGGCCTCAGCTTCTTCAGTGTTTTGTACAGAATTCAGCCTTGCAATCAAACCTAAAGCTTCAGCTGTGGCCCCACTGAGCACACTTTCCTGTGCAATATCCACAATTTCGAACTCTGCATCAGTGGCACACTGTTTATATTGCACTGACAAATCTACGGCAGCGACTGGCTTAAGCTTATGATTGGAGTAGGAGCGCAACAGCTTGTTAGAACGCTTTAATTCACCAGTGTGCACAAGTTGCTGATAGCTGTCAAGAGTCAGAGTGTTACACTTGGCACCAGTATCTATCTTGAACTGGACCTTCTGTGAAAGTATCATCAGATGTACGGACCATTTGTCCACAGGTAAAGCAGCTGCTGGAAGCACAACATCTGTTAGGCTGATGTTCAATATTTCATCATCAGTCTCCTCCAGCGCTTCTACATTCAGTGTGTGGACAGCACGTTTACGGCACACTGCCATCCAGTGGTTGGGTCTGTGACAGTAAGAGCACGTTGAGCCCTTCGCTGGGCACTTGCCATCGTTCCATTTGTGATCGGGATGTTTACCGCAGCTAGCACAGAAGAGTGATGGTTTTAACTGAGTGAACTTGCGATCTGGATAGCGTGTTATTCTGCTTTTGCCAGAAGGCTTAGGTCGAACGCTTTCTGCAACAGCGGACACCTGAGAGCATGTGACATCATCATCTCTGACTATTTTCAATTGTTTCTGAGACATCTCATATTGCTGAGGGATTTCAATTGCCTTAGCTAGCGTCAATTCCTCTCCTTTGTCTAATAGTCTTTCTTGCACTCGTTTTTCACGCACGCCCGCGATAATTGCATCAATCAACATGTCGTCAGGGTCGGCATATGCACAATCCATTAACAGTAGACGTAAATCTTTAACGAAATTGTCGAAACTCTCACTTACGTCTTGTTTCCTCTGCTTGAAACGATGGCGAGCTATCCTCTTGTTTTTCCTTGGTCTGATATATTTCTCAAATTTATCTAGCACTTTCTCGTGATCCTCCTTCTCACCTTCAGCCCAGTTTAGCGTTTTGTAAATTTCTCTGCCTTGTCCGCCTATCCACGTCCCCAGCCAGCCGGCTTGCTGCTTTGCAGTTAGTTCGGATAGTGGTCCATCAAAAACAAATGTGACGTGGCTTCGAAAGCGGTCGAATTCCTGATATAAATCCGCAGCCTCCCAGTCAATCTTTGGGTGCTCAAACTGTGAGGTAGCCATGTTATACTTCTGACACCATGTAAGATACTGGAGACAATAAAGACAGCCGGCGTAACTGCTCGACAACTGATTTACTGAAGACTGCACAACAGCTCAGCGGTTGCTGATGAGAACACCAAAACAACATTACAGACGATGTAACAGCGCACCCTAGCGGCAACACAATATATTACAGCATCTATGCCTTCTAATACCCAGATAACCAAAGTACTTCTTCAGGAGTACCCAAAGTTGCAAAACATAAAGGGCCCTATCTTGCACCCAGCGCAATTGACTTTGTCAGTGACGCATGTATCATTCGTATTTTGCAACGGCGCACAGCGGGTTTTTCCCTCCACAGACGCACGTCGACAAACTAGGGAATGAACTTGCGCTCCCTGGGCGGTTCAGCGCAAAAAAAGAGGCGTGTTCCGGCGCAAACCATCCCTGATGCTATTTTGCAGTTTCAAAAAACAATTGCGCCACTGACCAGAAAAAAAGCTTAAAGTCAGTGGCGCATTGCGCGTTGTTCATTATGCTATTTTAAGGGCGCATGCTTGACCATATAGCTTGCACAACGCGCATACACTTTGCATCTAATCTACACAGATGCAACAGTTATTTTTGCAAATCATAAATTGTTACACTAAAAAATATTAATACACGAGATAAGGGGAATCATAGTGGTGAGCATTGTGGTGATAGTTTTTATTTATTGTGTGGCTGCATTAAAAAATTCTCATGCAAATAACGATTAAAATATTTTCATAAGTTTGTTGTGTGGCTGTATTACGTTTATTTTATGTAAATAATAATTTAAATGTTTTCATAAGAAACCTTAATGTATATGAACTTGATTTGTTAGTCTACTTTGGGGTTGGACCTTGCGTTTCTTGGGTCCGATTTCAAAGCCCCCAAACCCTTTCAGCGGTGAGGGTGGACGCAGCGATGTCCTCTGCTGGCGTCAGGTCCTGAGGCAGATCCACCTCCCGTTACACGGCGTGCCCGATTTATGCTGGCAAGCGTGAAATTACCCCGTACAAGGACGTCGGTCTCCTCGGCTGTGAACCGCTCCTGGCGTGCGCCTGGTAAATCCGTCATAATAATAGCAACCCGCCATGGAACTTGCGCCCTTGCGTTTAAAGGGAATGTTGGATAGCGTTCTGATTGGTTTATTTGACGTTACGCCCAAACCACACCTATGAATAATGAACCTACTTCAGACCAACCCCTTATTGATTTGCGCCCGGCGCAAGAGTTATTTCTCACGCCGGGAAAATAGCAACAGCGCCCAAGATCCGCCCACAAACTCACTTGCGCGTTGCGCTTCGCACTTGCGTTTCAGATCGTTAAAATAGGGCCCAAAGGGTGGTTGGCTACTCCAAAAAGCCTCAGGTAAGTTTATGGTAAGTTTATGATACCAAATGCATTTTCATATTTTATCCTTCTAACAACATTGTTATTGTTTTTCCACATGTCTATTTGAAAGGGGGAAGTGGACAAAGGAAAACAACATCTCTGGCCCAGGATTCCCAGGGCTACACAACAAAAATATTGAAGACATCCTCTAACAATGGGAAGAATGTCATCTACATCGTCCCTCTCCAAGAAGAAATCGATATAGTCCCATTGCCATATGATGCACCTGAATTTCATAACATGCCCAAAAACATCTGCATGACCTGTGGTACATCAGTCCCATTACAGTTTCTGCCATGTCACCTTGAGGATTGTCAAAGTAATAATGCTGTAAGTGATATTTCAGTGTCATTCACAAAAAAATGAAATGTATATAATTTAAAATAGATCTAAAAGTATGTTTACGGTCTACTATAATTGGTTAGTTATCAATTGTATGTCCCAGGTCAGGTGTATTGTTACACTATAAAAGAAAAAAAGACTGAGAAAACTAAAACTTTAAGGGAACCAGCTTCAGCAGATTTGTGACTTTCCTCAACTTGTTCTATTCAGTTTATACAACAAAAAGTAAAGAAAACTCAATCTCCTACAAAAATAAGTTGAGCAAATGAAGTATACCTGTTATGCTCTGTTACAATAAAAACAATTTTTTTGGCATAGTTATGATCCTCTTTTTCAGATGGAATAAAAAATAATCAGATTTTTTTAAACAGATAGTAATCTGAATTTGACAAGGATAAAGAAAATGAAGACGTCCAAGGAGTGAGCCATGAGTCAGATTTAATTTGTCTGGTAAGAAATTCTTGGTTAATGGTCTTGGTTAAAAAGTGATGCAAAAAATGTATAAATTTAGAATGTATCCTGATAATATATTTAACACTGGTTATAAATATATCAAATGAATTTTCAGAAATATTAAGTGTTTGACCTCCAGTCTTTTTTGTTCTTATGTTTTACATAAAAAAACCCTGACTTTAACTGTTGCATCTAGTCTGTGTTTGTTTCTGATTCTCTTGTAAAGTCAGCATATAACGGTATTAGACAATAAAACCGATTGTGCCCAGTCATAAGATCATAAGCAATGTGCAGTGTGTCACTCAAATATGGTCTGATTCTTCTCTCATGCTCTCCAGGATGCCTGTCCGATATGTGGAGAAGAATTTTCTGCCGAGGTGATGCCTTACCATGCCAGTACATGTGGAGAAAGGTACTGTAGAAATGTTAGAGGTGTGAACTGTAGGGAGAGTAAGATTTTTATGTTCCAAACAATAACAGTCACTATTATATCTAATAATAATAAAAAAAAGATGTTTTATTGCATTTCTGGTTCAAATGAGTTAAAACAAATTAGCAACTGAGAATCTCAAATTTGGGATATCATACTGTGAACAATTCATGTTAGGCTTATGTTTTATCTTTACAAATATATTCAAATGTTCCTTAAAGCCTAGATGGGCAATGGATGTGTATGTGTTTAACTGTAGTTTCCCTGAGATTTTCCCCTCAATTATGGATGGAAATTTGTTTGATGAAAGTGCCTCATCACCATCCCAAACCAGTACCATACTACAAAGCACTACTTTCCAACTTGATCCTGATCATTTGACACCTGGGCCATCAGTTTCAGCTGAAAGTGGACCTTCAATGTGTGATGGTACTAATTTTGTGTTTTATTCTCTCCAAATGAAAACGTTGATGTAAAAGTTTCTTCCATGATGCCATATCATAAAATGTCCTTTTTTTCTGCTTTTTTGCCACAGATTGGAAGAGGATCGAGCTTCCAGAAATGGCAGCAGTATTGTATAGGCGGTATACACTTCGACAAAAAGAAGACGAGCTCCCACTGAAAGTAAGAATTGATATTCGAGAAGACACGGAGGACCAGGAGGGAAGAATAATACATTTTTACAAGGTCCCCAAAATTGATTGGACTAGACCTCTTCAATGCAGATTGGAAGGTACTATTACATTATTAAACTTAATAATGTAACTAATACATTAGTTAAAACCTTGTAATTACCAGAAACCAAACATCCTGTCCCATTGGATTTTATGTCATACACCATATTCCTAGGATTATTTATACTTTATATTACACCTTGTTTAGGTAATATGTTCTTACTAACTAATTTTAAAGCAGTTTACAATTTTTAAATATTTTGTAGGGGATGTTGCCATTGGGGATGGTGTTCAGCGCCATTTTTTAAGCATGGTGATGCACAAGCTGCAGAATGTATTCCTCTTTAATGTTGGTTAGTTCTTTTAAGGAATATTATCAAGGAGGCTATTTTAACAAGAACCTTAAAGAGAAAGTTACCATATTTTGGTCTTTCTTCTTGTTTATAGGATAATTTTGACAAAAATCTGTTATTTTAAAGCCACAAAATCTTTCTGGAGCCATTGTATGGAAAACAGTCCATACGATTTTGGCAAATAGATTTTTTTGTAGCAGAAACACAGCCATACATATTTAGAACAAAATAACGGTCTAAAAATGTCAATTACCATTATGTAAGCATTGTGTGGTCAGTTTATTCACGGACATTGTCAACTTTTCTCAAAAATGCTTTGGGTTTTCTGCTTTACAAACAGGAAATGGAAATGGAACTGCATTATTTGAAGGGCAAGCAGACCATCTTATTCCATCTACTTCCCAAGTCCTTTTGCAGAGTGACTTGTTTGTGATGGCAGGCAGGATTATCGGTCATTCTTATCTCCATGGTGGGCCTTCATTAGCAGGAGTGAGCCCAGCCATTGTACATGTGTTATTGGGTGGCTCCCCACAGACAGCAACCATCACAATTGAAGATGTGGCTGACATCGACATTAGAGAGACAATACAGATGGTAGGTTGGTAGGTGCCATCTTGATAAGGTAAATATGTTTGTATTAATTAATTGTATTTTTTCACTATTCATAAAGCTTGCTGTAGGTGATTTAAAGAATGATTTCACTGAGGATCAAAAGGCAGCCATTAACCAACTGGCAATGTCTTGGGACCTTCCAGTGTTGACCACAACCAATCGCACTTGGCTGTTACTGTCATGACTGCTGGGTGATCGATGGCTGTGTGATCTGTGTGTGTGTGTTGTTTACCTGTGGTGCCGGTTCCTCGTGTGTTCACTAACTCCGCCCCCTTGTTTCGGTAATTGTTCACCGGTGGTGTCTCGTTTACCTTTTCCTTTATATTGCACGTAGTCCTGTCCTTCGTTGCGCACTCATTGTTTTATCACAGTCCTGCTGCCCTGCCTTGTCTTGTCAGTCGCTCTCTGTCTTCTCCTCTGTTACCCCAGGTTTGGTTTCGGCGTTCGGGGACTCATCTTCACCCGGACCGCTCGCTTGTGGAGTATTGGAGTATATTGACTTTGTTTGTCTCTCGATACAGCTGGTTCGCTTCGTTTCTAGGCGGTATACCAGCTGTCTCCCTCTCTCTCCGGTTTGCATCATCACCCGTGAGTGGAGTACACCCATTTTACCGTTGTGGATTATATTGACTCTAACGACTGTTGTTTCTCGGAACCGCTGGTTCGCTTCGTTTTTAGGCGGTGACCAGTGGTTTCCGGGTGGTCCTTCTACATCTGGATTACACAGTGGATTACCCGTCTAAGAACTTGAACTTTCCTTCTTCCATCTCCGCCTGTCATCCACCTTCAGGGCGGCGTGTTCATCCCTCTGTTGCGTGTGGTGACGGTGCTGGCGTTCTCGACGGAGCGCGTGGGTGGCTCTCTCTCTTCCTTTGGATCTGTACTGGATTATTGTGTAGCACCGACTCACTCTCTCCTACTGTGGGAGTGCTTCATTTCCCACAGTAGTGTTTCCACCAGAGTGAGTCAACGGGTGTACGCCGTGTGTGGATCTACCAGAGACTTTGCTCTCCTGTTCTCTATTTTTCTAAATAAACTATTTAACTTGCACTTGACTCTGAGTCCGTTTACTGACAGTTACACAATCTTCTTCAGCATGCAGTAAGTGTTTTAATCAGTTTAAGTTTATGCAAAAGTTCATCAGTAGACTATTAAATTTGACTTTATGTTTATATGAAAATCAGTAAAATCTGAAAAACTGTAAAAACTCTAAGCAAAACAAACAAACCATAATAATGTTAAAGGAATAGTCTACTCATTTTCAATATTAAAATATGTTATTACCTTAACTAAGAAGAGTTGATACATCCCTCTATCATCTTAGTGCGTGCACGTAAGTGCTGGAGCGCGTTGCTACACTTCGATAGCATTTAGCTTAGCCCCATTCATTCAATGCTACCACTCAGAGATAAAGTTAGAAGTGACCAAACACATCAACGTTTTTCCTATTTAAGACGAGTAGTTATACGAAAAAGTTTGGTGGTACAAAATAAAACTTAGGGCTTTTCTAAGTGGATTTAAAAGAGGAACTATATTTTATGGTGGAACAGCACTTTTGGGAGTACTTCGACTCGGCGCAGTAACACTCTCCCTCTCCCATTATTTCAGGCGAGTTGAAGTACTCCCAAAAGTGCTATTACGCCATACAATATAGTTCCTCTTTCCGGCGATCCACTTTATTCTCCTTAAAGACTGGGTTTCACGGCTCGACAGCTTATAAAAACTTATTTCTGGGTTCTGTGGCTTGTTAGCTGTACATATTGTCACACAGAAGCTTTTAGGCATTATTCAGTTTTTTGTTATAAGCCAGAAATGACAAGGAGGCGGCTTCTCGCAATACAAAGTCAATGGAGACGGTTGGATTGCGTTCCCCCCCCGGTGGGCATGGTTTTCAAATTTGCATAACTGCGCTCTGTCTCTATTGTTGCCTGGGTTGTGTATGTGTGGTTTTCAAACCCTGGGTCGCGACCCTCTGGTGGGTCGCGGAAATTAAAAACTGGGTCGCCACTCGCCAGAAAGATTTCAAAAAAATTTTACTAAAATAATTTATTCAATTTTATTATAAAAACTATAATAATTACAACACACTTTAATAAAAGCACAGTAAAATATCTTTTAAATACACTAAATAAAAAAATACTCCACCACTGTGTCACATGACCCATGTGCGTGCGCAGCTTACTGTATTAAATTCATAGACAGCAGATTAAATTGCGCACGGGGTCACAGCCATTTTTTAAATGATGCAAGGGGAAATAAAAACTCCTAAATAAAAATGTGTTTGGTCTGATTTAACAAAATATATATTTTTAATGTATTTGATTGGTTTGTCGAAAGTGAGCGCGGAAATGTTTAGTTGTTTGCTAAGCAAAGCGCCACCGTTACGACAGGGTTGAGTTTTGCAGTAAGACTGACACGTTATTGTTCTGCTGTTATCTTTGAACTATTTTCGCTGCTGAAACCACAAAACAGTCAACATTGCATCTAAAATGTAAGTGGCTTAATATTAATTACTTGTTTAGTGAACTGTCATGAAATCTGTCACATTTTCAACCGTGAGGTGATGCTGCTTAACTGTATCATGTTATTAAAAACTTCACATTTTTACCGCAGAATGTTTACCCCACTTTGTCAGTGTTAACTCACTTTGTGTTTGCTGCACTTATTTGTTTAACTTAGCGTTATTACATTATGCACTTTCGGTTGTCATTGAGACTAAAGGATGCAGAATCATTAGCGTGTTTTGGTGACTGTTATTGGCGTTTTAATGTAACGTTACTTGTCCCTGATAAGCGGACAAGCATTGATGTCGAGCCCTGCGACGTGTTTTTAGACTGCTTCAGTATAAGCTAGGTCCAATCTTTAAGACTCCTCCGTTGTGTTGCGTATGTCAGTTCTTCCTCGTTTTTTGCCCATTTTCATAATTAATGATATTATGAATTGCAGTGAGGTTGATCTCATTTGTGCCCCCTGAAAAAATGAAATGCCCATCCGTGAATTTGTGTCTGGCGTCGGGTCTGCTCATTAGGTAAGTTATATATACATACAGATGCGCGCGTGCACGTTTCACCGGGCTCACTCCACTATGACGGCTTTCGGCCCCGCCCTGCTTCATGCTACTGGGGGGGGTAGAGTGTGGGTCGCATAATTTTTATTTTTTTAAATTAGGGTCGCTCCTAAAAAAGTTTGAAAACCACTGGTTTAGGTGATTTCAAATCTCAAAATTGGCTTTCAGAGATCATGCACCCCACCTTTAACTTGTATATGTATTGTAAAATTTGTGTTTTGACAATGTCTGTTCCATTTCAGCTGATCAATGTAAATTGGAACAGCTGGTTAAATTCTGGGTGGGCTGGGAGCTGCCAATGAAGGACATGGAGGTGAAGGTGGTGCAGGCAGAACACCCTATCCTCCACCTGTTTTTGCATTCTTCGTCTACCAGCTCATTACACAACCTATGACCAATTCAAAAAACACCTAGAAAGCTGTATTGCCACTAGTAATGTTTGTTTTGGCCTTGTATAAAATTACATGACCTCTTTTAAATTGAGATATTACAGTGAAACAATTATTTCTGGCATTTTCATGTTTCTGTTTTACTGTAAATGTCAAAATTGGCTTAAGGAACTGTTTGAGAATGTTTAGATGTTGCAGTGTTTTACATATTATGATGCTTTTGGGTAATATTAAATGACCCAAACTGTTTATATTAATGTGTTAATTCTGTTAATTGTTATTTTTTTCATTTACTAGTTCAACATTTAAGCTTCTTTCAGACAGCTACAGTTGTAGTAAAACAAAAGACTGCTTAAAGTGAATAAATTTATTTTGTCTGCTACAGTTAAAAAAAGAAAATAGCTAGACAGAACTTGTTGTTTGTGATTTTTTTTTTTTTTTGGGGGGGGGGGTTCATCTCAATTACAGATATTCTCCCTTACATATAGCCAATACTGTTCATGTACTGCAGTGCAGCAATGTAAACATGTGCCCCAAAATTTTCTGATGGCTGCATTGGGTCCACAGCAGCCTTAAAGGTGCTCTAAGCGAATTGAAGCGTTTTAGACCATAAAACATTTTTTGTTACATACCGGAAACATCTCCTCACTATCTGCTTGCTGCCTGTCCGCTGATCAAACTGTAAAAAATGCGATCTCTGTAGACAGCCCAGGCTTCACAAACGGCAATATCAACATGCCAAACCTAGTGTAGCAGGATGACGTATAGCGTAGTTATTGGTTGACGTGTGGCAAATCCAGGAACCAATTAGAGAACACTTTAGAGGCTATAAGAGCTCTGAGTGGGTTGTGAACGTTAAGCGTCATCCAGCGGTACCGCCCTTTCGGTGGACGCGGGTTTTTATGAATGGATGGTAAGTGTTGGTTGTATTCGTAAATTCGTGTTTGTATTAATGTTTTTAATTAACGTGATATATTGCTGGCAGGATAATGATCGCTCCGTGGGCTGTCTCATCGCTGTGGCGGTGTTTTATAAATGTTGGATCCCTTTTGGTATGTAGCATATAGTCGTTATTTTGTGTGTGTGTGTTTTAACTTAATGAAGTGTTCTGTGCCTGGCAGGTAACATGCACACCTCCAGGGTGTCCGCAACCTAGTAAATGGGGCGGAATTTGACTCGTCTGAGATGACTGCACTGGTGCCTTGCCTGGGCTTCGATTCCTTATTTTAATTGTATCACACGTTCATGACGCGCATGGCGACCACGGCTGAGTTCACGTCCCTACACCGAACCGGTGTTTCGAAAGCAGTAATTGCGTTTCCTGGTCATCTGCCTGCGTGAGGATGGTATTTTAAAAAGGAAATTCCGTATTGAACTCTTTGCGGTATGTCTTTCCCTCTGGTCGCGCTGGGATGAGCTTGACCGTAACTTAGTTGTTCGTTTGTTTGTGGATTTTTGTTTGCTTTAATAAATCGTTGAGATTTATTTTTTTGTTTTTTTGTTTTGGTTATTGTTGTATATTTTATGAGAGTGTTATTTGGTTGAATTGTATTTTGTTTGAATGTATTTAAAGTGAGAGACGTTGGTTGTGGGCTAAAGTTCACCAAGGGTTGTTTGGTAATTTGCAGTGTTTTACGAACGTTGCTGTGGTATTTTTGGAGTGCGGTGTGTAAGGTACACGCTCCCTGCTGACCTGCTTCCACTTTAAATTCTATTGTCTTGTGGTCCTGTCTGTTGTTTTTTTATTTTTATTGTTATTATTTTTGTTCTTGTTAAATATGTAAAATAAAGACTTTATATTTTTAATTTTGTGTTGCTTCCTCCTCGCCCCATCTATGGCAAACGAACCTTCGTGCTTTATTGTTAAATTTTCCCGGTAGATTCCGGGTGGCGTAGTCGGACATTTTAATGTGTAGTTTCCTTTGTGCTCCACATTGCCACACTAGCATCACAAAACAAAACAAAGTATTCCAGCCAATAAACGACAAAAAGGATTTGGGTGGGGGTTGGGCGCGTTCATGAAAGCACGGAAGGGAGGGGGAGGGGGAGGAGTTAGCTACACTCCGTCTGTTTGAAAACAGTTTCAAACGTCAACAATAACTAACGTCTCGCAGATTCGCTTAGAGAGCCTTTAAGGTCATTAAGTTCCTCAGTGCTCAGTGGAGATTCAATCTCAGGAACCTGGATTCCAGAATTTGTGTGATTGGAGATAAGACCGCTGCTTTCCCAATCAATTTCTGGAATCTGCAGATTCTGTAAGAACAGATACATTAGTAAAAAGAATATGAATAGATAAAAAAGGGTGGAAAACTACACCACATGCCTACCTCATCACACTCTTCTGAATGGTACTGCTTCCCCAATTGCCACAGCTGATTTGGAGAGAGGTTGCCCTCTGATGAAAGAGGATGGTTGTCCCATCCATCTTTAAATATATTGAGATGGGTTTGGAGCCGTGGGATGAAGGCATAGTGACAGCAGAAAATGTAAAGATTGCTGGACAGATCAAGATGCCCATCCTCTTCCAGCTGGTGCAGAACATGGTAGAAGTGGGAGGTAACAGCAGTGAACACATCCCGCCACAATCGCTCGATTCTGTTTTAAGCAAAGGTGTTGAAAATATTTCAACATGGTCAGCACTTTAAAAGATGTAATTTATATCATAGTATTTATGAGGAAGGCTGGTTTAATGAATACTTTTTTTCAATAGTAATTTGATAAAACTTAACCGTTGTGCACCCACAATAATACATCATAATTGCACAAAAACAATTAATTTTTAAAAGTGTTTATATTGGTATAATGCAGATTTTACAATGTCAAAAAAATCTCTTCCACAACTGTACATTTAAAACAAAAGTGAGTGATATTTCATGTTTAAAAACACTTTACAGCCTCAGTACACTTCCTGAACAATCAGCCCACAAGGGTTAAATATTTTATCTAATATTAAAATTTACCTCTGATTGTTAACACTTTTACCAGCAATGAAGCTACTTCTCCCTGTTCCCCGGACAGAGAACATAAGGCAGGCCACATCTACATTCTCTCCTCCATGATCACCCCGAACCCTGGCAAAAATATGTTTGTTACAAACAATGTGACGCATACAATTTACAAATCTTCCAGATTTATATAAAATTATTTTTACATCACAACAATTTAAGCCTCTATTCTGCTTATTTCATGCAAAAATGTAATTTTAAGCAACAATAGGCTTTATGCCCAGCTGCACTACTTCCTGAACTTCAGCCGGCTCCTTGTTTCCTGTTTGCCATTATTGGACAAACTGATTAATCCAGGTGTGCCTGACCTCAGTAGTCACAACAACAATAATCAGACACAACTGGATTAATCAGTTTGTATTCTACATATTTACATAGTAATATTGTCTTTAAAATAGTATACCTCTTTAGTGGCATGTTTTAACAAGTTTATAAATCAAAATAACTATCATTCACTAATACATCGCTCTTCTTGTTTAATTAAGCAGTGTCTTTATCTTTACCTTCCTTGAGAAGCCATCGATGCCTCCAAATATCACAATGTTGTACCTTGAAAAAGTAAATTTCTGTCACATATGCTGAACTGAGTATACAGTATATACTTAATGTAAATACAATGTTTACTTAACTTACCGTATCAGCTTGTGGTTTGTGTCAATGTGCATCAGGGACTTTGGGCTAGGAACAGACTATGTCCTCCTAACCACACATCCTAATTGTGACATCCTGGAAACAATGGTTGCTGTGTCAACTCGATACATTGAAGAACGAACTCTCTCCCATTGTACTCGATGACCTTGTGCTCTCAGCAGACCCATCATCATTCTATAACCAGCATTTGGATTGCTTCTGTGGATTGTTGCCACAAGTGCGTCTAGCTCTGCATCAGCCATGCTGCTGTAGGTTGCCTTCACAGACAATCCCCATTCCACCATGCGTCTATGAATTGTGAACCTTGTTACCCCTAGCAACCTTGAAATACACGTCACAGGCAATCCTAATGTAAGCATCTGGGATACAGAATCCTCAGAAATCTGAATCCGTGGACGGACAGTTTTTCCTCTGTCTTGGGAAACCACAATGTATGGATCTGTGTTAGTATTTCTTACGGCCATCTGATGTACTTGATAAAGTGCATCATACAGTTCATTCGGAATGGGTATCTGATTTAAGATGGCACTAAAAATGACCAGCTCCTGAGAACATGTAAATTCTAAGAAGTTAATGTCAAGAGGAATACGTTCCAGCCAAAGTGACAGACGTGTGTAAAGCCGTTGTAATAAATGGTTCAACAAAATTCCTGAAAGATAATATTAATGTATTAATAAAAAACATTAATGTTATTAAAATGTATATTATTTGTAAATCCTACAAAACAAACAACAGTGCCTTTTTATGTGGGGAGTCGTAAGCTAGTAAAAAGATCACATCGCGGCACCCTGGAATACTTTATTATGATGTGTAATAAACAGGATGTCAATTGACCAATGTTGTAAAATAAACCCCATTAAGTGGCATAATACGGTGCAAGTGCAGCACTTCATGTTGGCGTTCTAATCACCTTGTCAGCATTTCAGAAAATGCTTGAATAATGAATTATGTTGAGCATTACAACTAATAAACAACTATCTATGGCAATACGTTTTTGTGCGGCCTTCGTCAGTAATACATTATATCAGTCAAGGAAAACGTAATAATTATTTTATTTTGAAACTGTCTTAATAACTATTACTAAGAAAAACGTACCCTGGAATTGTTTGATGCCTCCATCGCGACGACAGGCTAGTACATGGACCACGAAAACAGCGCTATAGTTTTACTCTGTGTAGTGACGTCATCGCGTCCAAAAACGTCCAATTTCATTGGCTGACTGACTCCAACCAATAAATATTTTACTGTAATATAAAACTTGTTAAAACTAAAGATATTTTAATGAAAATACTGTCTCATACATAAAAATAATTATTTCCGTATGGTAAGTCGAACTGTATTGCGTTGTTCATTGGTCCGGTATCGCAAATTGAAACATTCAGCTTTTCACATCAGAGCTGTAAGTGTAAATTTCAATTTACAAATACGAAAATTAATATGACAAGTTCTCACATTCAAATCGGCAACCTCTCGAGTTTTGCAACTGAATTAATCTCATAGGTTTGGACTACAGCCCTCTTTTTCCTGCTTTAATGACGTCAGTAAAACGTTTTTTTTTTTTACTGAACTCCGCCCACAGGAATACGTCAGTCACCAGCTTTAGTTCAAACGGCTCTGCTAAGCGGCTATCAAATCACAACATACTAAACAAACTACAAAATCAGAACTCGATACGTATTTCTAAAGGAGGGACTTCATAGAACAAGGAAGACATCAGCCTGTTTTGAGGACAGTGAAAACAGCGCTATACAAATAAGTAAGTAAATTGTGTGAAAAATGCCGCGGTTTTTTTACACGTGAAACATGAACACGTTATATTGCCCACTATAAACACAATCAAAGCTTCAAAAACACAGAAAGAACAGGAGCTTTAAACATGTTTACTGACCTGTCAGCGTGCGTTTTAAGATGCCTGATAAAATTAGATGTGGTTGAGCCAGAATCTTTTATCTTGAGGCCGCATATTTTGCATTGAGTGCTTGAAAGCTAGGACTGGGATGGATCACAAAACTCTCAGTTCGGATCACATTACAGTTTTTGAGGCACGGATCGGATCATTTTTCAGATCAGCAAAAAAAGGGTGGGAAAAATCTAAAACAAATAAAGAAATTACAAACATTTATAAAAAAGAACAAAGTTGCACATTAATTAAGGTCTAAAACTAGCATTAGGTACAGAAATCAAATTAAATGGATAATAACACTGTCTTTATTGTACAAATTAAATATTATTATTATAATTTTTTTAGAGCCACAGAAGTGATTTTCTCTAAGTCACGGAGTGACGTTATGCAGGCGGAACAAAAATGGCGGAAATAGTTCCGCCTGGACCAACTTTAATGTAACACCTGTCCGGTTCCGGTCGACTCCGGGCAAAGAAATCGCTAACGATAGGGATCAGGTGTGCAAACCGAATGTGGCGATCGGTGATTGGGCTTTAGAGCGAAGAGGAGAACCATAAATAGGGCGTCAAAGAAACCGGAAGCGTAAAGTTTTGTTCTGGCGTGCGCCGGGAGTGAGGCGGAAGCTACGGGTGTGCCAGAGGAGACTTCTTTGTGTGGATTTACAGGCTGGGCGAAGGGAAGACAGATATTTGGGCTGAAAACAAAAACGGAGATAAGTGCCAGACCATTCGTTCATGCAGTATTGTTGATGATTCTATTGTGTGTCTTGAAGGAACCTTATATGTTGGGAGGACATAGAAATTGGATCTAAGGGGAGAAATCAGCGAAGGAGGAGAGTGAAGTATTTTGTTTGGACAATGCTTCGGATAAATGGGACATCTGTTCTAAAGAGTGAGGTATTGCTAAGTTAAAGGAACAGTGCGACACGTTTGGAACTCCCCCGTTATTGTATTGCCATCAGTATTTCTGCTAATACCATCGTCCAAGTAAATACCTGTACACCAGATTAAGTGTTTACTTACCACCTGGTCTTTTTGAGGCCCAGTTGTCTTGTTGGAGCTGACTGAAGAGATGAAGGAGGAGCCCTAGGATCGTGGCCTCTACGCTCTCACGTAATTGTCCTCTGCCTCAGTCGTTCGACTATCCAGGACTCCGAGCCCGGGCCGAAGTCGTGACACTGACCTTATCTCACTGTGAGTGTGTGGAGTGCGGTGGGTGATTCTGTTGAAGTGTGTGCACCTGGACAATTGTAGTGCTGTGCTGTTGTCAGTGTCTGTCATTGATCACACTTTAGGCAGAGGAAAGAGCCCTGTTTGAGAAGAGTCGAGTGGTGGCGTTGGGCAGCCGTTCTTATACGTACACGACAGGGGGCCCATCCAACCTTCTTCACTGTCTGGTGGTGGCGCTACGGCATTGTAAAGTAAGGTTTGATTGTGACTACTGTGCCTGGTGTTGCAAAAGAGAGAGCTTGTAATTACCTATTGTGTGGGAAAGTCCACTGACTGTCTTTGTGTATAACTATACGCATGTCAAGTGTTTCCAGATGCCAGCCTATGTTCAAACGCCCCACTCCGCTGTCTGAAGAGAAGGAGATTTGAAGCGGTTGGCCTCTCTCCAGCAGTACGCTGCACAGTAAGACCCTCTGTCTCGACCTACACACCGCTATGTCCCTTTCCATTGCTACTGTTTTGAGGTAGGTGTGCTTGTTAAAAGCTGAAGCAGCATTGCCCTGTGTTCCCAACTGCCTCTTCTGCCTGTGGAAAGAGGTGTCGTATCTCTCATTGTATGTCCATTGGAGTAATAATAATAGTGCAAGAAATTGTGTGTTCTCTGCTACCAGCCTGCAGGTCCGAGCTAAGGGCTCTGTATCGTTGTTGGACTGTTCCACTGTATGTTGGGAAGTCAACGCTTGGGTGTTCACTGTAAGTCTACATGTGAGTGAAAAACCAGAAGTTGTTGTGTGCCCACACGTCTCCTCCAACCGCCTGAACCTTGAAGGGCTTAAGTCCTGTGTATTCGCCCACCCGCTTGCCTGTATAACTCCTGTACGCCCCAAAGCTAAAAGCCCAGTGTACTTCCCTGTATACCTCCTGCACGCCCCAAGCTAAAAGCCCAGTGTACTCACCTGTATCCTCCCTGTAAGCCCAAAAGCTAAGATCCCAGGGTACTCACCTGTATACCTCCCGTATGCCCAAAGCTACAAGCCCAGTGTACTCACCTGTATACCTCCTGTACGCCCAAAGCTACAAGCCCAGTGTACTCACCTGTATACCTCCTGTACCCCCAAAGCTACAAGCCCAGTGTACTCACCTGTATACCTCCTGTACGCCCAAAGCTACAAGCCCAGTGTACTCACCTGTACCCCTCCTGCAAGCCCAAAGCTACAAGCCCAGTGTACTCACCTGTATACCTCCTGTACGCCCAAAGCTACAAGCCCAGTGTACTCACCTGTATACCTCCTGTACGCCCAAAGCTACAAGCCCAGTGTACTCACCTGTACCCCTCCTGTAAGCCCAAAGCTACGAGCCCAGTGTACTCACCTACGCGCCCAGAAGCTAAGAGCCGTTGTACCTACATGCAGACCCCCTGCTTGTCCAGCAACCTGAGCCAAGTAGATTCACCTACACATCTCTTGTACGTCCCTAAAACCTGAGAGTCCAGTGTACATACCTGTCTACTTACCTGTCAACATGATCTTACAAATTTCCGTGAAATAGTCACGTATTATTTTGCTCAGTTTTGCGTGACATTGTCACGTATTTCCACCACATTATGTGCCCCTGACACGACTTTCTTTTCCGTGATAGTTTCACGTATTGGTTACTCAACTGTTTTTCCTATTTTTAAACAATTGTCGCTTCCGTTTGGGGTTACATTTGCTGTTTGCGTTAGGATGTCACTTAATGTATTGGTTTATAAAAAAAATTCGTATGCTTTTTAAACCATCGACGCCTGACGTTAGGGTTAGAGTTGGGTTTGGGTAAGGATGTCATTTTATGTAACAGAAAGTTGTTCTAACCCCAAACCGAAGCGAAAATTGTAAGACAGCTGGTCTCTTAGCTGTGTTTTGGTCACTTTTTAAGCTGGTCTAGCTGTGTTTTGGTCACTTTTTAAGTTGGTCTAGCTAGACTTAGCTGGTCATGCTGGAAGACCAGCTGACCCATCAGCTTGACCAGCTTAGCCAGGCTGGTTGGACCAGCTTAGACCAGCTACTGCCACCTTAAACCAGCTACCAGCTTATGCTGGTCTTTGCTGGATTTTTCAGTAGGGGCAGTCTTTTTTTGTTTTGTTTTAGGTCTTGCTTAGGAGATTGTTTTCATAGTTAGACACCACACTAGCCAGAAGCGCTAGCTTCATAGTTCATTAGCATACACATTGCGTGCTTTTCCTCGCATGGGGGTTTTTGGGCTTCACTTACCCGAGAGAACTTGTAGAAAGGATTCCTTCTTGCACGCACATGGACTTAATGCGCACGTTTTGGACTGGCATATGACATAAAACCAGCGGGTCATAAGCAGCTGCGCTTCTCTCTGTCTTACGTGCACGCGCTCTCGCATCTGTCCAAAGATTAAACATAAACTAAAGTAGTAATCCTTACGTATTTGTTCAGTTTTATGCGTTTCATGCGAGCTGAGGCAAACTATCCCTTTTGTTTAAAATATAATCCGCTGCATCTTGGCACCTCATTCTCACGCACGTGCAGAGAGCTGCGCTCTGTCTAAAGGCAGATCAGTAGGTAGTAATCCTGTTTATGATATGCATTTCAAGGAGTTGTAGCAATACATCCCTCGTGTTTAAAATATAAATATCTGAGAGGTTTTTCCCCGCTTGGCAAGCCGACCGGACGTGACATGGGGGCGTGGCAGATCGACGGTCCCATTTTTTATTTCGAAGTTCGAGGCTGTGGCTTAATTTCGATCGATTTCGATTTAAAATCGAAATCGTGACACCCTTACTACTCAAAACAGTGCGGTTACAGTAAGTTATGATCGTTATGTCAAAATGTAAACATGTGAAACATCGTTAAAGCAGTTACCTCAGTATTAAAATGATTTCAGAATGATTGTAGCCTGTAGCTTCTCAATGGTATAACATGCTAAAAAACATGTTTTGTCTATTTTTGTAATGAACCTGACATATCCAGGAGGGGAAAAAGTAATGCTAGAAACAACAGCAGGAGAACGAGAAAGAGAGCACCAGGCAAAGAAAACATGAAAAAAACATCATTAGAGAATGGGAGAGAAACTGAGGCAGAAGAGGGAAGGAGCAATGTTGTAAAGGAGCAATGTAAAATCAAACTTTTAGAGATAAAAGTGCTAAAAAATGTAAATAAATGTCATAGAAATGATTAAAATTTTACTTTCTAACACATGTTGAAAAATTGTTACAACATTAATTTTGTATTTAATGTTCAAATTGTGTTTTGGCAGATAGAACCTTATAATTGTAAGCGAAAAGTTTTTTTTTTAGAATAAGAAGGTTCTATCTGCATTTGACCCGTTCCAAAAATCCATTTTCAGAAATTTGAGAGGATTTTGATATTGTATATTTAGAATACAACCCTGTTATTTTCATGTTTGAAAGAAACTTCTTCCCCATATAAGTTTTTCTATATGTAATGCAAAAACTTTGAAGCTCAATATCTCAAAACTGCTCAGAATGCAGATAGAACCTTATAATTCCAAGGGGACAAATTAGTGGTTTCTCTTTAGTGTTCAATTCATTCATGTAACAGATTTAAATTGGGGGCATCCAAGTTATTTGAAATATTTAAACGTTTTTTAGGTAACGCAATAGTTACTTTCCCTGGTAATACGTTACTTTTATAATGATGTAACGCAGTTAATAGCTCAGTTATTATTTTTGAGAAGTAACTAGTAACTATAACTAATTACTTTTTTAAAGTAATGTTCCCAACACTGATGAGCACTGGCACCAATCAACAGGCCAACCTTGGTAAATTTGTAGCAATGAGGTTTTTTTTTGTATGCAGTCGAGTTTGGTTAGCAGCAGGTATTTGTTCTCTTTTGGTTGCAGCTGGAATATCACAGCTTTCATCATCAGGATCTTTTTTAAATTCTGACTTTCTTTCACGTACTGCTTGTTTTGGTTAAACATATCCTTGCACTGATTCATCCAACCGTTCATGTTACCCATACTAGAGGTCTACACGGTCCAAAAATTCCTACCCGAACCCGAAGAGACCCATAAGTGTTCTACACTGAATTGACCCAGACACGTCTGTTATTTTGAAAGCTGGACTTGGAACCGCCCCGGACCTGTCTATTATTTAAAAGCTGGACCCGGAACCGACAAGGGCCTGTCTATTATTTAAAAGCTGGACCCAAACACGTCCGGGAAGACACAGACCCGACCGGCAAATATTCTTAAGCTAAATGTTATTTAAAGGTAGGGTTTCACATTTTGAAAAATGCTAACGGTAGCCGCCTAGCAATGAAATCACGATCCCACCCTCCAGTCAAATCGCCATCCAAAGTCACGCCTCTTTCCAAACACATGAACACGCACAGATCAGACAGTCACATCTCATGTCTCATTCACCAGTGAGAAAACTTTGCAGTACAAAGTGAATAACATTTCCAAAATAACCAACATAAACAACTGGTTTACATCAGAATTAGTTAAAGCACACTTTTGGTTGTATAGATGTAGTAACTATATCGTTAAGCTAATCCGTAAACGAACACAAATTTCATAAGCAACACAATGTTTCATCAAAGTAGAATATCTGAATCCATCTCAATACAAACATATCGCGTACCTACCTTTCCAAAATAAACAGTGCAACGACCCTTTCAGACCCTTTGCCTCCTGCAGCTGTTTGCATCTTGTGGTAAAGCAGTAAAGTTGCCGATGTTCATTTGGGTTTTTGTTCTTTGCTGATCCAGGCAGTTTTTGCTGTTGTTGTTATAAAAGATGTCCTTCGTTTTGTGGCTCCTGTGTAGGTTGTCAATTCAGCAGAAAAGTTTGCCATTCTCGCTGTTTACAGACAGGAGGTGAGCGCACGTGAACGCGTCGATGATGTTGTCTGCGTGGACTAGATGCGCGGTGGGCATTCAAATTACGCTTACGTATGAGGGACAAAAAAGGAAACGTCCGTTCGGACCAAAATCTATGATTGGTTGAACATTTCTTGGTCCTACGCCTTTCACAGATGACATAAATTTCTACAAATACATTTAAACAACTTAACACAGTGATTGCTATCAGGATGAGAGAAGACTTTTAACCAGCATAACTTGACTAATCAACAGAATCACATCTGCGCTCACTCAAGCTCATTAGGCATACTAGACACCTCTCATAAACAATTACAGGTTGAAATATAACAGAGAAAACACACTCCTGTTTCTTAATTAATTACAGTCATTAAAAGCACAATCCACATGTAATCAAACAGTCTCAAGTTATAATTCTAAACAGTGGTCGACAAAACTCAATAATCACCAAAACTCATAAGGAAGAGTAGTATATAAAGCACATTGTTTCAAACAGTTCCTACAAAAGATATTATAAAAGACACATTGTTCCAAACCGTTATCACAACATCACATTGAATAATGCCTCATCATTCATCCCCATAGGAGATAAAGTCTGAAGGGTATCAATCCAGAAAAGTTCACGTCTCTGTAAAAGGTCACCCCCTCTAGGTGGCAAATTTACTTTCTCAATTCCACAAAAACGTAAAGAGGTAACATCATGATTAAAAGACAAAAAGTGTGCTGCAACTGGATAATTTAAATCTTTTCTTCTTATAGAACTCTTATGTTCACTAATTCTCTGTTTCAACTGACGTGACGTCTTCCCCACATATCCTAAACCACAAGGACATCTGATCAAATATACAACATGAGTAGAAACACAAGTAATTACAGATTTAATTTGATATTTTTTACCAGTTCTTGGGTGACAAAAAAATGATGTTTTACACGTATTGTTGCATTGAGCACAGTTCCCACAACGATAATTGCCATTTTGTATAGGGCTAAGTAGACTCTGAGAAACGCGAGGATTCTCACTCTGAAAACGCGCATGTACAAGTCTATCTTTTAGATTCCTAGCACGCTTATATACAAACAAAGGAGGATGACAATAAATATCTCTCAACTCTGGATCAGAAGACAACAAATGCCAATGTTTTTTAAAAATTGATTTTATCATATGTGATTTGGGTGAATAAGTTGTAATACATGTAAAAGAATACTTCCTTTCTCGTTTTTTCTTCTTTTTTAGTAATTCAGACCGCGTTTTTTTAAAAGCTGCATTAAACGCTTCATCCACCCATTCTAAAGGATAACCTCTGTGCAAAAATTTATTCTTCATAGTATTCGCTTTCTCGATAAAATCGGAATCAGAATAGCAGATCCTTCTCAGTCTATAGAATTGACTTTTAGGCAGTCCTTTTTTTAAAAAAGTTGGATGAAAACTATTAGCAAGTAAAAGTGTGTTTCGATCAGTCTCTTTTGTGAACAATGTTGTATGCAGACTACCTTCATTTTTTTGTACCCACATGTCGAGGAAGTGTACTCGACATGAATCAATTTCAGAAGTAAATTCCAAGTCATCAACCAGGTTATTCAAAAATGAAACAAATTTTCGAGCCTCATCTTGATCACCTACAAAAATACAGAAAACATCATCGATGTATCTATACCATTTAATAATCTGTGAGTGAAAAGGGTTATTCTCTATATTTAACACATACATTTCTTCAAAAAGACCCATAAATAGATTGGCATAGTTAGGTGCAAAATTTGAACCCATTGCTGTTCCACTTATCTGAAGAAAAAAATCTTTATCAAAACTGAAATAATTGTATTTTAAAAGATACGAAGCCATTTCAATAATAAAGTCTGAAGGTGGGCTAGAGTCTACACGTGATGAAAGGTAATGTCTGAGAGCCCCCAGCCCTTTTTCATGTGAAATATTGGTGTACAGACTTGTTATATCCAAAGTTAATAATAAAGAACCGTCTGGTAAATCATGTACCTCAGAAATTTTATTAATGAAATCAGTGGAATCTCTGATGTAAGATGGTAACACATCAACAAAAGGTTTTATAAAAAAATCGACGTATTGAGATAAAGGCGATAGAAGAGAATTCGTTTGTTCCACAATCGGACGACCTGGAGGATCAATGAGTCTCTTATGTATTTTTGGAAGTGTGTAGAAAACAGGTCTAATCGGATATTGACAATATAAGAACTTAAACTCAGACTGAGATATCCAGCCAGCTGTTTTCGCATTCGTTAAAAATGCAAGTATCTCAGATTGATAATTATTAGTAGGGTCATTGGGAAGTTTTTTATAAAACTTAGTATTCTGTAATTGCGAAAGAATTTCACTTTGATATTTACTTGTGTCTTGGACCACAATCGCGCCTCCTTTATCCGCAGATTTTATAATAATATTAGGATCACTCATTAACTCATTCAGAGCCTTTTTTTCATTCAATGTAAAATTATGTGAAACTGGTCTGCTAGAAGAGCAAGATTCCATCACATCTTGTTCAACCAAACGACAAAAAGTATAAATGGTGTGGTTAGACACATTTGGGCAAAAATTACTTTTAGGTCTAAAGGGTGTCGTAACTGAATTCGAGTCTGATTTGGAGAAAAAATAGCGTAACTTAATCTGTCTAAAACATTTAAACAGATCCACCTTTAGACCAAAACAATTAACCCCACTAGTAGGTACAAACGATAGTCCTTTTGATAAAACTGAAGTCTGATCATCAGATAATTCCTTTTCAGAAATATTAATTACCATCTCTTGGAGAAGCTGCGAGTCCAAGGTCGCAGACTTTTTTGAGGTTCTAGACCCTCTTCGGCATTTCTTCTTTTTGGTCTCCGTGCAGGGGCTCGTCTGTCCAAAAAAGAGGTATGTGCACTAGAGTCACTGGTAAACTCACTCTCAGTGGAATCACTCTGTCCTTTGAAAAAGGGCGATGCTCCATTTCTTCTCTGATTACGAAACCGGGTAGTAACTTCAGAAGGTCCGCGGCCTGGTGCGTTGGTCTCTAAAGTGATCCGGTCTCTTGTGTCAGGTCTAGCGGCTAGTGTAATATCCCATGGGTACACTTCATTCCGAAGGTAATCTTCTGTATCACGTTTGTACTTCTTCAACTTAATTTCTTTCAAATGGTCTCGATATTTCTCAGTAGACAATTTTATAGAGGAAATCAGTGAGTCAAAATCAGTGTGGGGAGTAGATTTAATCTTTTCTTCAAGTAGATCGATTTGTTCATGGGTCTCTTGAGCGTCAGCAGATACTTGTTCTACAATCAAAAGCATCAAGTCCATAGAACATTTGTTGAGAATCTCACTCCATCTCTTTAAAAACACTTTATTCTGTTTGCATAATGTTGGAGGTTTGGGGATTCTCAAACCGCGTGGGATTCATTTGTTCCTCCAATATTCACTCAGTGTTGATCCATGCATGTTGAGGCGCATTTCATTATGGTATAGTCTTTCAAGTTGTTCACGGTGTTCGTCAATTGATAGATTAAAATCCATATGCTTCTCTGGAAAAAGAATCTTATCCGCATCTTCTTGCGTAAACGCCAATGTGTTAGCGCGGTTATCTGTCAAATTATTGATATCTTGAAAAGTAGTCATGTTTTTGTTGCAAGTATCAGGGTGCGTAGGAAAAACTCTCTCAGTCAACGATTGAGACAGAATCAATTAATGAACAAACTCCATCGCACACCTGTAGTGAATAGGTGCGTAGGAAAAAAGACCAACAATTAGGTCGTATCAGAAAAGAAAAAAAACTCCCGCACACTATCATATACTTGCAATTTAAAAAAATGTTTATTCACAACAACGTTTCGGTCTCACGACCTTCATCAGGTATACAAAAAACTTCACATTCGTCTCATTTAAAAAATATCACATGATATTTAGGAAAGGAAGTATTCTTTTACATGTATTACAACTTATTCACCCAAATCACATATGATAAAATCAATTTTTAAAAAACATTGGCATTTGTTGTCTTCTGATCCAGAGTTGAGAGATATTTATTGTCATCCTCCTTTGTTTGTATATAAGCGTGCTAGGAATCTAAAAGATAGACTTGTACATGCGCGTTTTCAGAGTGAGAATCCTCGCGTTTCTCAGAGTCTACTTAGCCCTATACAAAATGGCAATTATCGTTGTGGGAACTGTGCTCAATGCAACAATACGTGTAAAACATCATTTTTTTGTCACCCAAGAACTGGTAAAAAATATCAAATTAAATCTGTAATTACTTGTGTTTCTACTCATGTTGTATATTTGATCAGATGTCCTTGTGGTTTAGGATATGTGGGGAAGACGTCACGTCAGTTGAAACAGAGAATTAGTGAACATAAGAGTTCTATAAGAAGAAAAGATTTAAATTATCCAGTTGCAGCACACTTTTTGTCTTTTAATCATGATGTTACCTCTTTACGTTTTTGTGGAATTGAGAAAGTAAATTTGCCACCTAGAGGGGGTGACCTTTTACAGAGACGTGAACTTTTCTGGATTGATACCCTTCAGACTTTATCTCCTATGGGGATGAATGATGAGGCATTATTCAATGTGATGTTGTGATAACGGTTTGGAACAATGTGTCTTTTATAATATCTTTTGTAGGAACTGTTTGAAACAATGTGCTTTATATACTACTCTTCCTTATGAGTTTTGGTGATTATTGAGTTTTGTCGACCACTGTTTAGAATTATAACTTGAGACTGTTTGATTACATGTGGATTGTGCTTTTAATGACTGTAATTAATTAAGAAACAGGAGTGTGTTTTCTCTGTTATATTTCAACCTGTAATTGTTTATGAGAGGTGTCTAGTATGCCTAATGAGCTTGAGTGAGCGCAGATGTGATTCTGTTGATTAGTCATGTGATATTTTTTAAATGAGACGAATGTGAAGTTTTTTGTATACCTGATGAAGGTCGTGAGACCGAAACGTTGTTGTGAATAAAATTTTTTTTAAATTGCAAGTATATGATAGTGTGCGGGAGTTTTTTTCTTTTTTTTTTTCTTTTTTTTCTTTTCTGATACGACCTAATTGTTGGTCTTTTTTCCTACGCACCTATTCACTACAGGTGTGCGATGGAGTTTGTTCATTAACCAGCATAACTTAAAATGTTTCAGGATCAAATGTGTTAACCTACCTTTAATAAGTCAATAAACAAGTAGCGAAAATTAAACTTTTTGTCTTACCCATAGAAGTTAGCCTTCTCCCTCCTACCTGAATGTGATCCAAACCTCATTGCCAAGAAAGTTCCATCCATGTTATTCCTATCTTAACGATTGAAATGCTTAAAGTGCCCATCTTATGACTGCTTTTCCACAAGTTAGGTGTATGAGCTCCATAAAGCATGTTTCAAAAGTTGTTTGCTCAAAATAGCTTGTAGGAAAAGATTGTTACCCATCTCTAGTAGCCTCTGTTTCAGGGCAGTTCAGATTGTGCCGTTTTGAGCTAGTCTTACATATTTATGAGCTACTGCTCCTTTGATCACGTCCCACTACTAACGTCTTGTGATCGTGCGCATGCTCAGTGGTATCGTGAGCAGTACAGACCATACTGTGTTATTATTTTATATATTATTATTATTAACGGTTTATGTTGCCAACAGACAAATCATGCAGAAAAGTATCACTAATAAGTAACGTTACACTACAGGAGAAGAAACTCATGACACACAATGATTCCAGAGTAAATTGTGATGTTACGTTAGCAGTCACAACAATAAACTCGTTTTCCCAGGACAATGCTAACATATTCCCATTATAAAACATTTTCAAACGCATTATTTTCGCAAATTACAGAAATTAAGACCCGGCGGGGGATGTATACTGCTTGTGGACCGCGTGCTAATTGCTAGAAGCTAGCGGGAGGTCCGGACCGTTACAGTTATTAGAGGCTCGGGGGTTAGCCTCGTCAGAAAAGCCGGGGCGGTAAGGCCCGGTCTCGGTGTGTCAAACTCATCATGACACACAAAGATTCCAGCGTAAATTGTGATGTAGCAGTCTGAACAATACCCTCGTTTTCCCTGGACAATACTAACATATTCCCGTTATAAACATTTTCAAACGCATTATTTTCGCAAATTACAGAAATTAAGACCCGGCGGGGATGTATACTGCTTGTGGACCGCGTGCTAATTGCTAGAAGCTAGCGGGAGGTCCGGACCGTGTAACTTATATATCTATGCGGACCGTAAAGTTATTAGAGGCTCGCCTCGTCAGAAAAGCCGGGGCGTACGGTCTCGGTTAGTTTGGCAAAAAGCTTTTAGCTCTAGCATCATAAATGTAGTATTTTGTGACAGAAGATGACAACATGCAAAATACAACGTGACTTCTTACCTTTTGTGATGAAACAACGCGATCGCGAATCGAATCCAGTCTGTTTCAGATGTGTGAATGATCCATGAAAGTCCAATAAAATACATCCAATTACCATTTTTGTCCACAAATGCTTATAATCCGTGAAATATAGATACATAGTCTGTTGTTTACATCAGATTTCGCATGAAGGTCTTATCGCCTACAATCTGAGGACTGTTTGCGTCGTAACACACTGTATATAAGATTACTCTGGATTCCAGTAACCACGCGTTAAAACTTTGTTTTTAAAAGTAGGTGGGAGTATAATCCATAATATCCAAATAGCGCTGTTATTTCCGTGAGAGATGATAACAGCACAGAGGGTCTCATTCAAGTGACTGCTCTATGCTCTCTAGCTACCTGGTGGGTGGAGACCTGCAAGTGGGGTGGTGGGCGGGAAAATTCAAACTGAATGTGATGAAACGGTTTGTTACGTCACAACGGAGCTGAGTTTTAACTGGCGCAATCTGAGACTCAAGGCAGAGGACATTTAGAAACCTGTATCTCACTCAAAACAGCATGGATGGATTTTTTCCAAGTTTGTATGCGTGTGGGAGCATCAGAGACACAAAATAACACCCCACAACCCAGAAAAAGTGAGTTTTTCATAATACGGGCACTTTAATGCTTATTCCAGCTTTAAAAGTCCACTTTACAGTCACGGTAATGAATAATGCAGTTTTACATTTGTTGTTTACCGGGTCAACTTGCATAATTATTTATACCGTTTGCCCATTTGGATTATAACAACGATTGCTCATTCAGTGCCATGGTTTCTTTTTATTAGCTTTACTTCTTTGCTATCATCTCGGTGCTCTTTGAGCAAAGTCTGCACGAAAACTTTAGATATAATAGCAAGATGGTCAATTTATAATATTAATATAAAGATTGGAAAATACGCGCGGTATGGCAAAAAAAGTCCTGCCTAAAAGAGCCAATTGTCAATGGTAAAGTCATTGAGTCACTGCAGAAGCTCCTGACTGGTAGCCAGAGAAACATTACAAGACCACATGCGCGTTAGCTGCCTGGTTGGAGCAACCAAATATAAACTTTTAAACGCAATTTGATTTTATGTGACAGTTCATCAAAGTTTTTGAAATATTTTATTTAAATGTAAGGTTTGTCTTCATCGAGTCCGATCAACTTCAGAGAAAAGCAACTTCAGAAACACTATTACCTGGAGAAATGTTCTTACATGTTCACTCCACTGCTCAGTAGTAAGGAAAAAATAGATAATTTGGGCTCATACCAGATATGTTGTTCATCCTCCTTTTAATCATCCTGCAAGAGTTCTGGAAGATTTTCATTTAACTTTCATATGAACTCCTGATAGAGTTTAATAAGTGTTGAAAGAATGTTTGGTTCTATCCTTTACACATTGTTCATTTTCTTTTAACTTGTCAATTTCTTTTATTTGAATGGTAATTTGAGCAATTTTTGACTTTCTCAAATTGATGAGCCTGTTCAAAAGCTCCTGCAGTGCTTTTGCATGTACTTTGGCTCCCTCGTGTGGCCTGGGTCAGCAATTTCTTCTGCGTCATCTATCATTCAACAAGTTCAGCACAATAAAGATATAAATGTAATAGCAAATTACCTTTCAAAAAGTCCAGTTTCAGCCTCAAGAAACAAGTTAAATGTCTCTAATTATCCAAAGAGTACAGGGAAACTCTCCATCTCCATCATCCATCTCCATCTGCAGAGCTTCGCTCTCACATCATGTCTAATGTTCATAATTCCCTACATGTACATAATTCTTATGTATATTGCAACATCAATCCTAAATCATGTTTCTGCTTCACGCAATTCCAATGTGAAGTGTAATGTAAATAGTTAAAAAATCATATTTTGTGATTTCTAGATTTTTTTAGATTATGTCTCTCACAGTGGACACGCAGCTACGACGACAATTTTGTACCCCTCCATGATTTTTAAGTAGGAGAAATTGCAAAATTGCAGGGTAAAAGCGATTGAAGGTAAGGGGGTGCTGACCCATTGATAGTTTTAAAGGCCAGGAGCAGAGCTTTGAACTTGATGTGAGCTGCTATAGGAGGCCAATGTGACCTAAATAAAGACCTGGCTCATTTAGGACCACTCTTGCTGATGCATTCTGGATCATCTGTAGGACTTTGGGTGCGCAGGTTGGGAGACCAGCCAGTAACGCATTGTAATAGTTAAGTCTGGACAGGACAAGAGCCTGGACTAGGACTCGTGCAGCATGATAAGATAGGATATGTCTAATTTCTTAATGTTGTAGAGGATGAATCTACAAGAGCGGGTGGTGCTGGCAATATGATCCATGAAACTAAGCTGATCATCAATGACCACTCCCAGATTTCTGGCTGTCTTAGGAATCTTAGGTTCAGACGATATGACAAGCAGTTTTGTCTTTGCGAAGTTCAGCTGGGGATGATGATCCTTCATACAGAGTGAGATGTCCCTCAGGCATGCTGAAATATGGCAGAAACAATACCCAGATAGCACACGTACGTCTCAGATACGTATCTGCGAGGTAATCACTCAGATTTCCATTCCGTCTGGAAAACGTATTATAAAGGTCGTTTGCCCATATGAATTACGTATCTGAGACGTACGAGCCCAGCCGTTTTGAAGACGCTTTTAAGATCTTTTCAAGACGCTTGATATTTAGAATGATGGTTAGCAGATGTTTCTAAGATATTTCCGAGATGTTTCTTAGATCTTTAAAAGATCTTTATAAGAGCTTTAATCGAGCTCTTTCTAAGATGTTTCTGAGAGCTTTAAAAGACGATTAAAAGATCATTAAAAATAAATTGCTCTAAACTACATCTTCTACACAGTTATACACACATATTATTACAATATATCATTGACAACAATTAAAACAGTTTTTTCAATAAAACAGGCAGTTGATTGCGTAAAATTTATTAAAATTAGACAAAGGAAAACATTCATAAGATGCATATTTGCACGAGTGTATGCAAAAAAGCAAGGTTTTTCTATAACATACAAAGAAACACAATATCTTTAAATTAATCAAATGCTTCCTCGGGCAAAGAACATCTTTTCCCGATTTTCCGCGTCTCCTTCAGTGGTAGACGGACAGATTCTTCATCTGCAGCAGCTGCATTCTAAAAGAAACCATTACAAAAATAAGGAAAAATTAATTTTACAAACTATGTCATATGTTTTCTTTGTTTCCTCAATATAACTCTGATTAGAATGTCAAACAAAGATAAAATCATCCGTATTAATCGTCAATATCGTGTATATTATTAATATGAGCGTCTTTGCGTTAAATTCGTGCTACACCACACCATGCACTTATATCGACGTCGCAATGCAAAAGAAGAAGGGCAAGAAAGAAACCTGTCCTGGTCTGGCGATTTAAGGGAACATTTGTTTAAGGTATGTAGTAATAATACATTTTAATAATGCTGGGTGTGGGATCAGTTAACTAGAAATTTCGTTGATAATAAGCAATGTATGTACAGTAACTAGCTAGTTCACATTAGATATTTTATTCACGTGTCTGTGGTTATTGTAGGTTTTTGATAGTTAATTTCACTGATAGTTTGAGCCCGTGTAAATTTCTTAAAAAGCTGTAATTATTATTTTATTTAACATTATTATGTTTGCTGTCAAGACTGATATTTATTTATATATATTTATTGACGTTGATATGTAAACTTAACCTCCTCAGTTGTACTTGACTAATGCAATAATGACAGGCCCACCTGTTTAAGTATATTGTAAAACATTTGAACATAACAACATTTGGACATAACATACACACATTGTTTCCGCCTGCATCAATTTAGTTGTATAGCTGCATTGCTGGTTAACACCTCTGGGCAGATTCTCCATGTTCTTCTTTTATGTGTAGCTGCTCACCTTAAACAGATACAGTACATTGAAGTAATGTTTAAAACAAATTAAGCCCTATAATATTGTTTATGTTTACAATAATTGGTAAAAAGTTTGACGGATAAAATGGTTCTTACCATTCTCTATATAAGCCCCTCTGTCTGTTAACTTTTGTTCAAGCCTGTCTAGATCTTTTATCAGTCTAGAAAGATGTTGGAGAAAAGACATCATCCTCTTCTATAATCTCCATCTGTAATTGGACTAACAACTGAACCAGTGAAGGCAGGTGACTCCAAGATTGTCTCGTTTACAGCTGCAATATCAAAAAAATAATTGAATTGAGGCTTTTTATATACATTTAGTATTTTTTATTAAAATTCATAATGAGCATATGTATACATTGATTTAACCCTTGTGCATTGTTCAAATTTACTACCCTTTCGTGTTGTTAGTGGATGAAAACATCCACTAAATTCAACGGCTATAAAAATGTATCGGATGAATATTTTTTCCAAATTGTTTTACATAAATCTGTTAATCAACCTCAGTACTGATCAAAACTACCAAATCTTCACAAAAATTCAATGATTTTAACTCTTTAATTGCCACGTTTATAAGTGGTGTCACTGATTTGGGGAAAAAAAACACACAAAATGACCGATTTTCAATATAAAATGTGATTGTAAACTGGATTTTTTTAAACCTTTTTCACAGTCTTGGGCATGCCAAAGATTGGTAAAAACATTGGCTTTGAAGCATTTTTAGTTTTTGTGCAGGATCAGTTAAAAAAAATTTCTCCCTCATTTATTGTTATTGGCTGTTTTTGCCCCATTGACTTCCATTATAACCACATTTTTTGATTGCAGAGCTATGACACCTTTTTATCATGCATTTTTGAATGTTGTTGTTTTTTCCTTTTGCTAAGAGGTCAAATTAGTCATTTTTACTGTTGATCACCATGTGGCACTATTAACCCTTTAGTAGCCCTGTGCAAAAACAAAGCTTAATTTCTGGCTTGTACATTGTGTTTTATGGAGTATAACTCCATAATAAAAGCATATTTGTGTGTGTGTGTGTGTGCGCGTGTGTGTGTGTGTGTGTGTGTGTGTGTATGTGCATGAAAAAAAGATATTCTGTAAAAATCTTCTCTGCATTAGACATTAGATTTATGAACATCATTATTATGAACACATAAGTGTTTAGTCATTCCAACAGGACTTGCAGCATATCACTTGGTGCTCTCTGCAAGTTTGTCTGGAGGGACAGCAACTCATGCACGAGGGAGGTGAAAAGCTGTTTAGGAGAAGTCTTTCCTAGAAGACCTGGGAAAATCTCTGCAGCAATATTGAGGAGAGAGCATCACCCTCGCACACCAGTTGCTACTGCACTGGTGAGAGAGATTCAGTCTCCTGCAGCTGTCTCTCCAGACACAAATCCACAGACACCAGCAGGCACCAGCAGCTCAGGAGTGAAGAGGGGAACATGCAATTGGTGCAAAGAACAAACATGTCAGCACTTGCATCTGTTGTGGTGGACACACTTGCAGAGAGCACCAAGTGATATGCTGCAAGTCCTGCTGGAAATACTGAACACACACACACATACACACTAAAAGTTAGTTTGATTGTTTAGTTCTCCATCCATCCTCTACTCTTGCTTCATTGTTCAATTTATTTGAAGTTGTTTTTGTGTTCATAATAAATGATGTTCATAAATCCGATGCAGAGAAGATTTTTACAGAAAATTTCCCTAACCCCAACCATCACAAAAACCCTTCTCCTACTTCACATTTTCAGGAAACATCATTTTGTTTGATTTATAAACTTGTTTCCTCATGGGGACATCAAAATGTCCCCACAAGGTCACAAAGACACTGGTATTCCTATCTTTGTGGGGACAATTGGTCCCCACAACGTGATAATTACCAGGTACACACACACACACGCACGCACGCACGCACGCACGCACGCACGCACGCACGCACGCACGCACGCACGCACGCACGCACGCACACACACAATAATATGCTTTTATTATGGAGTTATACTCCATATAACTCAATGTACAAGTCAGAAATTAAGCTTTGTTTTTGCACAGGGCCACTAAAGGGTTAATAGTGCCACATGGTGATAAACTGTAAAAATTACAAATTTGACCTCTTAGCAAAAGGAAAAAAATCCAACATTCAAAAATGCATGATAAAAAGGTGTCATAGCTCTGCAATCAAAAAATGTGGTTATAATGGAAGTCAATGGGGCAAAAACAGCCAATAACAATAAATGAGGGAGAAAAAAATTAAAACTGATGCTACACAAAAACTAAAAATGTTTCAAAGCCAATGTTTTTACCAATCTTAGACATGGTCAAGACTCTGAAAAAGGTAAACAAAAATCCAGTTTACAATCACTTTTTATATTGAAAATCTGTCATTTTGTGTGTGTTTTTTCCCCAAATCAGTGACACACCTTATAAACTTGGCAATTAAAGGGTTAAAATCATGGAATTTTTGTGAAGATTTGGTAGTTTTGATCAGTACTGAGGTTGATTAACAGATTTATGAAAAAAAATTTGGAAAAAATATTCATCTGATAAATTTTTACAGCCGTTGAATTTAGTGGATGTTTTCATCCACTAACAACACGAAAGGGTAGTAAATTTGCCCACGGTATATCGTTGAGTTTTTAAAAAATTTCAAAGCATTTTCTTAAAATATATGTAAATATAAGATTTGTCACCAAAAATCATTCAATTTGCTAAAACAGAGAGAAAGTTACGGCCAAATTAAGAGTAAAAAAAACTCTGTAGTGGATGAAAACATCCCCAACAACACATGAGGGTTAAAACAGTACTCAAGACTGTAGATTTACTGTGAGGTTTTGAATGTTGGACAGATTATCAGACCTGCATCTGCCTCAGACATGTTGATGTTTAGCTAATGACAATTTTAAATACATTTATTTTTATTTTTTTTTAGGCAACTTACTCTCCATTCGACCTTGCAGGTCACACCATGGTCTCAAGAGTGAAAATGAGTGCTCTATGGATTGAACAGAAAAGGTAGTATTAAACAGTGTTATGTTGTATTTAAATGCCATGAACAATGCGTTTATGTTTTCTTCCTAATTATGTCAACAAATGCTCTCTTACCTTGCATGG
This sequence comes from Paramisgurnus dabryanus, assembly GCF_030506205.2. Classification (NCBI taxonomy): domain Eukaryota; kingdom Metazoa; phylum Chordata; class Actinopteri; order Cypriniformes; family Cobitidae; genus Paramisgurnus; species Paramisgurnus dabryanus. Next base: position 13,578,798 of record NC_133345.1, read on the forward strand.
TACTTTAGGTGAATCAAAATTCCAACCATCTGTATGAGGGTCTGGATGGATAATGGATGCCCACTGGAGCTGGAAATGATGGATCAGGTCATTTTCATTTGTCACATTTACAAAGAAGCACACTCTAAGGATTGCGTTACCCTGTCTGTGGCAAATACACTAGACAAAAGTATTGGGAGGCCTCATTCTAATAAACATGTTTATTTATTCCAGTATGTCCAATCAAAACAAATATAAATGCTATACCATATAATACCACTACAAAGAATTTTGATTTTGATTTTTGTTGCAACAGTTTTGTAAGTGCCTTTTTCTGTTCCGAAATGACTACAGCTTCTTGTACAAGTCATTGATAGGTTTAGGTGATGAGTTTTTGGCTAAAAACCTTTGAGTCATATCAAAGGTGTTAGCTGAGTTAAGGTCTATTCAGACCAGTCAAAGTTCTTCCACACCAGACTGAATCACTAATTTTCTGTTTGAACCTTACTTTGTTTGTAGGGTCATTCTTAAGTTGGTATTAAAAAGGGCCCTGCCAAAACTCTTGCTATAAATTTAGCATCAAACGGTTTTTCTAGAATATCATATGCTGTAGCATTAAGATTTGTGCTCATGGAAATAAGTAAAGTATTTAAACCTGTTTATTAGAAGGAGGTGTCGCAATAGTTATGTCTATATAGTTTATGTTTAACAAGCCAAAATAACTAGGGCTGCTTCTTTTTAAGATTTTTAAATCAGCCAGAGGAATAACAGTCCTTAAATGTGTAATGTACTGCCATAATTTTGTAATGATCAAACGTGAGGTCAGATTCTTGTTAACCTACTGTGTTCTTTCTTGATGGTTAGCCGAGTGTCCCAGGACAGAAAATCTGTTTCGTATGGATCAGAGTCAGACATTAACATCTAATATGTAATATCTAGTGATATGTTTTCTTAGATAATGCTGTGAACAAATGCTCTTTTACCTTGAATATTAGGTGGATCCACACTTGAACCATCTGTATGATGATCTGCACCCACTGGATCTGTAAATGGTGGTGCAGGTAAGTTTCACAAGTAAACAAACTCCAATCCTATTCAGACCATTCATGATTCCAGCAATAACCAAGTTTTTTCGTAACAATAAGACTGCATTTACAATGCAAATCTTAATGCACAGATCATATTTTTTTGACTATATTCATTTTTTGTTCTGATCTTTTTATATTTACATAAGACACTATTCATATCTGATATCGGTGTTACAATAATTTGCAAAACTACAGTTAATATGAGTGTCATGATTTGCACTTGAGTTTTGTATCGACTTAAGCCAGGGTCACTGCCAATTTAGGCATGTTTTAATTATGACACTTAAACAATTGTATATGTACTTTGATAAAGGTTTTTGCAATCATGGAAACATAAGTGAATCGCAGACAGCATTCTTCTTTTACGAATGTAAAATGGCTGGAGTAGTGATGTCACTAGCTAAATTAATTTTCATTTGACCTCCCCCACAGAAAGACACAGCACATCATTATATCGTTGGCTCCGCCCACTGGTGTTCAGTCTAAAGTAGTAGTTGTTGACAATCATAAAGTTGTAATAACAGTAAGATTGTGATGTCAGACAAACATTGTGCTGTTGCTGGCTGTGGGAAATTAGTGTCTTTGTAAGGGTCGCAAATAATTTGAAAATATTTATGTTTCTAAATATGCCCCCCTACCATGAACTAAACTGGACTGTTGCAGAGACCAAGTGTAGTAGGGTACACTACTATGCAGGTGACATTCTTTTGTTTATTGAAGCTATGACAAATAATTTGTCTGTTTAGTTAATGTTTTATACAGTGTAACTGTACCTAAACATTGTTCCTTGAGGTCCTCTGCTATTTACATTTTGTATGTCTTCCTTATTTAACACACCTTATTCAAATCATCAGCTCATTAGTAGAGATCTTCATGAACTGAACTGAGGCTGTGTCCAAATGTTCACACTTGTTGTCTTTGCACTAGACTACTTACATTACGGTTTTTTTTTTTTTGTATTTGGCCTAAGCATTCTAGTGGGCGTGAAGATCCCAAGCGTGCATGTAGAATTATTCATCCGATGGGACACACTTAGCATGGGTAAAAATTTCAATCCAGGTAGTGCCAGCAATTTGCACCAAAACGTATTTGTGTTTTATTTCCTACTTTTAATTTATATTTAACATTTTTAAGTTTTTCTGTAAATAAAATGAACACTCTGAAATGAACATTTGCTTATATCAAACTTTTAGATGCAGAATTCTTTGCTCCTGTAAAAAAGCTCTTTGTTTTGAGTATGTAGCTTTATTAAAGTGTATTATTTATTCAGTAGTCCCTAAATAAACGACACAATGTTGCAGATGTTTCACAAAATGCATAACAATAATGCAGTGAACACCATAGAAATGTTAACATACAATTAAAAGTCTCATGCTTTACATCCAGAACATGATGCACGATAGGATGCACAAAGTGATATTTGGACGCAGCCTCAGTCTGTCAAATCAAAGAGACATACAGAATGCACAGAGCAGTGGGACTCCATGAACAGAGTTGAGAACCACTGCTGTAACTCATTATGCTTACCTGACTCATGCAGAATTCTGGCCTGGTGTTTGGTCCCCCCTTTCTCTGGCTTGTGTCTCCATCATCATTACACTCTTGTCAGTGTAATAGTATCGTCGTCTGCATACCAGGACTTTGTTACTCAGCTGTCCCTTCTCCTTCAAGCTACATTTTTGTCAAGCTGCAACAAGTTGGAATACATAATTATTAACGTTTAATGATTTTGATGTATGAAATATGTAACAAAAGCAAAAAATGTATAGACATTCTATTAAGAAATTACCTTTTTGTTGTTTGTTTATTGACCTTTCAACCATATTGCATTTATAATTGATCATCATACCTTTGGTCTACTGTTAACAGGCTACTGTAGAAAACAAAGTCAAACAAAAAAGAGAGAAACAATTATAAATGCTGAATGTGTCTCATCTTAAATACATTGTTGTTGTTTTTGTTTCATTGATTTTGGATGTTTTGATGATTTAAGGAAAATTTACGTAGCATATACCGTAAAACTTCAAATAATAGCCTAGTCCCAAATAGACGCCTGTCTCTTTTAGACGCCTGGTGTGACAACAGGTTTGGGTAAATAAACGCCTGTCTCAAATAAAAGCCTGGTCTGTTTTTTAGTTTCGGGTTGTATTTAATATTCTAAAACCCATCAGATCGTCTGTTTAAGACAGTTCTATGGTGCAGACACGCTAAAGTTTTGATTACCGGTAGATGTCACGTGACAGACGCAGTCCTTCCGTTACTCATCACTATGACAACACAACAAGGTTCGTCGTCAGGATTGCAGCGATGATGACAGTAGCGAAGTGGCAATCGGAGGGGTCGGGACTTTTCCGGGTGGGCCGGTAGTGTTTTGAGGCCGCTATTAATAGCCCGTAACACATTGTATTTCTCACGCAGAAACACTATTTTTCATATTTAATATACTGCAGTGCCCAAAATGTATCTGGCCGCACTGCTCTCTCTATCAAGCCCGTCTCCCCTGGAGTTCTAGTCGAGCGTGCCAATCCAAAAAAAAGAAAGAGGCTACACAATAGCCAATCAGAAAATAGCACTGTTGTATCTGGGTAAGATTTCACGCAACAATCCTCGTATGCTTTATTTATGCTGCCAATAATTTAATACTGTCATTCTTACACAAACTACTTTGTTAAACACATTCAAATTATAAATAAACCGTAAAATGTGGTAACCTCCTGCTGTCATGCTGGAACAATTAAATTAAAAGCCTGTCTCTTATAGACGCCTGTCTCTAGACGCCCGGGCTGCGTTCAGCCCCGACAAAACGTTGCACAACGTTTATTAAACTGAAACGGTGATGCATTGAACACCCTGTTGTGATGACGCAAGAGTTGCAACTACGGTAGCTGAGAGGCCATTCTTTGTGTTCTTTTTTAAATGGTTCTAAAGCCTGATGAAATCGTTATAAATGTGTGTTTAATACTGTAAAATACCCTCGATGTTACAATCACTGACCTTGCTGTCCAAAATGAAAGACAACATTCCAACTTGAACCCATTGAGAGAGCTGTCTCTTTACTATTGCGTGGTTTTATACATCTTGCCGCTGATTGGGCTGACATTTCTGACACACCCACCAAACAAGAGAAAACGCTTCTAAAACCTGTTGCATTCCGTTGCACACCGTTTCCAGGAAACATGTCGTTCAACCCGGAAACCGTAGCAAAACGTTGCGCACCGGTGTGAGATTGAACATGCCCCCGGTGTGACGATAGGTTTGGGAAAATAAAAGCCTGGGCTATTATTTGAAGTTTTACGGTATATTGATGTTTTAAATCAGAGTTTGTTAATGACACTTAATCATTAACAAACATTTAAAAAGCTTTATTACAATACTAATTGATAATATATATGTAATAATCTTGTTTTGTAACACCCTAAATCACTGAGCGCACAAACGCTACCCCTGTTACAAGCATGAGTGATTGACTTCAGGCACACATGCGCAGACATTGAAGTACCGCGAGAGTGATTCAAAAGCCCACGAAACAGTGTAATCACGCGGTACTGTGATGTCATACTGGTTAAGGCTAAGCCACGTGAAGCCGGACACAAGGGCTTTGGGCTGGAGTAGCCTGTGGCTTTTAAGGCTTCGTGTCTCATCGCGTTAAACGATCGCAGAACGATTTATTTCTCTTTTTCACCTCGATCTTTGGCCTCGTGTGATTTACCAAAACCAACATGTGAAGTTACAACGCTGACGAAGGAGTTTCATCAGTAGAGGTAAGTAACCAACATGTTATGCATGTAGTGGATCTAAAGATTGTCGTATATGATCATTCTTTTTTTGGTTTGTTTGTTTGTAACGTTTATCAATGCAAGCCAAAATCGAGCTGCAAATCCTGAAGGCAAGGCACGTTGAACATGTAACCGTTTTCTCAGCGGTGGTGGGGTAAAAATTTGCTAAGTTAGCCTAGACCAGCCCCTGTTTAACTTAAAGTTACTTGAGTTATAAAATGTATCAATCTTCCCGTCCGACTTGCTTGGAGTAAGTTAACGTTATGTAAACGACCGGTATTCACAAGAAGCCTTAAAGTTTTATAGCGAAGTGGTTTGATAATTAAGTTAATATATTTTATCAGTTGTATTAGCTATAAAGTTATTTATATCTGTGAATTAATTCGTATTTTTATAAGTTTCTAACAACACATACATGACAAAAGGCTAGCGTAACGTTAATAACGTACGTTAAGTTACTTACCAACACGAACAAACTGAGTCTGACAGACAAATTAACTTAAAGCCAACAATAATAAAAAAAAACATATTATAAATGAACATAAACGTTATGTTTACGAATTATATTATTTACATGTTAATAATGATGTTAAATGCGAAGAAAATGTTGAAGTGTGCCTGAGGAAAAACGGTCATATCATGAAAATGGCGCTCACGTGACGTACGAATGGCCTCGCGACCACTGTCTATGCTCGCGCTTGCGCGACAGAAGGGTTAACTTCCTGCTCCAACCTGCAACCATTTGAATGCAGGGATAATAACAAATAACCAAAGTTTAATCATATTGCTGGATTTTTTTATAATGCTTAATAAATGATGCGTGTAAATTTACACATATTTATTACGTCACTGACATTGTTTTTTATTGCGTTTATTTCTTTTATATTGATTGAAAATGAAAACCTTATTTAATTTACCTAAAATTTGTTTGTGTTTAACACTGATTTATGTTGTTTTTCTGTTTAATATTAGTGTGTCCTGGAAAACGTGTGCTCGGAAACATGCAGAATACAGTATTTACAGAGCCGACCTTGAGGCACCCACTGATGGATAATCTGTTTACCTAAAAACAGGTAATGTATAAACATTGCAAATATAATGAATTCACAAGTATATAATTTCACAAATATTAAATATTATTAACAATTATTATTAATAATGTAGGCTACATATTAAATTATATTATACATGTTCAGTTGTTCTGTTAAGTTATTTGAAGGATATGCATGGTAGATCAATTAGATTATCTTTCTCACTAGCTATAAGCAGCATGCTATAGAAATGTTCCACTTAAAGGTGTAGCGGAGGATTTTCTCGAATTTTAGAAAAGAAACGCCGTCTCCGCTTTTTAAAAAAAATGCAATTGCGCAACACTCCAGATTGACAACTAGGAGGACCAATAGTCTTGATGATCCACCCGGAAAACCTAAATTCTCCGCAATACCTTTAATGTTTAATGCTCTTTTACCTTGATTGTTAGGGTGGTGTTCATACAAAGCAACTTATTGCTCATCTGCTTGAGAGAAAGTTACTGCTGGGGCTCTCCTGCTAAGGTTGTCTTAATTCTAAAAAGAAATTAAGTCATTTAGGCTTAGGTCATAGCAAGTTTTGAATGAATGACTTCACAATCTGTTTTAATAATGTTTATTTACAATGTATTTTATTCCACTTACCTGAATCGTGCAGAGGCTTGATGTTTAGTCCACCGGTTGTCTTCTCCAACCTCTGAGTGAAGCCACCACGAGTGGTCGTGTTAACCAATTTTTTTAATTTTAGTGCACAGTGAGTGTGTCTACATAGTCTAAACGCTTAATAAACTGATAACGTGTAAGGTCATTTAAATGCATAAAATGGTTTTCTTTTATAGGGTAAAGCCCATAAATGGCAAAAACTGATTGGCACAGGTAGTTTTTTTGCTCTTAAACCAGATTTTAAAGTCTTTTTTTGCCGTTTCGTATGTGCGTATGTCTCCACCTGTGATAGATAAACTTCACAAATAAAAGTAAATTAAAACGCTTGAAACATGTTAATGTAATAAGCTGATTTTTATAATATCATAATAAGATAATTGTCCTCTTATTATGTGCATGTAAACATACTCAATGTCTTTGTTTATCCTTTGTCTCAAGTCACACTTAGTGTGAGAAGTCATTTGTCCAGTGCTGTCGGGAAATCTAATGATAACTGTAATTCCTTCAGTCTAACATGATGGTTGAATTACACACAGATAAACTCCCACTTTATAGACCACAAGATTTGAGTTCAGGCAGATTAAGATAGTTGATTGAGTTTAGTTGTTATTGTTTGGCTGTTGGCTCATATTATTATTGATTTTGACAATTTTCTTACAGCCCTTGTCTGTCAAAATAATGCAACCTCTGGTTGTAAAGCACATTTTAAACTGATCTTCTTCATTCTGTCACTAGCCCACCACAATCCATGTTTACCAGCTGTGAAAGTGCAGGCCAAAAATCTTCCTTCACCTGTGGGCCTCTACCCACATGTAGATAAGGTAATGAATTATTTGATTACTGTCGCTGTTTCTGTCACTGGGGCAAAATAACTGCCCTAGAGAACATGAAGAATAGCCAAAACTGTGGTATTGCGCTAGCCCTAAAAATTTGAGAATCTTGATGTTTCTAACACATGGTACAACCGCTTAGTAGGCATGGGCCAGTATAAGATTCTGGCGGTATGATTACCTTTAGCAAAAATACCACGGTTTCACAGTGTTGCGGTATTCCCATTGCTACACTAATTTTTTTTATTTTTAAATGGCAGGTAAAAATAAAGCCTTTAAATTATATTATATATAATATTTTCTAAATGTATTATTACATGTAAACATCAAATCAATCACATGACTTAATGAATTTTGTATAAATACAGTTCATACCTTGGAGACGGTTTCACAGACCATTTTAGTGGTTTTGTAACCTTGACTGTTTAAAACCACGGTGTACCTTAAAACTGGTAACCAGCCCATGCCTACCGCGTAGTATCTATTATTAAGGTGGTTGACAGGTCTGTTTGCATGTTATTGCATTGGTAATAATTTATTGTTTATAGTCCAATATTGATTGTGAGAATTATTTAAATTTCCTTAAAAATGTTCTAACATCTTTTCCTTTCTTTTCTTAATGCAGCATTTCAGGAGAAACCTGCCTGTGATCTGCTAAGATGCAAAGATTCAACTCTGGCCCATTGTCATCCCAACACCTCATCTGCCATCAGTTTCGTTTAGTGTCGGTCTATTGCAAAAGTTCTTATAAACTTTAAATGAGACTTTGTGTTAAGCAGGGGTTTCCAAACTTTTCATTCCACAACATATTAAGCCCAGGATACACAGCAGGATTTTTGCAATCCAATAAGACCTTATCACACTGTGTGACAAGGATTGTTTAAACTTCAGCAGTAGCCTGTCGATGAAGACACCTATTGCATCTGAAGCTGCGACATCTGTCATCAACATGCGCTAGTGGTAAACAAATACAGGTATGCAGGTCGTAGAAGCAAACACATTGTTGATGTGCGTTGATCATGCTGAACTTCTTACACTGTCATAAAACTATCGTAGGTGTCTTTGGTCCCAGGACTGGGAAAACAGACGTCTTTAAACCTCTCACACTGTATGAGATAGGACCACCAATTAAGAGCCACGATCACAGAAATCTCCACAATTGTTTCACGATTGGTAATCTTTCATCTGGGACAGCCAAAAATCGTGCCGTGTATTATGGGCTTTAGACAGGTGTAATCTTATAGTATATCAAAACCATTGCTAATAATTAATTGGACAAACCATTACTACAATGCAACACTCACTATCTTACGGTGCGACCCACAAGTGGGTCTTCACCCACAGTTTAAAAACCCTGAGTATGAGAAAGAGTATGTTGTATTGTAATTAAAGTCACATCTAAGTGTTATGGAACAGTTTGTCATTATATTCACAGTATTACATGGTTCTTTCAGCAGTTACTACGTTACAGTGCTCTTAAAGTGTCCTGATCAGCTTTGGGTCTTGTGAAGTAATGTAATGAGAACGTGATCAATAGCTTTGCAGTATTTTGTTACACTGTGGCTGTAATCATATTAACACATAGGTTAAACATTTTATTCAAATTTGGTAAACAAACTAGTCAATATAATTCATGCTGTGATGCTGGATTAAACCTGGTCAAATGATTGTGTATTGTGTTTTCAATTTTTATGAGGTTTCTTCATCTATATAAACATTCTTAATATCACCTTTGGTTTGCTCAGAGTTTGTTCAGATGTTTTTTAAAACTAAATGTTGTGAAAATGCAAGGTCGTTACACAATTTCAATGGATGGCGTGGGGTCAAAAACTATCAAAAGTTTCAACCTTAGATATATAACTGTGGACAAACACACTTAATGTGAGTCACACCCAGTAATTATAATAAGCAGGAATTGCAGTAAGCAGGGTCACCTTAAGATAATCAGCTTGTTGGCAATTGTTTTATTTAATTAAATGTATAACTTTTTTCATTTCAGACTGATAAAACAGTCAGAGGGGCAGTGGCTGTTGGCAATGATGTTCTTGTGTGTTTTGTATTTGTTAATATTTTGTAGTCAGAAAGAGTATGAGATCACCTTTTCTTGTGCATGGTGCTTTATCTACGGTAAGTGCCTTTTTAACGTTTTGGATTAAACGCAAAATGCCTACATTGTTTTTTATTATACGTGATATGGGCTTTTATTAATTATATTTAATAATAATTTTTGCTTCAAAATTAATGCCAACCCTTAAAAACATGTTGACTATATTTTTAAAACAATTAAACAAGACATTTATTTAAAAAATGAAATGAGTTGGAGGTCTTTGCTGATTCGTCTGCGTTTGATCGGATTCAAGACCAAACGGAGATGCATGCAGGCAGGTAGGATTTAGAATTTTTTAAGATCTTAAATACGTCTTGTAGAGATATGGAAGACGTATTATTCAAAGACGATCGTCAGCAGATGTAAAGATCTTTACAAGACGTATCTGAGACGTACGTGTGCTATCTGGGTAGGTTCATCAGGCTGGAACGGCAGGTGTGTCATCTGCATAGCAGTGGTAGACAAAGCCATGTTTCCGAATGACAGGGATGTCATGTATATAGAAAACTGTGGTGGTCTTTTGAATTTTTAAAGTCGTTAAAAAATGTAATGAGATAATGTATTCTAGAGTAATATGGAATACTTAATCTGTGTGTGGTAGGTGGGTGAGAAAGTATGTGGGCCATGCACATGAGCATAAAAGGTTCTCAATAAAACACTTGTGTGTTGTCTGATAAAAAAACAATACAAAGTCATCTTCCCCTTTTCACATGTTTCTAAGATCTTGTAGCGAAGGTGCTGAGAAGACACAGCTTCTTAGATGGTGCAAATAACACAGCTTCACTTGAACCTGCTTTTTCCCTAAAATTATTTAAAGGATAGAGAAGGCACAGAGAGGAGTCTGTCGCGGTCTGAGAGTCCACGCAATTTTTTACTGTATCACTTTATCATTCATATTTAAACTTTTTATTTATGTTGTGTGTGTTTTAATCAGTCTGACAGAGTGAGGAATAAAACATTTATGAAATATGATTTGTGTGGCTGCGCCCTCCTACACTTCCGCTCAATTTCATTTTCCGACCTTCAGTACTACCAAAGAGTATAGAAGCACAAGAGGGGAAACCCTCATTCGTTTTTGGCAAAAGTCACTAGGTGGCGCTTCAGTAGCGCGGCCGCCATTTTGGAATGAACAGCCAATTGATTATCAGCGAATCTCACAGCCAAATCAGAAGCGCAATAGTAAGTTTCTTCAATTAAAATTTTGTTGACTTGCTACACCTACACGAAATGCTGTATTGTCCTGTATGTATGTGTTGTGTTGTGTTGTTGTTATCAGTTGTGGAATCCAATAATTAAATAGATAGGCTGCTTGAGGTAGTTTTTTCTTGCTTTATTATGTAATTCTATTTTATGCTACTTTACACATTTACTATTATTATAAGTTAACAACTCCACTAGGTATGAAATATATTTTGTACAAATTAATCCCCTGGATCCCGCTACAAACATTATAATATAGAACATGATGCATCTGTCTGTTACTATAATTGCCACTTTTGGACAGTGGCTGTGTTTTTTTTTTTACTTAATCAATTTTGAGCAATTCAGATGTATATGTGTGTGTATATGGAGCCAAATATTATGTGTGGATGAGTTTATGTCGGTATGTTTGTATGTAAAATTAGCCTATATAAAAGTGGAAGACTTGTCTAAATATCTTAAAATAAGTTGTAAAAAGGGATAAATGATCACTGGTCTGATTGTATGTTATTCTGTGTTATCATCATTCAGTTTGAATTTGATCTTTTAATGTTCAAAGTAGCTGATATTGCCAGCTTTCATTCCAACATGGCGGATTCGTGGGGCTGCTGCTGGGCGCTGGTGTTGCAATCGAACGTTCTATTGAGTTTCCCCTCTTGTGCTTCTATACTCTTTGGTACTACGTCTGGGATTTTGGTCTAGCGTTTCGAGAAATACATTTTTTTTGTAGGACCAATCAGCAAACGAGGAGTGGCTGAGAACGATGACGTTGTTGTTGTGCGTCAGTTTGAGTTGTAGTTCAGTAATGGCAGCGGAAAAAGACGCGAGAAAAGCAATTACACACATTAAACAAAAAATATCTAGTGGAGTTGGTAACTAATAATAGTAGTAAATGTGTAGCATAAAATAGAATAACTCAATTAAGCAAGAAAAAATGACTTCAAATGTGTATATTTAATGATTGAATTCCACAAGTGATAACGACAACAACACAACACATACATACAAGACAATATAGCATTTACTGTAGGTGTAGCAAGTGAACAAAATTTACTGATGGCTTAAATTAAGAAATTATCTGTTATCTGTGCTGTACAGCTGTTGTTCAATAACTCTTTGATAACGCCAGCAAAGGGCATTTTCATTCCAAAATGGCGGCCGAGCTAATGAAGCGCCACCTAGTGGCTTTTAACAAAACCGCATCAGAGTTTTGTCTCTTGTTCTCATTATCTAGTGATGGTCGTTTCATGAGGCTTCGAAACATTTACGAATCTTTTGTTTCGAATCAGTGGTTCGGAGCTTGTTTCAAACTGGCCCAAGTCACGTGATTTTAGCAAACGAGGCTTCATTACGTCATAACTGTTTCGAAACGTTTCGAAAATCCGATGGTTCGCCACTAGATTGATCTTGTCAATCACAGTGTCTAAATATGTTTAGGTGAACTCGGGTCAGTTTTATTATGAAAGTTCATAAAACATTTATCCTTCTAACTAATAACACTGCCTACTTTTTGTTTATAGACAGATTTAATGACAAAAATGTGCATAATTAAAAGGGTAGTTAGTTTTAATGATTTGTTTGCCCTAAATAAAACTAAAAACACATAATAGACTTTTAGCTATATCTTAATTAAGTTACATATTTTAATACAAATCTTGCTATTATTTTGTTAAATAAAGTGTAAAATGTTTGGACATATCTGCTTTTACACTATTTGACCAGCAGGGGTCGCCAGCGTGTGTGCTTTTCGAACTGCTTCGAAAAACTGAATCAATTCTCGAAGCAATTGGTTCAATTGATTCGAAGCTTCGAAAAGCTTCATTTCTCCCATCACTACCATTATCCACAGTTGATGGCGGTAATGCTCTTTTAAGAATACGAGCCGCCAATAAGCTCAAAGAAGAAGAAGACGTCATTGGTAGAAGCGGGAAATGGATGCGGCAGAAGTTGAGTTTCTCGCCGAGAAGGAGATGGTCAAAATTATTCCCAACTTTAGTCTCGACAAAATCTATTTAATCGGGGTACGTAACGTTGTGATATATATATTATTTCTGTATCCATAGTTTTTTCATCCGCTGGCTGTTTAATATGTCACCAAACACATTAACGTTAATATCCGTCTTTATCGATGTCTAATCGTGGTATTAAGGTGTTTTGTACACATTTACCAGGTATAGTAACATTGTGCCAATGAGTTTGTAAGTATATTCTTATGCAAGTATGGCAATATTGATGTATTTACCGTTACGGGATGGCAATATTCTGAAATACGCATTATACCGTGGTACATGCGTTCCTCTTCAAGCCTGCACGTGTTACACAGACATGCTAAATATGTAATACTGTGCATGTAACTGCACACTCGTGTGCTATAATGTTGTGATTGCTGTTCCTGAGTTGTGCGTCAGATGCGTGACCTGTGACGTGTATTGACTCAACTGTAGGGGGATCTGGGCCCGTTTAACCCGGGTTTGCCAGTGGAGGTCCCTGTGTGGCTGGCCCTTAATCTCAAACAGAGACACAAATGCAGGATCGTACCTCCAGAATGGATGGAAACAAGTGAGTTTCACCATTTGTCTCTGCTCGTACATCATCTTTCATGAAACCTGCATTAATTATAAATAATCTTTTTATTATAGGCAAACTAGAGGAGATCCGTGAACAGGAGCGAAAACTGGACACTTTCACTCCTATACCGAGTCCATATTACATGGAGCTTACCAAACTATTACTCAACCAGTGAGTACACAGCTAAATATGATTCAGTCAGACCAATCCCATCTTATACATGACACAAAAGTGTAAATCCAAAATTCTTAGAAAAATAAATTAAATGAGATGCATGCATTTAACCCCCCCCCCCCCACACACACACACACTTTCAGCACAAGCCATGATGAAACCACAAGGACTCCAGACTGAGACTTGAATAAACAATTAATGAACAGTGCTACCCACGTATCCATTACGTCTTTAAACAGATGTGATGTCTGACTGTTCACTGAAACAGTTTTACAACCTTTTCAGGGTTCCCGCGGGGTCTTAAAAAGCCTTAAAAGCATTGAATTTATGAATTTGGAAATAATACCTTAAAAAGACTTAAAAAAGTCTTAAATTTTGATGTCTGGGTCTTAAAAATTGTGCTGTATGTAACTTCTCCATATTGTATTTTTCCTTAAAAGTTTCTTTGTCAACCACATTTTGATTAAATCAGGGATGCAAACACATCGCTTTTCAGCGCCTGCGCCTTTTTATTATTAATGGCATTTTGGTTGCGAGCACATCGTGTCTCTACCGATGAGTCTGCTGTACGTTCACATGCTCTCTGTTTCTCGATGAATTGGGTGCGACATGAAGCGAGTTCAGCGTCACACAGGGGCGTAGCCAGTAATGGGCCAGGGCGGCACTGGCCCGCCCACATTACTCCCTGGCCCGCCCAGGCAAGTTTAATCAAAATACATTTTTTTTTTTTTTTATTCAAATGTATTTAAGAAAATAAATTAATATAAACCTGATTTATTGTTGACTGGTGTGTGTTTAATTTGCTTTCTAAATAAAATTGAATTGTTAAAGCAAGTTGTAGGAAGCCTCCGGAACGTAATTGGTTGCTTGGTTGCTAGGGGTTCTGACACTGATCTATATAAATGACTGGATTGCGCATGACGTCACACTTGTGAAGCCACCGCGCCGCCATGTTGGTATACCCAAACGTTCTATTAAATCAATGGACGTTATCAGATTTTAATGATAAAACATCACTCTACTCGTCTTCGTTTTTATATGTGAAGTTACCCTGTACATTATTACAACACAAACGTCCAAAGCATGTAAATAGTTATTTACTGAAAGCTGTACATTTTGCGTTTTAAACAGTTATTATACATTCATCTTTATTACAGTATCAGATCAGCAGACAGACCGCAGCATATTTAGTATTAATGACAATAAACGTGCTCATTCTGAAATCTAAATAAATAATCATACTTTGTACCGTATGTGCATGCAATAATTTGCTAGTTTTGTAATGTTATCTAAACTTACAAGTTACCCAAACTTATTTAGAGAAATAACGCCGTCACAGTGTAGCTGAATGTCAAACAAAACTTTATTTATACCCGTGTCATTAACAAATGCAACAGACACACTCACATTAACGGTTTTTTATAAATCCATTATCCTGCCCGATTAAAACAAACATTGCAAATAACAACAGAATTAACAAATAATTACGGTACACATATCCTAAAAATTAACCTTGTGTAACTGATACGCTGTAAAGGGGGTAAATTTTGATCATGATTTTGAATGGAAGTCAATGACGCTCTCTGCCGGTTGGGTATACCAAGATGGCGGCTCGAACTCTGCGCTGGCTTCACCTCACGCAGTTACATCAAGCGTTCTATGCGCAATCCAGTCATTTATATAGATCAGTGGGTTCTGACCGGTAGGCTCTGTGGGTGGAGCGGCGGGCTCTGGCAGCTAGCCAGCTAGCTAACTTTGCTAACTGCTTTTTTATCTTTGTCACAATAATGGCTAAAGTTTCTTTAATGTGTTATTTAAAAAAGCAAGAGTTGAGGAAGACGATACGCCACTGCCTCCATCTGCCGAGTCCTACCAGCTCAGTTCTTCAGACTCATCAACCCACAAGGCGGCTAGTCAGGCGCTGGTGGCGCCGCTTGCCGCTCTCTCCCTGGAGGCAGTTCCGTTCCAGTGCGCTCTCCCGGTCAGCCTGACACAGGTTGACCCGCCGATCTAACGGCAATTGATGAACCACGTACAACCCAATTTGAATTCATGAGTACTACCCGCCTCAATAACCTGTGCCTTTTGTTTTTTGAAAAATAACTCTGTGACTCTTTGGACTATAATTAGATCATTTCTGTTTTCAACAATAAACCCAGGGGCTTGCGTCTTGTTTTGTAGAATGAAAACAACAAAGGTAGGCCTGTTGTTTAACTCATTTCCTTAATTTTTGCTCGTGAAGTGATTTAACCAAGTGGTGTGTTGTGTATAGATGTATGCCTTATAGGTTAACTTACATTGTTTAATTTAAACGAGTTGCTATTTTTTGGCACAAAAGCTTAATTTCCACCAGGGTGATTGCACTGTATATGGTTGATTTAATATAAATTAGGCAGTGTGTTGTTATTTATTTCAGACGTGCTCTGCTGAGAGTTTTCATTATTTAAATTTCCTGTTAGTTTTAGCCTACTTTATTTCAGGTGAACTGTTTTTGCACTACTGACTAGCCTAAATAAGACTGCCTGGCCTGGTTTGTCCAGCCTTTATTGAGCTCTGTGTTGGTTGAACATTTTTAGACAGTGTTTTATTATTGCCTTCGCCGAAAATTGCAAAGTAAAGATGTCAGTGTTTTTTCAGATTGTCTATTCTTTTTTTCTACTCTAAGGTTTAATTATTATTTAAGTCATTTTATTCTAGGATAAACTATTGGCCCACTCACTTTTGCCCCGGCCCACCCAAAATTCAATTTCTGCCTACGCCCCTGGCGTCACATGTTTCTGAACTTGAGCAGAGTTGTATGCATAGAGGTTTTCACGGAGGACCGGGTCCGATTAACATTATGTGTAAAACCCGAGGCGATCGGAAAACGGGCGTGATCAGAGTCAGTCAGCGCTAATGTTCACGTGCAGTTTCAAGCTGCGTGCCTCCGTTTCTATTGCGATAACAACTGGCTTGGTTTGAAAGTCACGACCACGCGCTGCACTTTCTTTCTCCGTCCCTTTGTTTAATAATGTAATTATTAATGAACCATCTTTTTATATCTAAAAAGTTTGCTCAAAGATCACAAAGATGGTAGCAAAAAAGCAATGTGAATGTTAATTAAGCCCATTGCACGAGCAAAGCTCAAGCTGACTCTAGATATAAAAAACGCAAAACTCTAATATAAAGTCACCAGTCACTGGGACAGCAAGTAGACTTTTGAATCTAAAATAATAAGTGGATTAAGCTCTTTTAATCTGCAAGAGAGGAATTAAAAGAGGCACTTTTACTGCTTCTGCTCTATCTAAAAAAGGAAAGAAAACTACATAAACCATAACACACCGATTACATTTATAATCTCTAGACCTGCACTTTCTATCATTAATATACTATACATATTATTGTATTCAAAAGAGTTTGATAAAAGGGGTCATCTACACAAAGTATTGCTTCATATGTCAGTGCAAATACAGTAAAGTGTTTTGTGATGCTTTGACAAACATTGTCAGCTTTGTTCATTTATGGTTGGATTTATGAAATATAATGTGAAATTAATATAAATGAATGCAGCCAGATGGAAGGCCCTGGATACGTTGCAGGAGGTGGCCAGGAAGAAGAGGAAGAAGGAGTAAAGCAAG
Source organism: Paramisgurnus dabryanus (assembly GCF_030506205.2). Lineage (NCBI taxonomy): Eukaryota > Metazoa > Chordata > Actinopteri > Cypriniformes > Cobitidae > Paramisgurnus > Paramisgurnus dabryanus. The sequence goes on from NC_133345.1 coordinate 13,595,828, forward strand.
AAGAAGTGCTAGATAGTTCAATAAGAGTTTTGGTTTAACATAAAAAATGAAATTGAATATTCCAAATTAATGTCGGCGTCTTTTGATTTTCGAATTTCATTTTTCTCTACAGTATATACCTAGGTTGGTAGGGATGGCAGGGGTCGGTGGCAATGTAGCCTAAGTATCTGGATATTTGCCTGGGTGTGAGGGCTTAGATTACCTTTCTCTTTTTTGAACATACATGTGTTTGCATCTCTGTTTGTTTAATAAAGTAGTATAAATAAAGAGTGGCGGATCCAATAATTGAGAACGCAACACAGTCCCGGGTCACAGTACAAAATACTGCGAACACGTGATACCTTCAGTAAATGAAGATCACCACAATCATAGACTGCAACACAACACAGCAACAGGCAAAGGAGAAGTGGGAAAAATCAAAGAAAATCTCAGAAATTCCTTAACAACTTAACATTGTTTGGCAAACTTTCTTGTGGCCTACTGAAAAAGATTTTTTCACACTTGCTTGGCTTATCATCTTTTTACCCATTTCACATCGGAAAAATAAATGAACACAAGTTTAAGAATTTAGTTTTTCTTTGCTGGTAGGGACGTGAAATGGGTATTAATTTTTTATATAAATGGTCTTAAAAAGGTCTTAAAAAGACTTGAATTTAACTTGAAGAAACCTGTAGGAACCCTGCTTTTGTTATTCACATTTGAGAAGAATGTGTTTATTAAATACATGTATAAAACGTTTTTGAGAAACTGAAAAGGGTTTTGTTCTTAGCAAACCTTATGAAGTTTCCTGCTCATTTTTAAGCTGAAATTGATTATGTGAGGAGTGACAATAGCAGCAATGCGTGTGGGATGTTTAATTTAATAAGCAGCAGGTGGAGATCACTTTACAATAATAAAAAAACTGCTCTTTTCGGCATCTTATTGAACCTTAATATCAACACTACACTTTAGTGGCCACAATATATTTGTATTAATAAACAAAGCTGATTGGCTTGTTAAAATGAACTTGGTTATATTTCCTGCAGTCATCATTGAAATACAACATTTGCTGTGTGTTACTTTCCCTGTATGAAATGCCGTTTTTGTGTTCAGTGCTGCAGATAACATCCCCAGAGCTGATGAGATTCGCACGCTGGTAAAAGACATCTGGGACACACGCGTGGCCAAATTAAGACTCTCTGCTGACAGTTTTATCAGCCAGCAGGAGGCTCATGCGCAGGTAATGTGCGCAGGTTTACATATACAGTTAGGTCCATAAATATTGGGACAGAGGCACATTTTGTGTTATTTTAGCTGTTATCCAAAATTGATTCCAGTTACAGTCATATAATGAATATTGGCTTAAAGTGCACACTCTTTATTTAGAAGGTATATACCTTTTGGGAGTAGACGTCACCGTTACATCACTGCAAGCTGTGTGCACAAAGTGGTGGCAGAAAAACAGTGGAAATGAATTAGACAAGAGTAAAGCAAACTATATAACTCACTAGAAAATGTCTTGTTGTGCTGTTGAGTGTCAGAATAAAAATGCCTAAAAAGATGACCTTCAGTTTTATAGTATATCGTCGTCGAAGACACCATTTTAATGATAAATGTAGGTGTTTATGGTTGCAATAAGCCCTTAAACGGACAGACTGGAGTGATGAAATCATTTGAAAATCTTTTAATAATTAGAATAGAAAATAATTAGAGAAGATGTCCGGTGTTCTGTCGAAGTCTGTTCCCTCTGTGTGTTTCTTATAGCGTTTTTATCACGTTACATTTATAATTTATTTAGAAAGATTAAAGATTTAAATGAGTTTATAATATCAATAATATCACCATTTATTAAATATTTCATAATTTTTCTGTTTTCTATTACTTCTTTTTACCTTGAGTCTTAGCTTATGTCTTCTTGTTCTAAAATGATGATGTTTACATATTTATTAAATATATAAATATAGCACACACACAATGTAAAGTGTTATTATTACATAAACAGGCCTATGCATATTAATTTCTATGTAAAATAGTAGTTTATATTAGTTTTAGAACAAACACGTAGGCTATAAATATAAGGAAGAAATTGAAAACAGGAAAATGATTAAATATTTAATAAAAGATATTATAAAGAATACATGATAGTATTGCTTTTATTTGTACTTTAGCGGGTCATGCTGTAAAAATAATTGATTTACCAATAAAGAACAATACATATACATTACATACATGCACACATATCAGTAGCCAAGCCTTTTAAACTTTTAATTTATCTAAAAAATAACGTAACGTGATGAAAACGCTACAAGAAACATTACACTTTGAAATATAGGGGAAACAGACTACGCCCGAACACCGGATCCATAAAAATCACAGTTTAACACTTAAACACTTCACAGCGCTATTGCAGAGCTTTCACTTTCTGCCACCAGTTTGTTGACACCCACAAAAAAAGTCATCTCTGTTTGCAAACTTGCAAAAGGTCAATTAACGTTCAAACTGGCTGAAGAATTTAGGAATTACAGCTGTTTAATATGCAGTTCCCCTTTTTTAAAGGGACAGTTGACTTAAAAGCTGTTTTATGGACATGTATTGTCTGTTTGTTAAATAATTTCCTCATAAAAAAGCATGTTAAAGGTCTGGAGTTGATTGTAAAGGGCGATTTATAGTCGTGCGTAGGTCCTACGGCGTAGCAGTGACGGCGTAGGTTCCGCGTCGGTTTTCATTTATACTTGTGCGTCGCCGTCCGCGTCGACGTGCAAACACACGCGAAACCGCTGGTTGGCAGTAATCACGCGTGTAACCACATTAGCAGCAGAAGTCGTCACAGAAGAAGAAGCTAAGCAAGTTAACCCACAAATGAAGAAGAAATAGCAACTTGTTGTGTATAATTTTAGAAGACCAGCAATGATGGAAGTAAATCAACAACGACTTTTGATGCAGTTTGAGTTAAATCACTCCTCAACTTGGCTCATCTTTGTTTTCACCGTCTCAAACGGAAATACCTATGACACAGTTTTTTTAAACTGACGGGAGGGGTTCTGGTGGACCAATCACAGTGCTTACGGTCCGCGTAGAGCCGACACTCTTAGAAATTTTGTGAGGTGCGCGTCAGGCTACGCAGAGCTACGCACAGGCTACGGCGTAGGACCTACGCACAACTATAAATCGCCCTTAAGTGTGGCATATGGAAACTGTGGCTGTGAACCCACATCATGTGGTTCAGGGAGATCTCCTTACAAGTGATACAGAAACAAGGTAGGTTTCAAAAACACCACAAATCCTTAAGAAAGATAGCAGGAACATTAAGAGTGACCAGATCAACAATTTGGTTAATTCTGACTAAAGAACAACACACTGGTGAGCTCAGCAACAAACAAATCCTGGACGTCCATACCAGATAACAGTGGTGGATGATGGTATTATCCTCTCCATGATAAAGAAAAAACCCTTCACAACATCACGAGGAACTAAAAATGTATCTGGATGTCTCTGTCTTCTGTTACATCACCAAAAAACTCCTAGTGCCTTAGTTAACTATGCATGGAGATGCAATCCCACTGCCTGAACACTGTTCTACTGAAGATGTTGTCTGTTGATATCATGAGATGCTCTTGGCCTTCATCATTTTTATTCTCATTATTCTTATACAGGTTGATAGTAGTTTTAACTCTTTAAATAAAGCTTTTTTAGAGCTTGTCTGAGTTTTTATGGAGTCTAATCCCGACTTTCTATTCTTGTGGCTTTTGTATCTTGTGCATTTCTCCTTGTAATATCTTCTCTTTATTGTTTTGATTGACAATGCCACCTTTACCTTCTGGAGAGTGTTATTATTCATTTGTTTGCACATTGTAAAGTGTATTTTTTTCCTTCATCATGGAGAGGATAATGCCATCATCCACCACTGTTATCTGGTATGGACGTCCAGGATTTGTTTGTTGCTGAGCTCATCAGTGTGTTGTTCTTTAGTCAGGATGTAACAAATTGTTGATCTGGCCACTCTTAATGTTCCTGCTATCTCTCTGATGGATTTGTTCTGTTTTTAAAACCTACCTTGTGTCTGTATCACTTGCATGGAGATCTCCTTGAACCACATGATTTGGGTTTACAGCCACAGCTTCCAATTGCAAATGTCACACTTGAATCAACTCCAGACTTTTAACATGCTTCATTTGAGGAAATCATTAAACAAATTGTCAATAAATGTCCATAAAACAGCTTTAAGTCAACTGTCCCATTGCTTGCTGTATGGCCCCTTTAGAGCTACATATTAAAGAGCTGTAATTCTTAAATCCTTCTGCAAATTTGAACATTGAATACCCTCTCTAAATAAAGTTGAGAGTGTGCACTTTAAGCCAATATTCATTATATGACCGTAACTGGAATAAATTTTGGTGAACAGCTAAAATAACACAAAATGTGCCTCTGTCCCAATATTTATGGACCTAACTGTATGAGATAAGAACAGCAAACAAACTCATGCCATATATCAGGTTGTTGTGTAAAAACATGGTCTAGTTTTTCCATTTTTGCTACAAGTCTTAACTCTTGCAGGACCTATTTAAATATTATTTTTGGTTAAGTTATAAAGCAGAACATACAGATCTGATTCCGATTTACTGTAAAAGTCTCATATATTATCTCTCTCTCTCTCTCTAGCTGGATAATCTCACGCTGATGGAGATCAATACCACACGCTCCTTTCTGCTGGACTCTCTGAACTACATGTATAAACTGCGTTCAAACATGCAGCCGAGCAGAACTAATGACTATTGATGCGATCTCATGCAATGGACTGATCTGTCCGCTTTAGCTTCATGTGATCATGTTTTGAAGCTGATCTATGAACTGTCTGTATCTTTAGGCCTTTCTAAAACAATATGAAAATGTACAACTTTACTGAAATTTAGCAGGCTAATCTTAAACTAGTTTTTGCTTTGCAAGATTAAAGTGGTTTGTTGATTGTTTGTTTTTTGTTTTGTTTTTGTTTTTGAAGTTACTGCCATTTGACCGGATCATTGTGTGGACAGTGACTGATGCTGTTGAGCTGGTGTGTTTTGTAAAAGTCCTTAGACTGTGAACAGTGGTGGGACTTGAGTTGTAAAAAAGTTACAGGAAGGCCAACATGTTTCATTAGGCCATTATAAATACTGTTCATTCTGTATTTTATGAATGGCAACAGTATTTACCTCACCATAGATTCTAATAACGAACTGTCACTTGTAGTTTGAAGTTTAACAAAAAGCTCACCAATAAACTGAATGGTTTCAAGGATGTTTATGAATTCTGCTTTTGCGTGAAGTTTGCTCTGCCGACAGATTCCGTGTGCTTTGTACGTCTAGTGTGGTGAAGCTGTTTTCAGTGTGAATCATTCACTCTGAAAACAGCTTCACCACACTAGACGTATATTCACTGAATGACAGAATTAAGTTTCGTCCCTGCTGTCATTAGTGATTGATACGTTACTGACAGTAATCCATATAATATGTTCTTTAGGAAGACAGACAGCAGTCTGTCTGTCTTCCTAAAGAACATATCATATGGATACTGATATCTAACTAGGCAATTACAACCATAGTATTAATCCTATTCAGCGCAATTTGTGATGAAGTGGGAATTGTTTTCATTAAAATAAATCAGGAACCTACCAGACATGGGGACTTGGTGACTTGGACTCGAGTCACTATTTTTGTGACTTGACAAAAAATAAAATACTTGAGACTTGACTCGGACTTGGAAGTTAAAGACTCGGGACTTGACTTGAGACATGATGACTTGAGTGTAAATCACATCATGTTTTCAGTTTGAATATAAAATATATAAATTATTTTTCTGGGTGCATGTTTGAGAGAGAGAGAGAGAGAGAGAAGAAATGTAACAAAGTTTAATGTTGAACGTAAACTGTGTTTGAGAGAGAGGAAGGTTTTTAGAGAGGAGTGTTATGTTAAGCTGTTATTTGTTTTATGGACTCAATGGTGAAAATTTCAAACACGGTTGGCAGAAGTGAAAAATAAATAATTTATGAAGTAACAATTTTGTTTGATTCCATGATGTATTTTACTGAACATGAGTATTTACAATGCAAATCCAAATTATTGTAATTTACTGATAGTTACTTTCTGTATATCTTGTCTTTTCACTTTATTGAGATCAGATTCTGCAAGTAAAATTACAATAATAAGGTGACTTGACTTGACTTGCCCAAGAAAAAAAATTCTTGGGACTTTCTTGAGACTTGAAGGTTCAGACTTGAGACTGACTTGAGACTTGCACATGTGTGACTTGGTCCCATCTCTGGAACCTACTATTATGGAAAAATTATTCGAAGCTTGAACTAAATATCACAGCATTTGTAGGAATATTTTTACATTCATAATTGTAATTATAAATTATTGTACACAAACACACACAGCAGGAGAGACAAAGAGCATTCAGTGTAATGCTTAATGTTTAAAACTTTTTAATCGGTTGCTGAATCAACTTAATTTGACACTAATAATTTACATAATTCAGCAAATGGAAGTTTCGTACTTTCTGCATTTTGATGAGATACAGAAAATGGTGTTATTCCCCATTGGTTCTTACGTGTTAGCAACTCAGAAAATTTATTAAAACAGTTCCCCAGCATTAAAATGTCTGGTTGTTGCGTTTGGTTGCACTAATATAATATATACTTTCTAGGTCTGTGTTGCTTCACTGCTGATTCTTGCCATCCTTCCGTTGCCAAACTGCGCGCGCATACGCTGCCACGTCATCATTGTGTACAAACAGTTTTAAAGCTAAACATACACATATTTCAGTTTACCTTGACCAAAAATGACATCCACAATAAAATAAAAAGTAATCCAAACTCATTTTGGAAATATTTATTTTTTTTGTCTGAAATTACAGCAATATATTCATAAATACCTAAATACTACACTCAACAAAGCATATATAACATTACAATGACTTCAAACAAGTACATAAAAAAAGAAAAAAAAAACATGGTTTCACAGCATCTAGCATCGCCCTCCTTTGAGTTTGGGGTTGTCTGTGTAGATACACAGACACACAGCTGATATTGTTTAGGGCCAGCATCAGATTTGTAAACATGGTACCAGCATGGCATGAGACGAATAAACTGATGGCACGTCTCCCTGGGGTAAATCGTCCAGACAAATGACAATGCGACCAAAATCCTTACGAGATGCATTTCATGGTTTTAACCTTGTGCTGTAAGAGTTATGGCAAATGCAGATTTTAAAAGACGGCATGCTGTATGTTGTGGGTGTGTGTGTGTGTTGAATCAAGCACATGATGAGGGTAAGGTGAAGTGTCAGCGGCCACCGAAAACAAAACAGGTGTGTCATTCTTAGATTGTACTTGGCAGATAAGGATATTCCAGGCAGTATAGAGTTTTAAGGCCTATATTCAAAGGTTTGTATTGTTGTCATGATAGAATCAGTCCTCGAAAAACAATGAATACAACAATTATATATTTAATTGGCAAACAAGCACGTTGTTAGGCTTCCTTTGGAATCTTGCAATTCATTTGTGTTATGTGTTAGCGCACAGCAGGATGATCAATCGCTTCATCAGTTTTTCTATATTTTTGGGATGCCACCTCTTAAACTTTGGCACGGTACTCATAAAGGGCAAAAACATTTCCAATCAATCAATCGGTTTCTGAAACAAATAATTACTTTTTTTTTCGTACAGTAGCCTATGGATTTCCTGGGCTGTTTTCTCTCTCTGTAAACAGGTGAGATATATTTGAGAATACATTCTATGTAATATAGACTGTAAATTTAATTTGAATGCATCCACAAAGACATAAATCCAAAAGAGACCACATGCTGCTTTATGTCTTTAAAAGAAAACGCAGTGTAATCATCTGGACCTTTGTGAGACAGATGGCCACTAGCTATTGTAGCAGTTAAGATGAACAGCCTCATGGGTAAAGAGGATCTGAAGTTGGCGGTGGGTCCTGGGGACGTTGCTACTGTAGTTTAGGAAGAGGAAATGATGTCATCACTCAACATGTCCTTTACAGCAGCCGAACAAACACTAAAAGCAAGCCTTTATCTTAACGTCCAAAAGCCTTAATATATTAGAAAACATGGCAGGCTTTTTCCTCTTTAAAAGAACAATGAATTAAGTCATTAAAAACATACAAAATTTTGATATTTACTGTACAATACAGTGCTGAAGCACCTCTTTAAAAACTTTATTCTAAATCTTGAAGTAAAACATTTTCCTTTATCTATTTGATGTTCTCTTTGTTTCAATTTGCATTTTCCTTCCCAAGATCAAAAAGAGTCACCTGTCACAAAGTACCTCCAGAGAGTTCTTCAGGATATTTGTGTCTTTAAGTGCATTCCTAGATATCCATGGACGGGGACGAAATGGCAGGTTGGCAGAGCTGCATTGTGATTGCCGTTCTGCTCTGGCTTTGACAACGGGGCTGGTCCTGTGGTAGATACATTTGGAGGTTTCTTGTATTTGCCCACGGGATGACAAGGAAGATCGGTTTCTAACCCTCTCTTCTCCAGCCGACAAGAGTCAGGGTGGGGGAAGGGGGGTTTGGCCTGGATGTGTGGGATGGTCTGAGCAGGTGGGTGGTTAGTGGTGCTGTAAGGTGTCACCTGGGTGAATAGCCTTTGAAGTGAGTCCTGGACCAGGGGGTCTGCGGCAGTGTCAGACACTTTTTAAAGTGCTCCAGCTCTGCCTGTAGCTTCTCCCTCTCAGCAGCCAACTTCTGCTTCTGAGCCATCAGCTCCTGACACACAAAAACACAACCGCTGCTCAAATAATGATAACAACGGATGACTGAATCATAAACAGTGAATTTAAAAAGTGTACAGTAGACTAGACTGGTAAAGTGTAGAGCAGACTGGCGCACTATGCTGTAAGAGGCGTGCCGTAGTAAGGATGTGCGCGTCATGGCAACATGAAGTTATGCCTCAGCTTTTTAAAACGCGAGCGTTTACATGCAGATTTACATTCATTCAACAAGAAATGTCGGCAAATTGAAATGATGCAGAGATCTGGGAGCTCATCACTATCTGCGCTGAAGCGGAGATCATTCAGCAGCATAAAAGAATAGTGCGTCACACGCTCCTATGAGCTTATAATAAACAAAATGCATGTGCATCACCGCATAGAGGAAATATCGTTCAGCTCCTTAAAACACGGGTTTTAAATGCACATTAACATTCACGATGAGAAATGTCTGGAAACTGAAATGAAGCTGAGATCATTCACGAGCATACTAGAACAGCGCGTAACGGCTTCTTTTATAATCTTACCAAGCGCCGGCTTTAAACATGTCACATGTCTTTACGGCATCTGTGTGAAAGCACGCACAAATTCCAAAAAAAAAACTATCGGCTTTGTGAATGAACCAAAAATCAAACTATGCCAGACAAATCCTGGATGCATTTTCCGTTTTTAACCAAACCTTGCCCCAGCGTGATGGTCCCCCCTCCCTACTCTCCCAGAAGCACAAACCGATCAAAGCCCGGGCACGCTTTCGTAATTAGGATGCGATTGTTTTGAAGAAAACAGGAAGTAACGTGCTCTCTTAACACTGGAGCCCATTGTAATGTTAAGGCTGTGTTTTTTATTTGAGTCATTTGGTGCGCGATGCGATGACACACAGTCCTCTCACATGCCATCATTTTGCTTAGTTGATCTGTCGCATGTGCCACTCAGACATTCACGTAACTCTGCTGCGGGCATCAGAAGGGTTTTACAAAGACAGATGAAGGTGAGTGGTCGCGCAATTGACGTCTCTCCATTTGAAGATGCCACACTCTGGCACGATTTGCGATCACTGCACCTGAGCTCAAGTGAACCACAATAAAGCCCACCTTTGCAAGCCGGCTAGGGTGTGATTAACAATACCACGCCCGGGCATGGTACAGTGCGATCACACTAGTCAAACGAGTATGGATATTTGTGCCCAAAGAGGTTTGTTTGTGTCAGTGTTTGTGTCTTACCCCCATCGAGTGTGAGAGCTGTTCTGCTGTTAAGCTGAGATTATAGTGATGAGTCTCCAGCCGTCTACACTGATTGTGAAGAACCTGCCTCTCAATACTTTGCTCTGGGGAGGGGGAGAGAGAGAGAGAGAGATCTGAGGTTATGTACTGTAATAGACAGGAAGACCATTGCACTAATAATTTAAAGGCATGGGCAAAGAAACAACTTTCACACTGACACCCATTAGCTACACCCAACAGTAAGCCATTTTTGATTTTAAGAAAACTGCATGGCGTAAACTTTTAAATACTCCTGGGGGAAGGGTGTGAAACTCAATCACAGAATGGTAGTAAAACTGACTACTGAATGTTTTAATCAGAGATATGAATTGAATACTGTACATTTTCTTAATAAAACATTAAGTACATTAGTTTAAATGAATTCACCCCACAAGACTATTTTTATAAGCATGAACCTTGAAGGGTAGAGGGGGGTGTTGTTGCTACAAATTATAATAAAAAATATTCAAAGTAAATCTGTATCAAACACTTAACTACACTTTAATTCATTTGAAATAATGTTGCTAAATATGGATTTAACTAGGGGTGTGACGAGATTGCGAGATTAAATGTGTCTTGCGAGATTAATTATGTCTCGTGGAGGTGAAGTGCTGGCCGTTTCTTTCTCAAATTAAATACAGCATCTTTCGGAGGTCGCATTTGTACTCTGCATGTACGTCATAAAGACTTTACACTGGCTACCACTAAAATATTGCATACATTGTCAAATATAGCTAGTCATCTATAAATCCTTAAATGGCCTCTGTATCTTTGAGTATTATTATTATCAGAAAGAGTTTTTTCAACCCCTTGGGGGTCAACTGACATTAGCTTAACTTAGAACTATGTTACGTTATGCATATGTTATATTATTACTTGGCTCACTAGTACGGTTTAATCTTAGACGCTATACTTTGCTACTTGGTTGTCCTATGATTTTTCCATTTTTATTAATGTAAAGCTGATTTGGAACAATCAAACAATTGTGAAAACCACTATATTTCTTATAATTACATTTAAATTGAGTCATTTAGTAGACGCTTTTGTCCAAAGCGACTTACAAATGAGGTAAACAATAGAAGCAATTATAGCAACACAAGAACAGCAATACATAAGTGCACTGGAAATAGTCTCATCAAGTCTAAAACAACATCCATAGCCAAGGGTTGGTTAGTACAATTTTTTTTAAGTAATAGGAAAAATTGAGAAAGATAGTAACTCCTATATTAGGAAGTGAGGTAATGGCGGAAGAGATGGGTGTTTAGCCAATTCTTAAAGACAGCTACAAAGTCAGCAGTTCGTATCGCGACCGGCAGATCATTTCGCAGTTGTGGAACAGCTCCTGAAAAGGTACGCGCTAGTGTTTTTTCCCTTTTTGAGATGGCACCACAAGCCGTCGCTCGGTGACAGAGCGCAGAGATCGGGAGGTTACATAATGCTGTATAAGCAAGTGAATGTATGGGGGTGCTGACCCAGTGGTGGTTTAAAGGCCAGGAGCAGAGCTTTAAATTTGATGCGAGCTGCTATAGGAAGCCAGTGTAACTTGACAAAGAGAGGAGTGACGTGCGCCCTAATCCACCTTTGGTGTGGACATTTCTTTGGGACTAGCTTGAACTATCTGAACAATGCATATATGCTGAGACACTAAAGATTGAATTATAACAAACACTAGCATGATTCAACCGAACTAAATAAGGCAGGTGAGAAAGCACCATAATGGACCAGACAGCTCACCTTCAGCGTACTCCTGATAAGCTTCAAAGATGGCTTCAATGCCCTGCCACCTGGGAGCGGAGGCCTCCTCCTCCTCCTCTTCGGTTTCATCCTCTTCTTCACCATCCTCAAATTCGTCCTCTGCTGGGAGCTCCTGAAAGCAGGGCGGCGGAGGTCCACGCTGGCCGTTGGTCTGTGATTTTGAGCGGCCCGCTGTGCTTTGAAGCTCAGGAATGTTATAATGCACGGATGAATCCACCATGTGGTTCTGCTCAGAGATGACTGAGGCACCACCTGACAGAGAGACATTTCCAGAATTAGATTGATTTTCATTAGCAATTCATGTCTGCACTGCGAGTCAGTTTTGAGTATGGAAGCCATGAAATAGGGAATGAAAAAGTACCTTTGCTCTTCTGCAGGGCTTTTTGCGTTGACTGTAGCACAGATTCATGAAACTGCTGAGCAAACTCCTCCGCTATGAAACTTTCCCATGGTCTGATCTTTCCGTTGACACCGGCAGAGCTCTCTTTTGTAAACAGAGGTTGTCGCACGCTACTCAGTAGACTAGAGGTCTTGCCTGGTACAGTATCGATGACTTTCTTATCAGATAACACGACAGGCAGGGAAACCTCTTTTGGTCTCAGGGGGTCCGGGCTGGAGAGGGAATCCACGGTGGGTGGGGGCCCAGACGCAGAGGGGACAGGAGTGGTGGGGCGTTCGTTTGTCAGTAGCTCATCAGCTTGGAAAGGGGAGTGAGATGACTGGTCTGCAAAGATCAAGTAAGAGCGAAAAAGTATTACATACAAAAATCTTCTGCTTGCTTACTGGTGTCAAACATGAATTCATAAACAAAACAAGTTATTTTCATCTTAATATCTAATAAACAATATCTGTGAATCACCAAAGACAATAATTCCCATTTGTTAATTAGTGTCAATAAAGCACATTCAATTTAGTGTGATTGATATAACACGCAACAGTATATTAATTGAACACCAAGTGTTTCTGATCACTGGTGATGTAGTGCATCAGCGATCAGATCCTTTTTGGTGGTAACGTGAGCTGGTACGGAGCAAGTGGCAGGTCTGGCCGAGCGTTCGCCCCACCTTTGTCTATGTGGACACAGTGTAGACTGACCTGAGCACAGGGCTGTGGGGCTCCCACACAGGGGCTGAGGGTTGTGTCTGATGCTGTCCAGAGTCACACTCTTCTGCTTGATGGCAAGCAACAATTCCTCAACCCTCTCATTATCTGAAACACGTGCAAGGGACAGATTAGCATGGGAAAACATTTTGTTGCTTGTAGCACGTGTTTGGGGCAGCTGTGTGTGTAGTACGTACCTTTTCTCTGCTGCCGTGTAATGTGGTTGAGGCTGAAGGAGGTAAGGAAGCGCTTCTTGTCCTCCAGCTCAGAGCTGTTGTTCATGTCCTCTGGGGTAAAGCGGGTGCTCAGCGGGGCAGAAATGGGCCGTTTGTTTTGTATGGCCGGCGGGGAGGGACTCCTCTCTCTTAGCATACGCCTCCGCTTTCTCCTCTTGACCTCCATCAGCTCCTCTCGATGAGCCAGAGTCGTCAGACCAAACATGCACAGAAACTCCACCTTCTGCGAAGAGGGACGAAGCCATTTAGGATCAAAAACAGGATCAAGTTCAGATCAGCAAATAGTGGAACTGACAGCAAATAGTCCAACTCTACGTCATTGGTCTAACTATGCGTCACAGTGTTTATCTGAAAATGCACCAGAATAAAGTTTATCTGTAATGGAAATTTAGTTTATGGAAATCATAATTACTTTACTATGTATTTTTAAATTCTTCTCTTATACACATTATACAGTAGGGTAATTTTGTGTCAAATCAAACCACATTTTTGACATTTTCCCAGCTTGAATATTTTGGACACTTTTTTCTGGAGAAAGAAATACTAAAATGATTAAGAAAATATTAAGGGGGTGGGGTATAATGTTTTTTTTCATGCATTCTGACATATTTACACAGTTAAAGAGTTGTATTCCTGATGCTAAACATGGAAAAGGTTCAAATAACCATTTGGACGCATGACAGAGTATTTCTGGGCTGAATGCACTGGGATTGTACGCAAGTATGTTTTTTTCCACTACTGAATCTGTTGTGTAGGCAGTGCAGGAAGTAAAGTGAAAGTCCTTATATGGACCCTGGTGTTTTAGTCATAGACTGTAAAAAAAGATGGACGACGCGTGTCGCCTCCCTCCATTGTAATGAATTGAAGCCAAAAATGTCTGACCATAGTCGCCGCCATGTTACGTAAAAACGTCAGTTTGGAGCCAAGGCATGCGCAGAAGGAATCGTCTGTGAAGCCAGAGGGGAGCTGCGGTATCAAACGCTCCCGCGACCAATTCAATCACGACACTCCCCGTTTCTATAGCAATAAATTACTAGCTAAAATGAAACTTATCACAAAAATGAACACTTGAACATATCAGCGTGATAACAACTACTTGAAAGGACCAAAACCATCTTTCGTAAAGTTTTATTGGAAGTGTAAAAAATTTTCAGATTTAGAGCAGAGTCCCATTTGTTTAAATGGAGAGGGCGGGTTATAACTTGTACTGCAGCCAGCCACCAGGGGGCGATCAAAAAGCTTCACTTTTCAAGACTTATGAGGCACACCCGGTTTTAGTGCATATAATAGGCACTCAATATTACCATGAGATTAGCAGAAAGCACGTGTGTTATGTGACCTTTAAATGCAATAGATGAATATTTATCGAGTTATCCACAATGCAGTACTATCTATACACTACTCACATGTAACTGATGGTAGCATAAATATCCAATATGTATTTTTTTACTTTAAAATAGTTTAGAAATATTGTACTGCTTTGGACTACAAAGCTCAATGTTTCTTTTACTAAAACACAATTCAAATCAAAAACTGTAATATTGACTGTATGTCTAAAGGGGATACTGAAGGGCTCACGTTATATGGAATTATAGCACAATCATACATGCATGTGATTTAGAAAAATACGGAAAATACGGTATCTAATAGAATATTTTCTGTGGTTTATATCATTTAGTGTACTACAATAACTAATCATTAGACTATTAATACACTGTTTGTATTTCACTTCACTTGGTTTCCTTCCTTGGGTAGGGTAGGTGGGTTTAGGTTATGTCTTTAAGAGACTTTTGTAAGTTTGAAAATGCTACATAAGCCTACTAAATTTCATGTACCTGTATATGAAGTGTAATGCAATATGAAGAATCTAGTTGTGAACACTTTATTAATATAAACAGCCTTAATGAATGTGTTGCGTTTACCTCTGTGGAATCATCTAGTTTGAGGGGCGGCTGGTCTGCCACCCTCCTTAGATGAGCTTTCACCTCTTCTTCATCGCTCTCATCATAAGAGTCATCCAGGTCATAGTAATAACCTAGACAAAGCAATGAGTTCTCAATACAAACGATTTAAGCTCCACATTTACAATCAAATGTCCTGTAACTGTATGAATTATATGCCACTGATAATTTTTGCCTACGGCAAGAGAAAGATCGTTTATTTTTCCAATTTTGTGTAGCTGTCAAATGTAAAACTATCAATTATCCGCCACCCTACAACAAATAATGATCATTGGCACCAGTTACTGACCAAAAACCAATTCTTGTCACCCCAACCAAACATCTGTCTGTTTCTGAGCATCTGATGGTGTCGTTTTTGGCTGGTGCTGCTGTTTAACATCTACCTTTCTCTCGGGCTTCCCTGCGTCTTCTCTCCTCCATGTCCAGTTTGCTGACAGCTCGTCTGTGTTGCTGCAGGAACTCATCGTACACCAACAGGGCATCAGGTGCGAGACGTGAAGGACCCTGGGCGGCCTTAAATGACCCTCTGGGCTTAAGGCCCACACTCAGCTCTCCGTATGCACCAGACAGACTGAGTGGCGCCCTGTGCTGCTTTAGGAAGCTCTGGGTGGATTTCTCCAGATCCGCTAAGAAAGTGTTAGGCTCGGAGAAGCCACTGGGCCGTATCGATGGATATTTGTCCAGATCGTTTCTTTTCCGAGGTACCTCTTCCAGGTTTTCGTGGTTGAAATGTTTGGGTGGCAATACGGGAAGACGACTGATATCGTAATGAGCAAGGCCTGGGGGATCGTGTGAGGAGCGTCTAGAGTCGGTGGAGGTCTCAATAAGTGATACGGGGTTCCAGAGCGTAGTGGGTGGAGGGGCATGGTCTCTGTGAGGGTGCTTTGGGGAGATGAGAGGGGGCGGAGCTCCGAGGTGAGAGTGAGTTTCTCTTTCGTCTTTATCTCGATCTCTACTGCTTGCCTCGTGATGGGTTGATACAGGTCTATGAGGGTGTAAAATACTCTGTAAGTATCACTGGCACACACACACATCAGCAGTAAAATAAAAACAAGCACGAAACACTACTGATGTAAAATGAAACCATTTTTTTTTACCAATTTTTAGAGGTCTTGTGCAACCAGAGAATTTTACTACCTGTAATAATTTTGTTCCTAAATTCTCATATCAAATGTATTATGTACTAGGTGTCACAAAAATTGTAGTTTATCCTAATATTGTTATAAGAAGATAATGAACAATTATTGTAGACTGTATTGTATCGAATCCGTGCCCGTTGCCTAGACCAGCATTTAAAACACCTGATTCAACTTATCAGCCTACTTCCAAAATGGTAAACATGTTTCCCTAACAAGCTGATGAGTTAAATCAGTTGTGTTAAATAAGGAGACATCTAAAACATTCTTGAGGACCAGGATTGGGAAACACTGGCCTAGACATTTACCCTGCCTCAATTCTGAAATGGTTTTCTCTGATGTGGCACAGAATGGAT
Source organism: Paramisgurnus dabryanus (assembly GCF_030506205.2). Classification (NCBI taxonomy): domain Eukaryota; kingdom Metazoa; phylum Chordata; class Actinopteri; order Cypriniformes; family Cobitidae; genus Paramisgurnus; species Paramisgurnus dabryanus. Next base: position 13,612,374 of record NC_133345.1, read on the forward strand.
TTGCCCACAAAAGTCTTATATTCTCGGCCTCATTCATATGTGAAAATAAATGGGATATGAATCGAATATGTGCATTCATGTCTGCAATGTAAGCAGACAGATCAGATATGCTTTTTTTTAAAGATGCATTGTACATCACTGAAAAAGCAACGTCATATGACATCAACTCAGGTTGACACCATCTGTGATCACAAGTACTTTCAAATTGTGTGTCTTGTTAAAGAATTAAAACATATATGTATAATCTTGTATAAAAACTGTGTATAAAACCATCTATTTACTTCCTCTGTGTCTTAAAAACAAACAAGTACGAGTGAAAGCATAGATATCGGATACGAGCCGCTTTTGTAAGTGGGTTGTCCAAAAAAATCTTTTTTTTGTGTACTGCGCGACTTTCGCTTCACACACACAAACATTCTAGCATTAAAACATCTTGCCTGTGTCCCTCCGTCTGCATGTCGCCAGTCTCTCCTGGCCTCCCCAGGTCCAGGTGCTGCTCCAGAACCTGCTGACGGAACTCAGACACCTGGTACTGCCGGTCCTCTTTCTCCTGACGTAACTTCCGTTGCCGTGCCAACCAGCGCTCTTCCTCATTCGAGCGTGGCAGCATGGTGGTTGTGTTCAAGGTCTCTCCAGGTCCCAGGTACATGCCGTGGGCAGAGACGAGGCTGGGCACAGGATGGTGACTGGAGTTTAGGGAGTGGTGCAGACTAGGCTGGATGGGCTTAGGGGTGGATTCTTTGGTTTTATCTGGGGGTAATATTTAATAATAGTTATTGTTTAGCAGCACAGAATGGTGTGAAAGATCAAGATTATGACATGACTAATGTTTTTGTCTTTACACAAACTAATCATTTATGTTCTGATTGGTTGTCACATTAAATATACAGGTATGTATGTTGAGCAGAGTTTTGGACCTTGGATATGCTTCATCTAAATATGAAAACATGTTTAGCCCTAGATCAAAAGGAAATCATAATCATAAGCCTAGTACATTGTTTAGTATTACAAAAATTACTGATGTCTACAGTTAAATACATATCCATAAACAATAATGTCGGCTAAAAAAGGCGGCTATATATGAAGAGTTTGGTTCCAAAACGCAATAAATCCATTTTGACAAATTTCGGTAAAAACGTGTTTTCTATACCAAGAAAGTGTCAAGATGAAAACCACTATTTTCTGTTACAAACTTTCACATAGCATCTTTAGGTTATAAAAACATAAAAAATTCAAATCCATAACTTGATTTTCAAAGATTTTTTCTACAAAATGCAATAAATCCATGACAAGTTTTTATTCAAAATGCTATAAATCTATTGAATCAATAGCCTATATAAATGTGCATTCATCTTTGCCATGTTATATTCGTTTAGTTGACTAGTTGTACACACTAATTAAATATATAAACATTAATGTCATTAATCAAAACACTTACTTTGTCATATTAAGAACACTGTCATTGCTGCGGCTATACTTGACGTCGTCGCTTAACGTTTTTCACAGCGATCAGCTGTTAAATGTTTTGGTCCTGCTCGATTTTCGTTGACTTTGAGTAAAATTATGCAAAGTTTTTCATAAGATCCCCTGGTGTCAATGTGTTATCATGACAGAAACTTGATGCTGTCGGCCCGGGCAAACAAGCACCCGTCTCATAGGGGTGCCTGTTGCGTAAATTATTAGATGTTGATGACTTACGTTTCTTTCCCGTCACAGAAAACCACCACAGGTTTATCAATGCTATTAAGTATTATTTTGTTTTTGTTTGTTTGTTGATCACGAAGTACAAAGTAGATGAGGAAAACTAGGACTAATTTCTGGAACGGATTTATTGCGTTCTGTAAAAAAGGAGGAGTGGCGTTTATTGCGTTTTGGGAAAAAAGATGACGGAATAACGCAGCGGATGTTGGATTTTGCGAAAATTAAGAATTTACTTTATAATACCGACCTGATATAATACTGATTCTGGCAGTAACAAATTTTTTTCAAAAATGGCGTTTATTGCGTTTTGGAACCAACTCTTCATATTCTTTAACGCTTAATTAACAGCTTCTTTTCCGTTGTTGATTTTGATGTGAAACATGGCTGGGACTTTTTGAATACACTTTAACAAGAAATCCAAGATGATCCGTTTTGTTTTGACACTATATTAGCATTTTAATCACAGTCTGCATCAGCTGCAAGTAGTTCAACTAAAGGCACATGAGGGTTGTGACGTACCGGCTCTGTTAGCAGTGACTCTGTCGTCTGTCGATGCCCTTATTGCATGCATGTCCAGATACTGGCTCTCCATTGCCTTCTCTCGTGCCACCCTCTCCTTCTGGCGCTCCAGTTCTCTCTCACGTTCTCTTTCCCGCTCCCTTTCTCGCTCCAGCTCTTTCTCTCTCTCCCTCTCTCGTTCACGATCTTTCTCTCGTTCAGCCTCTCGTTCGCGCTCTCTCTCGCGCTCTCTCTCTCTCTGTCGCAGCTCATCCTCCATCTGGAGTCTGTGGAAACACAGATACTCGGTTTGTTCGGGAATAACATAGATATGCGCTTCAGACGTGTTTCTAGAAGAGTAGTGTGGTGCTACCAGATGTTACTGTAAAATACACTGCCACAGGGGCGTCGATTTGGGTAGGGAGGCTAGGGAATTGTCCCTACCAATATCCAGGTAGGATATGAATTGTCCACAGCAAAATCTTTGACCAAACAATTATACATATATATATAAAACCACTGATGACCATATGTGCCTTGTGTTTTTATTCATTACTTATTTTATTTAACATTTATTTACCCAGTGATCATTTTTCACAACCGCGTTCTGTAAAAATAATGTAGTCTGTGGTACACAAACCGTTAACAGATCTCGTTCTCCGCAATGAGTCCCGTCTCTGTAACCCAAGTCGCTAATGGGATTCTCTTTGTCTTTCTTAAGTCCCGCCTCTCTAACCCATATTGCTTTAGGATTGGCTTTGCCTACTCATTGTCTGACGTAGGCTGCATTTGGAAGTATGAAGCGCAAAACCGATGTGCATGTCATGATTATGCGTGCTACCGGTGGTGAGAAAGAAAAAACATTCTTAGACCAACAGTTTTACAAAATATGTTGTGTGACATGTTGATTCAGGGACAATCCCATATTAACTAGATGAGTTGCAAATTTAAACTGTGTATGTCTGGATTTGTTTACAATATATGTACAGTATAGACGGTTTCATCGGACGCATGTGCGCTGATGCGATGCAAGTCTGGATCCGAACTTTACTTCCGGTTTCATTTTTTTAATGGTCTGACTAGTTGCTAAACTGATCTCTTGAACAAATGGCTTGTCGAAAATAACAAATGTTTTGGTTTCGTAGGTAATCTACACGTTGTTTTTTTGCTTGTTATATAAATAAACTATGTTTAAAGTCCTTTTTTGTTATTTATTCTTAGCAGAGTTTACCGGAAGTTACATGCAGACCACGACAGCCGCTTGTTTATGTTGTTACTGCTGAAACCGTCTATAGTGCACACTGAGATGTCTGTATGTGTTTAGCAATTATTTTTTGTATGGACATGCTACTCCAAACACTACCATGGCACTTGTTTGTGTAATCTGTGCTGTTACACACCTCTCTGACAGGCGTTCGGACTGCAGGCTGGATAACGTCGGGTGGCTGATGTCTCCAGGATAACGGACCCCTGGCAGGTGCATGTGCACTGCAGAAGGGTGTAGAGGTGGAAGAGCACCCCCTCCAGAAAGTGGATAAAATGGCGATCTCAGCGCTGACAGACAGAATGGATCATCCATTCTGAGAGACAAAGAAAGACATCAAATTCAGTGTGTCATTAAAAATCATGTAATTTAAAGACGTGCATTATTTTTATCATTATGTAAATGTTGAAAAGGACAGTTGACCCTTTCTGTCATTTAATTCTGTCCTTATTCTTTTGTGTTTGTGCACCTGTAGTGTGAGAAGGAGGGGTGGGGCAGATATCCGGGGTGGTAATATGCGGCGGCCGCGGCAGCAGCGGTAGGATCCAGTCCCAGTGGCAATGAGGGCATGCGAAGCTCTTCCGCCGTGGCATATGGACGGAAACCTCTCAGGTACTCCTCTGGAACACCGGTTGGAGGCACAGCATGGGGCATCTGACGGGGCAAACTAACAAAGAGACAAAAAATCAGACGTCAGTGGAACAGAGCTAGTAACACCAAGAAAAGAAAAGCCTTGGCTTTAACAAGCTTGTTCAAAATTTAAAGGTGATTTAAGAGTTATGGTCAGATTCTCTTGTTAGCCAATCAGAACCAGAGCAGCTGTTGATATTGTTGATCTCAGAGTACCAGGAACATAAAATCACCACAATGGCAACAAACAAGCAAAGCAAATAATATTTATAAAAATAATATATTTAATGAGACACACAAGAACCAATGATCGTCTTTTATTTGGTAGAGACTGAGCCTGTCTGCCACAATTTTAGAGTCTACATAATCTTACAGTGCTGTTTACATTCAAGCCTGACTAATTGATCTCTAAACTAGCTTAAATTCAAATAGTTTTCTCTCACAAACGTATCATTGTGCATCAGAAGACATATATAAACTCACAGTATACTTGATAGCTGGATGTTTTAATAAAAAATCAGCCACTATTCAATACTTTCCAAAGTGAGGAAGAGCCAGGATATTATTTAATAGAACTCTAACAGTGCTCAACGGAAGAAATCTAGTTAAATACGCCCAGGATGCTATAAGGGTAAGTAAATTATGGCATCATTAGACATTTTAATGTTTTAATTCTCTTGTAAATGTGATGTCACACTGATAAAGCCCCACCCACAGCCACTTACTAACAAACCATAGTTTCCGCCCCTCAGCAAGTTGAACGCTGTCCACCATATCTCAAAGTGAGCCGTCTCAGACTGTGTTCACAGGAATCAGATCTATTTTAACTGTTCAATGTCTCTTTTGCTAATGAAATGATGAGCAGTAGCTCATTTTCATTTAAAGGTACAGACAAATAATAGGTGCCCTTTAAATTTCATTTGGTGATTAAAGCTAGGATAAACAATTTCCAGGAAACGCCAAAACAACAATGGGACATTTGACTTCAGAAAGAGAGATGGCTAATGTGTTTATGTACAAAAATGGAAAAGAGACACAGTATTACTGGATAAACAAGGGTTATAATGAAAGAAATCATGATCAGACAGAGGCTAGGACTTACATGAACAGGAGAGATGTTAAGAGAGCAGAAAGGTCGGAAAACAGACACAGAGGCCAATTTGATTCTGCTGAATTGTGAGTGACATTGGTTTTGCAGTTTAACAGAGGTCAAGATATGTTATTGTTATTATACTAACTGTAGTAACGGTAACACTGTTGTATGCATTCTTGGACAGTGTGGGGAAAGCAAAACTTACTTTAGAGGCTGGAAGCGTGAGTCTTGCATCACAGACGCAGGGGTTAGGGCAAATGCATAAGGGTTTCCGATCAGGTGGGCTGGGACTGTGGGACCCCCTTTCTCTTGGGTAGCAGAAGCCTCTGAATTTAGCCGGTCCTGTCTGATGCCACGATTCCCAGACTCAGCCTAAACAGATGACAGTCTATGTTAAAACTTTGTCTTAAAAAAACACTGTGCATTGTCAAAAGTCCCGTTATTTTAATTTTAGGAACAAAAGCATTTTCCAAATGCAAACATGTAAATGATCAACTCCAAAATGGTTTAAAAGATGTTTTGACTTAACTCTTTATTATAAGAAGAAATCTTAGAAATTGGCAGCTCTATCACATTTAAAAGTATTACTTTTTTTTTACAATTTCTATCACTATTCACACCAAAATTCCTCTCACTAACAGAAGACACTATTGCCGCTTTTCCATTGCATAGTACCCCACGGTTTGGTTTAGTTTAGTTTGGGTCGGGTCAGCTCACCTCACTTTGGCGTGGTTAGCTTTTCCATCGAGTTTGGTATCACTTCGCAGTGGGAAGTATTATAGGCGTGTCGTTATTGCGCTGCATACTGCTGTCACTTTTGGTATCAGCTCGGGTCACTTGGAACCCCAACAGAGGTGGTACGAAAAAAAGTATTGGGTACTACGTACTGCACCCAATGGAAAAGCTTCCAAAAGTAAGCTGACCCGACCCAAACTAAACCAAACCGTGGTGTACTATGCAATGGACAAGCGCTATATGTACTATGATAAACCGTGTAGAGAGAAAGTAAACTTTACACCCTCTGCTGGTCACTGACTGCATTATACTAGCAGCTCTACACAGCCCCAGGGCGAAATATCTTTGTGTCAGTATTTCTTAACTATATGCTGGTGACAGCAAAAGTCTATCCAAAATTATCCTAGGTAATGTGTGAGGTTAAAATCTATCCATACATAAATTGCTGCTGGCCTGTAGGCTTGCTTACTGGGAGACTGCTGATAATAGCTATACACTAGTGCAGGTGTCTCCAACCCTGCTCCTGGTGAGCCACGTCCTGCAGATTTCAGTTCCAACCCAGCTCCAATACACCTGTCTGCAATTATCAAGAAACCCTGAACACCTTGATTAGCTGCTTCATCTGGGTTTGATTGGGGTTGGAGCTAAAATCAGCAAGATGGTAGTTCACCAGGAGTAGGGTTGGATAACCACGCGCCCCTTTGCACGTGCATTCAAAATCATGCCCGTTCTGCGGACACAGCTCTTCATGGTAGGCGGCGTAAGGCGTTAAAGATAAACATATTTGCACTAAATGCTGCACAAAACGATTTGACTACACGAGAAGAACCATACACATATAGCTATGACACGCAGCTCCAGGAAATGTCTTAAGGATATATTTAAATTGCTGTTCTTCAAATCTTTTCAGGTATTTTCATGATAATAAAGAATATTTATAATGATTATGTATGACGAGTGTTGCTTTTTCAAATGATCAAACTAATAGTTATTTCAGATCGATAAGGACTTACTCATCAAAAGCCGTAGTACATGAAATAGCTGTGAATACTATCGGCTGTGCGATTTAGAATAGTTATCGGCGACGTATTATCAGTGGCGGCAGGTGACTTCTTTTTTCAAGGGTGCACAATGTGAAGTTCATCACAACATGTATGTAGCCCATCATGTGTGTGGTTCATAATTTCAAAATATGTCTTTGGCGCATCTTGTCAAAATAAGTGCCTGCTGCAGACCCGTCTAAAGGGTTTATGATAAAAGAGACGCCCGCATTTGCCAGCGTATCATTTTCAAAGTGAAAGTGATTTTGTTCAGTTAAATAAAGGTTTGCAACGAAGGTTTTGCCCAAAATAGCATAACCCTAAACAACTATAGCAACCAACTATAATCAAATTGATTTTTTACATGTATTATAATAAGAACATGTCTGTTTTATATTTATTTTTGAGTATTGTTGTGTTTGAATATTGTTGTAATGTTGTTTGTGTTTAATTTAATTCGCTTATTACGAAAGACAGACAAATGTAATTTTAAATGTCTTATATAGTGTTGTAATGGATTGAAGGCCATTATGACGGGAGAAATTGAGTGGGCCATAATAAAGTGGAGCGAGACATTATAAACTGTGATGTCAGAGAAGGGAAGTGTTCAAACACAAACCTCCAATCCAACAAAACAATGATCAAAATCTATATTTATTTCCTTTAATTTAACTTTAGAGACCAATATTTTCACTTTCACAAGTTTTTCTTAGTTCATTTCTCAGAGCCAGTAAAAAGACTTTTGTTTGCGACATTAAGACACAGCAGGGCCTGCATTAAAGCAATTCATTTGAACATGCGGTGCTGCTGCCCAGCCGAAACTCTCCAGCATCTGTGTGTGTGTGTGTCAATCATGAAACATAACAAAATAGCAGGCAGAGCATTCAGTAACACCCAGTGATCACTTTCAAACCCTGACAATACATTATGTTGAATGTTAGTGTAATACTTGTATTAAAACACACTGTTTGCCATGATTTGTCAGTGAAAATAAGGGGCAGATCAGGTCCCCTGGATGAGAGCCAACATGATTTCTATAAATAATAAACAGCAGTCTGTCAGGACGAGTGTAGAAGTGGCCACTGGCAATACAAAACATGGATAGGAGGGTGACCATAACCTTTAATCCAAGCACACACAGACACGCCTACAGACACGCTTATTTAAAAGCTGCACGCAATTGTGTCAAACATACAAGTCAATGTAAAGTGTGTGTGTGTTTGTGCACATGTGAGCGACTGCAGATGTAATTAAATAAAGCTTTAGTTTGGTACCTGGCTTTTATGTGTGTTTCTGTGATTTACCTCTCGAACAGGTCGGCCCTCACTTCTCCACATGCCGTTGACAGTTTTGGTGGGAGCGATGGTAACCACAGGTGGGGTACTGGGTACACTGTGACCCCCGGGAGGCACTATAACTGGACCCATGGGGCCACGCTTCGGCGTACTGACCGGTGAGCTGTGGTTAGTGGCCGGGGATGAGACAGGAGAAGATTCGCTGCTAATGGATGACACTGTTGAATACAGAAAACAGACAGTGAGTCATGCATTCATTTACCTCAGGATATTGTTCAAACAAAGGTCTTGGATCATGCATCTTTAAATGAACATGCAAATATATTGTCCTAAACCTGCATGACCTCTCCTGGCAAACACAAGATGAAAAATATAACAAATTAAATGGGATTTTTAAAGCCATCACTCTAGTAAAAGAGCAGAATGAACATTTGTGAACATCCCTGTAAACACCCAGCTAAAGTCTTCATTTTTTGTGATTTACTGTTTTCTTAAAAAAAAACATTCTGTGAAAAATAAGCTTGATATCTTTAAAGGATTACTTCACTTTTCATTTACTCACCCCAATGTCATCCAAGATGTTTATGTTTTTTTTGTTCAACTAGAAGAAATTAATTTTTTTAAGGAAAACATTCCAGGATTTTTCTCCATATAATGGACCTCAACAGTTTAGAGTTTCAATGCAGCTTCAAAGGCTCCATGTCACACACACACACACACACACACACACACACACACACAGGTCTTTTCTATGAACCTCAGGCCTACTGAACCACATGCACACAGGGCAGATGGGCCTGACACACCATCTGAGTCCCTGCAAACTGGTGTGTTCTATGACATGCTAATGATATTCAAATCTAATCAGTGTGATATGTCTTTGCAAGCTGTTCTCAGAGGAAGCCATATCCATATAAAGATGAGAGGCCCCAACACTTCCTGTCATGCTCTAAATGCCACAGAAATTAACATATTTTTACACTGCACACAGACTGAGTGCGTGTCTATGTGATTAATGTGCATCTCTGTGTTCTCTGCGGTTTCCTCTATGAAGCCACCTCTGCCCACACACACACCTCAAAATACACAGACACGTGTATACAACATCACATCACTCCACAAATACACATACCTTGAAGTACACAGGAATAAACATATACTACATCCTGCCCCTTTACACACGCACACCCCTCAAAATACACAGATACACGCATACAACATCCCATCCCTTTAAACACACACACACACACACACACACACACACACACACACACACACACACACACACACACACACACACACACACACACACACACACACACACACACACACACAAACACACACACCAGTCTGCATTAGAACAGCATCATCAGCATTTAATTAAACAGCCCCGCTTCACAGCTGGTGTGAAAACAGAACTCACCATGCGTCCATATGCCGTTACTGCAAAAGACACTTCACTAGATGAAATTTTAGATATCACAACCATTTGGATTAAAATCCCAACTAGGGTTGTAACGGTATGAGATTTTCACTCTATGATTATCGTCTCAGAAACTATCACGGTGTTCACAGTTTCAAGGTATATGGTATTAAATCATCATAATTACTATTATTATTACAATCATCAGCTATAATGACCCTTAAATGAATGAAAACATTTATGTTTTTTGGTTGAACATTTGGTTTATTATATCAAACTTTTTTTTTGAAAATTAAAAAACAAATAATAATAAAGACAAAATAAAGCTGCATCTCTCATTTGAACGTATTTCTCTTTAGATATTGAAGTAAAAATCTACTTAAAATTTACTTGTAATATAAATCACTTAAATGGGCTTTGGTGTTTTAAAAGAATGAGACTGAGAGCGAGAGCGCACGCGAGAGAAAGTTACCAGCGTTAACATGTAAACAAAGCAGACATGTGTGCTTATAAATAGCGCTTTATCAGGCATTGTACTGAGATTAAACGAAAAGAAAATGCCATCGAGCCTTTTCTCAAGACAGTTCCCTTCAGATGTGCATTTATATAAAAGCTGGTTGTCCGAAAACAGATAGGGCGAAAATTAAACACACATCCGTTTCCGATTTATGACCTGGATTTCGGGATTCCCTCTGCATCACAGAAATAATACTTCTTTAAATTATAAACAAAACACACCTTTATCTGCACAGAGGGATGTGTTCGCGAATATGGTAGCACATGTTCAACGTATTTCCTCCTTTTGCAGCCACTCTTCGTATACATTTCTTGCAAACTGGATATCCACCTTAAAGGTCAACCCCGCGCCTGTTTTTTGGATACCCAAAGTATTCCCATACTACAGATTTTAACTTTTCTTTCCGGCGGGCGATAGAGGTTAGAATTTGTAGTCTCTGTCTTTGACATTTTCTCTGCTGTACATAAACGAGTGGCATATAGCAGTCATGTGGAATGAAGTTGCATATGTGCAGCAGCGCAGGTGAGATCTCACATTTTATTTATTTTATTAAGCAAATGTTTTCGGTATGATAATCGTATATGTTAATATCATGGTATACCGGTATACCATAACAACCCTAATACCAACCCTATTCTTCCTTTTAAAGTGAAAAACTAAAACAACTACAAAAAATGTGTTGCAAAATTATTAAGGTTTCTTATTGAAAGTGGAATGGGACCTCTGTATTTAACTCAACCAGTGAGTAGTGAAGACACACACTCACACTCACACTCACACACAGCAGCACCCGGGGAGCAACTGGAGGAAAGGTCCCTTGCCTAAGAGCACCACAGCTTCCTGCTGGCATTGAGAATCGAACTTGCGACTTTCGTGTTAAGCACCCCCAAAACAAATGTAAAACCACTCTTCAATAAAATTATATATAGCTTGCATGCAAATCAGATTTCAGATTTAATGGTCCATTTACCTTACCTCACGTCATAAACTAGGATTTTATTTTTTCCTCTTTATTTAGGTATATTTATTTTTGTTTCTGTGTATATTGCTATTGTTTATGTTTCATTAAATCTTTGAAAACAGTGGTCCCAAAAGAAATCACAGTTGTACGGTAAAACTAGAAGACAAATAGAAAAAAGCTTCTGTTCATAAAAGGGCTCCTTAATTATTATTTAACTTTTTTAACTTCAGTAAGTGTGTCATGTTGATGTTTGAGCATAAACAACATCTGCAAAGTTACACTGCTCATAGTTCAATGCAAAGGGAGATACTTGCTTTAACATATTTCGCTTCTCATAAACTACAAATGAACGGCTGGATAGACTACAAGTGAACACTGTAGTGTCTCTTGATCAGACGGTCTAACTGTTGTGTCTCTGCATCAGCCCAGTTTGACCCTGCTGTCCACCCACAGATGTCTGCACTGGAGATAATTTAGGTAGAAGCAGCGTAGAGGCTTTTCTAGAACAGTTTATATAATTGTGAGTCAGCTAATCATAGAATGTGTTAACTGTCTGTTTTTAAATGCCACCCACAGACAAGCCAAAAAGAGACACAATAAAAAAACAGTGACATAGGCATCACATAACAATTAACATAAATGACCACAGAGCCAGTATAACTGCCATGTAAACCAACAAACCAAAGTTTACATTGCAAATTAAAATAGAAAAAGTGCAGTAGGGCTGCTTGTGAATATCTTGTTAAGTCGTTAATAATGGCCAGAGTTTTAAAAATGTAAACCCCGAATGTCTATCTCTGCAAGAAGCTTTCACATAAAACCCATTTTTTCATCTTACAGAGACACTCCTTCATTGACAATTGGCTGCCTGTACATGATCCCACTTATTACACAGCCATTTACCTTATAAGTAAGGTAAGTAACATTAAATATTGATCTTCAATCACTCTTGTGCTGCTTTAATATCAGAAACCGATTGGTCCGCGAGGCACACATGATGACAAACACACCTCTGTTATCTAGATTCGTTTGGGATGCGGTCACACACGGCTGTATGTATCTGTGCTGTATATCATCGCACCGCACCCTGGTACAGTACAGAACGGTCACACTAGCCAGACGATACGTTTCACATAATGTGAGTACACCCTGAGACAGCTCAACGAGGTTGTGTGGGTTTATGACTGAAGAAAACATTTTTGTTCTCAGCAGGGTGCTGGTGCCTCTGTGAAGAGCTTGTCCTGAGTCGGCTGGGCACTCTCACTAGGAGACAGGACATACCGGCTCCTATCCGATGCTTAAGGATTGCTTTCCTGCTGAGACGCTGTCTACAAACACATAAGCGAGCATAACGGTGACACTGTGTTTATGTGCGCGCATGTGCATTCAAAAGTTAACTGGCATATGCCTAATACCACAAAACAGATACTTGACTCTTCTTTTTTTATAAGAAAAGCTGTGTTCAGTCACTACGTACATAACCTATGATCACAGATGCACAACCACAAAGAAATAAACTACTCCTTTACTACTTTACAGCCCTTAACAACAAGTTCATGACATACCCCTTCACATTTATGACATCCTTTTCACTAACAGCCCTGCAAACATATATCCCATGGTATAATTAATCATGTAAAAGCTATATTGCTGCATACTACATCATATCACACAGCACTAGTTCCTTCAAAAGCAGCGCATTCCTTTTCCCCAAAATATGCATGACGACCATGGGAACCATGACCTACTGACCCTGCTGATAGGATACCATGGACAACACCAACCTCTGTTAGAGCGGATCTCTGATCGTGACCAGCAGTCCAATGTGTAAATTCACTAAAGAAACACTATAAGATCACAATGTGCTGAATCAGGGGTCAAATGTTTGCGGCTCACTGCTCACCTCGAGGTTCCTCTGCTTGTTTGGCTAGCTTGCGGAGGGCAGCGGCGAATCCGGAATGTGTGGACTGAGACGCAGGGCTGCCATTGGGCACAACCGATCCGTTTAGGGGAGACGAGGTGAGGGGGCTGACAGTCGCTGTGGTGCGGGTTGCCGTGGAAATCATGCCTAATGATGGTGACTTTGGCTCATGGCTCATGCCTAAACAAGACACAAAGAGAAGGAGGTCAATGTAACTAACAATAAACAAGACACAAATTTCACACAGTAATTTACCATAAATCTACCAGAAAAACTAATATTATGGTGACTGAATTATTAGTGTGAAACCTCAACCATGTACATGGGCAGTTAAGATCATTTAAGGGTTAATAAGATAAAGCAAAAGCTCACAAAAGCAAGGCAGGAACAGACTGGTTTTAAGGACCGTAAGTTTTAAGGGTTGTCAAATGAATAATTAAAACACCATTTTAGTTTTATGCGTTCAGTCATCTATTAATAAATTACTTACTTATCAATTTAATATTGATTTACTTTACTTGTTTAGCATATAAGGCCCACATTTTTAGTATTGTGACTGAATGCATAGGAACTTGAATACATCATATTCATCCCATCTGTCTCACTGGAGTGTGTCCATCATCCTTCAGCAAACCATCTCTCTCACACACCGTCACTCTTTCACAGAGCAATCGAAGCTTATCTAACAAAGCAACACACACACACTTTCTCTCTCTCTCTTGTAGCAGCTGCTGTGATGTCACGTGACCTTCCCCCTCTCCACCCATAATTGGTCTGCCCGTTTCAGATAAAAGCCAGAAAGCGTAGGAGGAGGGTAACTACTCGCCTTTCTCTTAGGCTGTGTTGAGGTGAGATGTAAGATTTACAGATAGCGCCGCATGTTTGAACGGCCTTCTGGTCGCTTACCTACATTACACTGCAAGTTGTATCCTGTATGGATGACTGTGTATGTGACAAATAAACAAACTGAATTGAAAAGGCAGAGGCGTTGCCATGTTCTGACATGCCCGTCCGCTGCTCTTCTCTGCCTCTAATGGCACATGTTTTTGTGTCTGGTCTCCTACATGATCAAACACACACTCACTGCCATGATTTACACTACAGCAAACATGATGATGCATGCAATATTTGAGCCACTAGCATCAGAGTTTTCATATAGGTTAACACCAAACTACTACTTAGACCAATGCTATCAGATTAAAAAAATAAATAAGCTTATGAAAGCTAAACCGATGGGTTTATCATGTAAACCTGATGACACAGAGTTATGATGTGTGAAGGGTTAAACAGAAGACTAGACCTTCCTCCTGCTGGCGCACACAACAGAGCGAAAGAGGGCGGGACTTATAACAGGGGTTCAACTCAACACAGTTGTAATGTACTGCATATACACACACACTTGATAATGATCAAAAGCTCATTGGACTGTTGAAAATGGATTTGGCATTGCAAAAATAAACAAAATACAGAACCCATCACTGTGGTGCAAACAGACTGTCCCATTTCAAACTAATCAAAAATGTCAGCAGATGACATATATCAAGCCACTCCTATAAACAAAGCAATAGAGCCGCACGATAATCACAAGCTGCCCGTTATTCACCTTGATATTGCAATTGCAATTATTATTATTATTGCCGATTAATAGATTTTACGCTTAAGTTTTAAATGTTTCTGTGAAGCAACTGCATGGTAAATCCTAAACATTCAAAACTTAATAATATAATGTAAATAACACATAATTATGAGAGTTACGTTTTTAGTAAAAATGGCTAAAGGACACGTCAACTTATCAATCTTAAAATCTCTGAATCACCACTGGATTTGGTTCCCAAACATACTGATGAAACGGGCAGAAATGAGCACAAATGGACAGCTGTAATTGTAATCCCGATTAGTTTTCCGATAAACTGTGCAACCTTGCAAAGCGTCAAAAGTCCACTGATCACTGATGTATAATAAAGAACAGGATTGCACATGACTTCATAACATTAAAGACACCTCACCGTCATGTTGGTGTCATGCTCAAACATTCTATTGCATGACAAAGAAATAAAGAAATGATTTAAATAAGAAAACAGTACCTACCTAACCACTCAACCAACCACTATTCTCCTGCAGTGTATAAGAATCTGTGTATATTAAGCTAGTGTACAAAAAGAATATACTTATATCTGAATTATTCTTAAATGTAGACAGTTCGTAATCTGCTCCTGACTTTATTCACTTCCTCTATGTTTTAAGTTATCAGCAGAACATACATGTTACTCTGTTTTTTCAGTAGAGGGCGATGTCTTCAACACAGACACGCTGTAGATCCTCACAACCTATTTCTAATATTTTCTTGTAATGCGCTGCTGATGGTCAGACAGGACAGGCTGGGGTTTAACACAATCACAGCATAACAAAGCACAAAATGACTCTTGTCTGGGAGCACTGAGCAGTCCACTGACCATTTGTAAACACACACACACACACACACACACAGACTCGCAGGCACTAATCCCAGTGGCTCCGCTATGCTGTGGCCTACTGCAGAGATAAGAGCTGTGCTGCCCTAGAGGCCGTTTAATCTTTAACCAGCAAAAGATTTGCCTATCAGCTTGTTAATGCAGTCACATCTGCAGTATGGAGCTATCCACTATCCTTGTGTTTTGATAAGCGTACTCCTACTTTGGCAAAGCATCTGTCATTTACAGTCAGGCAGACCCTCATCTCCTTCACCACTTCATCTCTTACATAACACATACACAGCCTTCCTGACGATAGTTGGCTTGTTTGCCCATATTTTAGATAATTATTATGCTATTATTATTAGCATCATAGTTGCACACTGCATGCTTTACCTCGAGAGAGCTTGTGTGCTATTCAGATTCAGTTTTTTGTCCACCAATCCAGTTGCTTGTCAAACACTTATAATGACATGACAAAGATATCTAATATAGGCAGGGTGTTTAACAACTTAACAATAAAGTTCATTATCCAAAATGAGCCTGACATGATCAGTGCACTAAACACTAAACTTCACTTATTATAAAAAAAAACTTTACACACAAATAGAACAACATATAAATAGTGGATATAAAAAGGATACACATTCCTGTTAAAATCGCAGGGTTTTGTTATGTAAGATAAATATATAATTTTAGAACTTTTCCCACCTTTAATGTGACCCATGTACAACTTCATTGAAAAACAAACTGAAATCTTTTAGGGAGGGACGTAAAAAATAATAAAAAATAATAATGTAGTTGCATAAGTGTGCACACCCCTAAACTATTACTTTAAGATCACAACATGCAATCTTAATGTCTAAGTATCAATCAGCAGGGCTCAACATAAAGGACTGCCCGGAGGCCTGGGGCAAGCGTGAGAGACGTTCGGCCAGTAAAAAGTATTGTCACTTGCCCGTTCGGGCCAGTGCTTCATCCTCAGTCACTAAAATATATTTTCATCAATGTATATTATTTAACATCTTGGAAGCAGAGATTTACTTGGGTAAAACAAGACGAAAGAAACTACGCAATCTTTTGAACAATTTGCTGTCAATTTTCAGCATAATTGACTAGTATTTGGATCTATTCATTATTTCATCCACTCTGCTTAAAGTCCCAGTTCTGAAGAAAAGCAGCCACAAAGCATGATCTACCACCTCCATGCATTACTGTGGGCATGGTGTTCCTTTGGTGATGTGCTGTGGGGTATTTTGCATTAAATATATATTTTGGCATTACGGCTACTCGGCTAGATTAACTTTGGTCTCATCAGACTATGATACATTATAACACATGGTTTTGGGAGATTTTTTGTAATCCTCTGTTGATTCATATTTTTTTATGAGTTCCTGTACCTGCTGAGAAAGCTCGCTGTGGCCCATGGCTTTTTCAGTTGGATGTTACTAAACTGATGTCAAAAAACTCCTTTAGGACCAGTCACACTTCATTAATGGTGCACACAGACAAATCCAAATAAAACCCTGCGGCTCGTGACAACACATGTGTGAGAAACTGAATAGTATTTATTAACAGCATGAGGACGCATATACGCTATATGGGGCACCTGATGCAGTAGGTGGCAGTAAATAATGTTTGGTCTATCGCACAAACCGGTCCTTTCGTGTCTTAGGACATCAATGTGTTATCATGAGCAGCAGGGTTTAATTTAGATTTGTCTGTGCATGTTTTTTACTCTCTCAGATTTGGTTACCATTCATATGCATTATACGACTGACAGACTGAAACGATTGGAGTTGAAAATATTCATTTGTGTTCTACTGAAGAAACAAAGTCACCTACATCTGGATGGCCTGGGGTAAGCTGATAAACATATACATTTCATTTTAAGAAGAACTATTGCTTTAAGTGTGAATGTGATTGTTTGATTCTGAAAACTGCCACAATCCCTATTATAAAAAGGTGTGTACACATATTCAATCAGGTTACTGTATGGAAAGACAATCATTTCACCATCAATTTGCCTCGAGCAAGTGCTCCTCGCAAGATTTCTGACAGAAAGAATAATCAGAAGAGTTGTCCAAGATCCAAGAACCACTTGTGGAAAGCTTCAAAAAGACCTGCAATTAGCAGGTACTGTTGTCTCAAAGAAAACTGTAAGTAATGCACTCCATCGCCATGGCCTGTATGCACGCTCACCATGCAAGACTCTATTGCTGAAAAAAATCATGTTGAAGCATGTTTAAAGTTTGGAAAAAAGCCAACGAAATACTGGGAGAATGTAGTGTGGTCAGATAAGAGCAAAATTGAACTGTTTGGAATGGATGCCATAATACACACCATGTTTGGAGGAGATATTGCCGCACGTCACCCTAAAAAAACTATACCAACAATAAAATTTGAAGGGTGGGAACATCATGGTGTGGGGCAGCTTTTCAGCAAATGTTACTGGCAAACTTCACATAATTGAAGGAAGGATGAATGGGCAAATTTATGGTTAAATGATTGTCTTTCCACTTCAGTATTATGGTCCCAACAGTAATCACTTTATCGTTCAGAAGCTTAGAAATGTTCCTATAACCAATGCCATCATTATGTTTTGCAACAATTAGGTTGCGAAGGTCTGAGACAGCTCTTTGCTTTTACCCATCATGAGATGTGTCTTGTTTGACACCTTGGCAATGAGACCTTTTTGTAGGCCATCAGTTGGGACTGAACAATCTGATATTAATTTGCACTGACAGGGGGCTGCATTGCTTTTTAATTACTGATATTTACTGTTTTCAGACGTTGTCTTGGCTTTTCATGCCTTTTTGCACCTCCCTTTCCTCATGTGTTCACTTTTTTCCTGTGTCATTTCACATTATTACACATAACTTGATTTCTGAACATATCCATTTTGATTTCTTTGAATGTATGAACTACTTGGGTTGTTACCAACATCTGGTCAAATGTTTTGTCAATAGCACCTTTGGAAATATATTTACTGAGAAAAATGGTGACATGTTCAATACTTCAATATATATATAGTTATATAATATATCCTCTTTAGCAGTGCTTCCCAATCCTGGTCCTCGAGCACCCCCCGCCCAGAATGTTTTAGATGTCTCCTTATTTAACACACCTGATTTAACTCTTCAGCTTGTTAGGAAGACATGTTTACCATTTTGAAAGGAGGCTGATAAGCCCTTGTATTTGCATTTACAAAGATGTGAACAACAAGACAAGCAGCTGTACTCTCACATACTGTAATATTAGTGAAAGTCAGATTAAACACAAAGTTTCTGCCGCTCACGTTTTAACAACTCGCAAGTGGCCAAAAGAGACGGATTTAAAACATTAAGCGTAAACAATAATGTGTCTCTCTCATCCATTTATAATCCAATCGACCAAAGCGCGTCTTAAAACCAGGTATAAATGTTGTGAAGATTGCCGGCACCTGGACAAGTGGCCTGAACTCAAAAAAGGGTTGGCTGGTGTCACTACAGCAAGTGACCTGGGTCGCCAGTAGCAAACAATGGCACGTGCTCTGCTGGAAAAACAATTACTTACATCATTTACAAGCATTTCTGTGTTCTGAAAGAAACATTCATATCTGCGGCATATATGCCAACACAGATATATCTGCGACATGATGATCTGACTATGGAGAATATCAGCCAATACTATCAGCTGCGTTAAAATACTAGGGATGCACCGAAATGAAAATTCTTGGCCGAAACAGAAACACCGAAAGGACAATTATTAGTACCATTGCATTTATGGCTATGACTGTTTACTAACTTAACTAGGGGTGTGATGGATCACAAAACTCACGATTCAAATTACATTACAGTTTTTGAGGCACGGATCAGATCAGCAAAAAAGGGGTGAGAAAAATCGAAAAAACAAATAAATAAATTACAAACATTTATAAAAAAGAACAAAGTTGCACATTAAGTAAGGTCTGAAATTAGCATTAGGGTACAGAAATCAAATCAAATGAATAATAACACTCTTTATTGTATAAAATAAATATAATATTTTATTTTTTAGAGCTACAGAAGTGATTTTCTCTTTGTCTTGGGTTGTTTGATTAGCATTAATGACACAGACTTAAGTAGGTTAATTGAGGTTACTGTCTCTTTAAGACCAAATAAGCACAGACTGGTTTCTGACTGTAATCTATACATACACTTAAGACATAAACAAATGTTTTTACTAGAAAAAGAATACCGTGGAGATAATTTTGTATCTGCCCTGTTAATAACAGAAAGATTTTATGTTCGCTTGCTTTTTGAAACGCGTGTATGCACTACTGAGTGCACTTTAAACGCGCGCACACATGGACGGAGGGCAAATAAACACTCAAAGCTGGCTGCTACTCATCTACTGAGGCCGGCGCGGAATGAATTTCTCTGCGCCGCAGTGCTGCCGGGAGCACAAGTGTCCAAATTCACTCACTCGTTTTCATTCGCTTATTCGAATGAACTATATTTGTGGAGTAATGTAGGGAATAGTGAATGAGTGTATAGGGGGCTATTTCGGACCCTTATGTTCAGTATAGTCCAAGAAAAGAGATTTCAGTTGGAGACAATAACTTGTGTCATCGTAGACTTGTGATTTGTAACTTCGCAGATCGTTAACATGTACTTACACATGTTTGTGTGTTGTCAAACATTTAGGGTCGTTTGTGATGTGGTGCATATCAGAATCTTTTAAAGTTACAGTTGAAGACTCGCGCCCCAGCCAGAACCAAAGTTAATGGTTCAAGAAACCTCCTCTGCAAGCGTATGGCGTAATATTTGTGCCTCATTCCTGAGCGAGCAATTGTAAGTTTAGAGCACAGAGAACTATATTTTGCAAGCACATTACATTATATTTTGAACAGAAATTAACAATCGCAAAAAAATAATTAGTTTGAGCAAATAAAAACGATTCCGTGCTCAATAAATGTATTTGCTTGTTTGCTATTATCCATATATTTACGTGCAGTAATTACCCGTCTCATGCACTTCACTCAGATGCTCTCTCACAAACTTATTCTCTGCGCTCCTGTCAAGTTCCTCTCTCTCTCTCCCAACCTCTTTCTGTGCGCGCTCAACTCGATGCATACGCTCGCTCAACTTACAACAGCGTAACAAGTGTGCCACAAAATCAACCAATCAGAAAATGAAAGGTCAATTTTGATTGGCTGTTGGTCTCCAAACAAATCGCTAGTAGAACCAAACCACGTCTGGTAGAACTATCTACAGCATCCCGGAAGCTTACTGAAAAAAATTACTGACTACAGCGAGACTAATGGATTAAAACACATTTTGGAACAAATAAAAAATGCCTTGATAGTTTTGTGTATTATAATACTGTTACGTTGTTTAACTTACAATATTATATATCATATTGTGACTAAAGTTAGCTTGACTTATCCTTTTCAAAGCACAGCTGCAGACAATTTCATCAGAACAGCAATCCCTAAATGTCCCACCAAAGCCACATGTGAGTAGTTTGTAATATTTTGGTTATATAGTTACTGTGTTTAATATTTTGTTTGTCTGCATTCTTAGCGTGCAAACTAAATTTCGTTAACTAATTTATTTAAAAAAAAAATGAATTACTATTTTAATTCTGATTATAATGCAAAATGTTACTAAATGTAACTATTAACATATCTATTCCTGCTCCTGTAATGGAATACATGTACTTTGTATGTTGATTGCATAACTCTCATATATCCTCCCCAAGCCTCAAGAAGACCAATTTCAATAAACATCTGAAATGTCTGGCAGTAACGTGCATTCTAGATAAAGTTATAAGTTTAAATAACGTTTAAATCATTATGGAGAACAAAGTTGAACCTTTATTGTTCTCTTAGTTTGCCAAATAAAGTTATCCTGAGAGTTAGTCTACTGCTTTTTTATATAAATTAGTTAACGTAAGCAACGAAATGTAGTTTGCACACTAAGAATGCAGACAAACAAAATAAAGGTAATAAACACAGTAACTAACCAAAATATTACAAACTACTTAACTTTAGTCACAATATAGCGGAGTGGCCATCGGGAGAGTCGGGACATTTCCCGGCGGGACGGTAGTGTTTTGAGGCTGCGAGGGCCAGTTTAGCAGTTTAGAGCGGCTCCTCCCCAAATGGCATAGACTGGCGGCCTTTGATATAAAAAGCCGCGCCACCGAATGCCTGTTTATTGCAGTACATATGCGGTCGGATTGATAAATCAAGCGGATAGACTATTTGATAGTAAGTGTGGAGGATGTTTAAAATCTATAGCCTGGTGGTCAGTACTTGAATGGACCAAATCAGCATATTTGCAAAGGTTTATCTCCATATGGCTATATCATAAATAAAAATTAGATTGGTAACTTTGCAGTATCACATTATATATTTCTTACTATGTGATTTCCATATTATAGACAAGTATTCAACTGCAATATGGCAATAAATAACCTCACAACATTATTATTTCTCAAAACTTTGACAAAAATTATTTTCAAAGGAACTGAGTTCTTACAGTTATTCAAAGATGCACACATTATTCCGCATATGATTTGAATATTAGACGAGAGTATATAACGGCAATGAATATCCACATATAACTATATCATAACAGCATAATGAAATGAATAAAAAGACAAGGAAGCAGGATTTGCATGTTAAATTGTATTATTATTATTGGAAAAACAGCAATATTACTGAAATAATCTCTTGAGGTAAATGTGCCAAGCACGGTTAAAATAAATAAGCAATAAAACATTATCTCTCAGAACTAAAATTTTTATGACAAAAATTATATTTAAAGGAAAAATTCTTACACTTTTTCAAAGATGTAAAGAAAGTATTCCATATTACTCCCATTTATGAGCACATTCATCTCTGGCCTCGCTCTGTTATGTAATAGCTGATTGAGGTGCGCATCTCTGTCTTTCAAACAGGTATCATTTTGTATAGTTACTCATTTAGGAAAATTTGCCATGATTTAATGATTTTATTATTATTATGAAAATGTTTATTTATTTATTTTTTTGGCAGATTTATTACGATTTGTATTACCCTAGTTTTACTACCAATACAAGACCTTTTTTTTTTTTTTACCACGGAGGGCTGGTGGTATACGAAATTTCCCGGTAGATTTTTTGGTCCCACTCCGCCCAGGCTGCAATACAACAGCATTATAATACACAAAACTATTAAGGCCCTTTAAGTTAATAATAAAAAAACATACCAAAATGTGTTTTAATCCATTAATCTCGCTGTAGTCAGTTTTTTTAGATTTGTTTCAGGAAGCTTCCGGGATGCTGTAGATAGTTTTACCAGACGGGGTTTGGTTCTACTAGCGATTTGGTTGGAGACCAACAGCCAATCAAAATTGACCTTTAATTTTCTGATTGGTTGATTTTGTGGCACACTTGTTACGCTGTTGTAAGTTGAGCGAGCGTGTGCATCGAGCTGAGCGCGCACAGAAAGAGGTTGGGAGAGAGAGAGAGGAACTTGACAGGAGTGCAGAGAATAAGTTTGTGAGAGAGCATCTGAGTGAAGTGCATGAGACGGGTAATTACTGCACGTAAATATATGGATAATAGCAAACAAGCAAATACATTTATTGAGCACGGAATCGTTTTTTATTTGCTCAAACTAATTTTTTTTTTTGCGATTGTTAATTTCTGTTCAAAATATAATGTAATGTGCTTGCAAAATATAGTTCTCTGTGCTCAAAACGTAAAATTGCTCACTCAGGAATGAGGCACAAATATTACGCCATACAAGCGTACCAGGTAACATTTCGGTTTACTGCAACCTGGTACAGTAAATAGCGCTCACACTAGCCAAACAAACTCATATGTACGCATTAAGGGCGATTTATAGTCGTGCGTAGGTCCTACGGCTAGCCGCGACGGCGTAGGTTCCGCGTCGGTTTTCATTTATACTTTTGCGTCGCCGTCCGCGTCGACATGCAAACACACGCGAAACCGCTGGTTGGCAGTAATCACACGTGTAACCACAGTAGCAGCAGAAGTCGTCACAGAAGAAGAAGCTAAGCAAGTTAACCCACAAACGAAGAAGAAATAGCAACTTGTTGTGTATAATTTGAGAAGACCAGCAATGATGGAAGTAAATAAACAGTGACTTTTGATGCAGTTTGAGTTAAATCACTCCTCAACTTGGCTCATCTTTGTTTTCACCGTCACAAACGGAAATACCTATGAAGCAGTTTTTTTTACCTGACGGGAGGGGTTCTGGTGGACCAATCACAGCGCTTGCGGTCCGCGTAGAGCCGACACGCTGTTAGAAATTTTGTGAGGTGCGCGTCAGGCTACGCAGAGCTACGGCGTAGGACCTACGCACGACTATAAATCGCCCTTAAGTGTGAGTAGACCTTAACATGTTGGGCCTTAATGACGTGATCTTATTAATGCCATCAGTTTTAATAAGGTTGTGGTCATAACCGTGTTGCCCCCAAGCGTAAATCCGCTTCTTTTTGTCCACTAATCAAGTGGCTGGTCATAAATGAGTAAGAAATGACAAATAAATAAATGAGTAAACTATTGCAGCCCAATACTATTGTGTATCACAATCACACAGGCTTATGAAAGGGCGATCTCACAATGGGGCATATCGCCCAACATTACATGTGATGTGAAAAGCCACAGAATTAGAATTAAATCACCCAGGCTTTCTGCAATAAACAGAACAAATAAATACTGCTGGTAGTGAAATCAATTCTGCTATGCAGCTCTACACACACTAGGGGTGTAACGGTTCGTGTATTCGAACCGGACCGTTTCGGTTCAGGGCTTTCGGCACGGTGCGCACGTGCACCGAAAGTATTTTGTGTGCGACTGTGCGGAACATAATACGTGCGTTTCCGCACGAACATATTAAGTGGCGGAAGTCTCCGCGTTCAGCGCAAGTCTTCTGTCAAACATATAACATAATTCGGCCCGCAGAAAGATTTTTATTTACTTAGTTGTATATCCGTTTGATTATTGATGTAAATGTTTACGTGTCGTATCTAAAAGCGCATGTTAAACGCGTGTCAACGCGCTGCTTTGTTCTTTCAAAAGTGCGTGAGAGGATGCACGTCTTTCGTTGCTACGCATTCATGAGACGCGCTTTCTGTGACAGCAAGAATAAGGAATGCGTGATCAGATTTTTCATCTGCATATCACGTCAATCATATCATTGTCACAATGCGATCAGCTGGTCGGGACAGAGAAGAGCTGTAACCCGGGCTTACTCAGCTGTTACTCAGCTGCGGAGGGGTTCGTAAGTAAAGTCACAGCTTACATTGATGACACAAGCAAAGATTAGGAGAAACGTGCAAAAGATCAAAGATGGCTATGTATGCAGCTCACTAATCTCAAAATGAGTGTATAATAAGTATATCATCATGTTGCTTGCTATGCAGTTACACATAGAGCAGTAATATTATTTTTATACAGAGATGGTACATAGCCAATTCAATTCTGTGAGTTAAACAATCCAAAATAAATCAAAACAGAAAATTTTTAGTGGCAAAAATGTAGGCTAATAGTTCATAAATGTATTCAGGAATTGAATTTGTTAGTTCAAGGTTTTAGTAGAAAAAGTTTAAGAGAAGGTTAAGATAAGAGTTACCTTCTGTTATAAAATAATGTAAAAACTAACTTTGCAGTAGTATTTTATTTATTATTTTTTCATTTTATATATATTTTATACTTTAATAAAGTGTTTAAAAAAGTGTAAACAAATTGTAAAAAAAAGTTTAAAGTAATAAACAACCTGCAGTTTAATGTTTGCATTTCTCCCTTACTGTACCGAAAATGAACCGAACCGTGGCTTCAAAACCGGGGTTCGCACCGAACCGTGATTTTTGCGTACCGTTACACCCCTAACACACACCATATGACATTCAGCTGATGCGGCAGCTGGCTATGGCACCTCCAGGTGCTTCATAATGAAGCTTTTCTCCGTGTATGTTTGTATCATGCACACAATCTACTTAGTGTGTTAGCACTGCACAGAGGGAAGAATGCTGCTTTGTTGTGTTTGTGTGTGTGTGTGTGTGTGTGTGTCTCAGGCACCCTGTATGGACAGCTCTGAGGGTTTCCTGTCAGCTGAAGACAGCGGCCTGTAAGGGTATTACTGGAGAGAAAGCTATAAGTGAAACGGGGACATTGAAGACCTGCTGGAGTATTGACTCTTAACCGCCCCACAGTTTTATCTCCCCGCGAGACCCTCGACCTCTCCAACACGCTTATATGCTCAATCCGCCTACAAACACTCTGAACGCTGTGCTGTATGAAACGCGGGCCAATAAGGCGAGATCTTGGTGAAAGTGTGTGCTATCATCAGCTCCAGAACTGCGTTTGTTTAGCCATGTCTTATCAGTGCTGGAGGGATTACAGCGACAACTCTCTCTCATCCAGGCCAATACTGCTGCTATATCACATCACACAAATCAGGGCCCAACAGTGCCGCAGTTTTATTCGCATTTGCGACTGAAAATGTCTATATGCTTTAGTGGATAAAAATTAAGGTGCACCAGCGTTAAGTGACCTAGTTGCAAGTTACCAGATTTTACGCCGCCTTTCTGGATCGATTTTCATGTTAATTTCCAAAGATCGATCCGTAACTCAGAGGATCGATTAAATAATTAATAACTTAAACTTGCCGCGTCATTGAATTCACGCATGCGCGCGAGGTGGAAGGACATTAAAACAACAAACATGGTGGTCAGTAACGTTAAACAAGTGGTTGTTTTGAAAACTCCAGAAACGCTCAAAGCTGCGATCACAGCATGTAAAATAATCCACTCATAACAAATTAACGAGTTATTTGTGTTATTTGTATAATAAGCGCCAGTGAGTCTACCAGCGAATCTCTCTCTCTCTCCCCCTCTGTGCTCATGCAGCCGGTCTCACGGGCAGAGGTTTCTTGAGGCGCGCGCAACGGGTCGCCAAATAAAGAGTTCTTCTCGCACATAATGCTAATAGTTGTAAAGTTTTCTGATCTTTAAGCAAGTTAAGACAAAACTCGCATTTATATCAGTGACACGTGTTCTGCTGGAGCGATGTAGTTTGACGCCTAATTTGCTTATAGTACAAATATCTTTGATCAGAAAGACGAGAAAGAGACGCATATGTTAAGGTCTAATAGAAAGTAAAGAGTGTCAAGACCTTAAAACAGACTTCATCACATCATAGCACCTGTCATATTTATAATATCTATATCTAGAGATCCGTCTCTCATATACAAGTATTTATCCTGTCTGTAGGTTTGTGCATATATTTATACCTGTTCATTTTACATATTGCCTATTTTTAATGTAATGTATGCATAAATACAAAATACTATGCATACTATAGCTTCAATAGTCTATAAAATTAATAACTCAAGATTCTGTCTATCAAGACTTAATCTGTTGTTATCATCTGGGCATTTTCACTTTAACATTATTAACTTTAAATTGTCCATATTTTAAAACTGTGGTGAGCAGTTAAAAGCTATAGTGAGTGGCAAATAACTGCACATTTTTATAATCCAAAAACAATATAAACTGAAAAACATGTATACCATGAAATATACCGTTACCGTGAAATAAAATGACTCATTCCGTGGAATAGATTTTTGGTCATTCCGCCCACCCCTATCTGGCACCATTTCGGGCTTTTTTCAAAAACACTTATCTAAATCTCGAAGATCGGATCAGATCGGATCGAATTGAATAATGATAATCGATTCAAGATCTTGAGAATCGGAATCGATTCTTGAAATTTGAATCGAAACCCAGCCCTATTTTGCTCATCAAGAAAAAGCATCTTAATTTAAGAATTTTTAGATATTTCTACTGAAAACAAGACAAAAATACTAAGTAAGAAAGTCATTTTTTGAAGTGTACAATATAATGGAAAGAACGCACACTTTTTGGATGTGCAAAATAAACAATTTGGTTAAAGACAAAATATAACTTAACACTTACTCTTCAGTTTATTATGCAACTATAATCCACCCATAAAATCCACTCACAGATTCTTCTTACATCATACTTCAGCTTAGGGCTGGGCGGTATGGCGATATATTTCGTTACCGTGAAATAAAATGTCAGACGTAACGTTTTTTTTCAGAAATACAGTCAGTCAGGTGCAAAATGTACAGCGCCGTCACAAGTTCAATGGGTTATCATCTCATATTTAAACACCAAATATCAAGAGATACCAGAGAGCCATACCAGCATAAACAATACATCTTGACTGAGAACAGGTAAGGGGACGACACGACACAGCTAATCGCTAAAATGACAGAAAAAGACTTAAAGCTGCTTAATGCACATGCACAAAGGGAGTTATACTTTCCGTACATAACTTAGTTGAAAATGTAGTAGAAGTCTTGAATTTTGTGCAGATGGGTGCACGTTGTATGATACATTTATGTTGTATATAAGGCTTAATATTATGTAGAGTCTGTCATATAAAAAGCGCTTCAGTTTCACTTCATCATGCAGTTTATTCCGAGCTAATTAATAATCTAGTATTTGTTCATTGTTCTGTCGTAGTTTCTTCAAAATTAAGATTAATTTGATTTTTTTAATAAAAATATCTTTATTTTCACCATGACGTGTACAATCCTTGGTTAATGTGCCCCTCTGATTGCCCCGCCCCCAGTTAATCGAGTACTCGGTCTTCAGATCTATGGATGAATCGAAATGAAAACATGAGATAAATGCACATCCCTAGTAAATATGTGGCCGTGGCCAACTCGGCACTCCTGCATGTTAGACTGAGTGTGACAAAGAAACGGAAAATAATCCACTCATAACACATGAAAGAGTTATTTCAGAAATGTCATAAGCGCCAGTGAATCCACCGCAGGTCTCAATCGCTCTCTCTGTGTCTGTTCTCGTGCAGCTGAGTCTCTCGCATGCAGAGGTCTCTCGAAGCACACAGCAAGGAGTTGTGCCACCAAATAAAGAAAGCATAATGCTGTTAATTGTTGTAAAGTTTTCTGAACTTTAAAACAATACCTGCGTTTATATCAGTGACACGTGCACTGCTGGAGCAATGTAGTTTGACGTACTGTTTGCTCATAGTATAGTTGATCAGAAAGAAAAAAAAGAGATGAAACGGTTAAAGACCACCTCAAAACAGACTCCATGATCATCACCTCATAGCACCTGTCACAGGGCTGGACAATAATTCAATGTCAATATATTCGCAATATATACTTTTTCAATAACGGTGATATGGTTTCTAAAAACATTTCTGATATTTGGATATACATTACAGCATGGCCTTTCGCATTTCATGTCTAAAAACAAGTGTTAAACACAGATTAAGGCGTTTCTTCCTTGGTGTTTCATAGCTAAGCCTCTATGAGCTGTGCTCTCCGGGACGGCGAGGAAAACGGGGCGGCGTTGAAAACGGAACGCCTGATCGGATTGAAACATTTTGCACCTGTTTGACTGTATGTATTCGGCTTCACAGCGGTGCATGGATCAGCAGAGTTGCCACGGTGCGAGTGCACATAGGAAGCTTTTGAATTATGCATGGTATACTGATGTCATACGACGGTCTGCGCAGCTTATGTCGAAGGCAAACACGACGTCAAACATGCACCCAGTCTACTCTTTAATACCACAGGCGCTTGTGACGCTAAACAGATATCCAAATGCCGCCATAACCAAAAAAAGGAAAAAAATAAACCCACACGTTTTCGTGATCGTTTTCGTGATCGATCATCAATGCCACGTTCGAGTACGCGGCAAATCGATTACTTGTGCCCATTCCTACTATGCAATTACAAATAGAGCTTTAATATAAATTTTTCTGTCCAACTATCTGATAGCCTACTACCATTCAAAAGTTTTAGGGTCACTTCACTTAAGCTATTTATAATTTTTCCCACTTTCCCAAAAACTATGGAACATGAAAGTCAATACTGTGACTGAAAAAATCTATTAGTTTGAGACCCCATGCATTACAGCATTTATCTCTGACTGACCTTCAGGTGCACCTTATTAATATTAAAGGTGAGCCTTAAAGTCTTATGTTTATAAATTTTGCATAAAGGCTGAAAAACATCAATTTAGTTATATCAGGGCTCGACATTAAGGCTTGTCCGCTTGTCCGGGACAAGTGGATTTTTTGAAGGACAAGTGTAAGAGAAAATTAGTTGTCCGACTGGACAAGTTAAATTTCAAACAATGTTAATGAACGTTATGTGCCGTTAACGACAGAGCAGAACACGCAGCG
Source organism: Paramisgurnus dabryanus (assembly GCF_030506205.2). Lineage (NCBI taxonomy): Eukaryota > Metazoa > Chordata > Actinopteri > Cypriniformes > Cobitidae > Paramisgurnus > Paramisgurnus dabryanus. The sequence continues at coordinate 13,642,125 of NC_133345.1, forward strand.
CAAACACCGAGCAGAGTATTAAACAGAGAACACAGCGCACCAACAGACACACACACACAAAAAGCAGATTTAAGTCCACGTTTTTTCTCTTCTAAAGATCGGTAAAAACACATAATGGGCTTAAAATCTCGTTTAAGAATCTGTTTTGTAATGAGAATCTCTCTTTCAGCGCCCCTATGTGTGTGTGCGCACCGCGCGACAGCCGATTTGAATCTGACAGAGTTCGTCACTGTACATTAAAAAATCCCACACAAACATTACAGCGTGAATGCTAGGATTACGATTAATTTGATATATAACAGATAATCTGGATACATTTCCTCTAATAAGTTTTTTAAAACATGTTAATGTTTTAATGTTTTGCTTTAGTGTTTTAATGTCAGACAATCATTGAAATGTGGGAAAAATGAAGAGAAAGGCAGCAGATATAGCATCCTTCTTCAGAAAGAGTAGCAAGAAGCAGCCAAATGAATCTTAAAATACAGATACACAAATACAGTTTTATTTGATTAAATAGTTTTAAAAAAGCATGAGGTTGAATTATGACTATAAATTGTATGTTAATCTCAATTCATTTTAATTAAAATTAAAGTATTGTAGCATTTGTATGTTATACATCATTGTGATTAATGCACCTATAATACTTAATAGTATTTTAAGGTTGGATGATAGAGATTTTATGTGCTTATATTTAATATTTAATATTTTATATTATTTTATTATATTATGGTCTATTACTTCATAGACTTGGCAAATACATTAGTTCAAAAGTTTGCAGAAATTCATCCCTGTTTGGATCCTAATGAGTGAATGGTGCTAGGCTAATTGGACACACTGTACAACGATCAAGTGCACGCATTGAGAAAAGAAGGTATGTATTAATTCGTCTAAGTTGAGGGAAGAACATAATAAAATATTTTCCTTTAACATCAAATAATGGGGTGGGGCAGAAGACCTATGGAAAGATTAAACTCTCATCCCCACCTTTTTATAGTTTTCGTCCAACTCAAAATAAGGTCTACTGTGTGGTAGAGATATTGGTTAAAGGGTTGACATCACGTCAAAAAAATTGCATTTGAAAATGAAGTTTAATGGGTTTTAAAAATGGCAATCCAAAATTTGCCAAATTTCGTGACATTCTGCACTGTTTTGCCTGTTGACCCTGTTATAAGAAACTCTGCATTTTTTTTTCAAATTCCTGTTAATCCCCATATATTCCACAAAATTTCTGGAATTTTGCAACCCTAGTCAGCACTGCACACGTGATGTGCAATATTGCAAAATAAGGATAATAAAGTATGAACGAGAGCAACTTTTCTTATCATGATTTTAGTCACCAACAATATCACATTTTTAGCAGCCAGTCAAAACAGCACATTGTCTGTAATTAAGCCAAAACAGCGAATTATCTGAGCCAATCATGTCAACTGCGAGTTGAACCAGCGAATTATCTGCAGTCATATGAGTGAATCATAACAGCGATTCATCTCACTTAGAGCCAAAAAAGCAAACTATTACAGGAAAACATCCCTCCATTTTTCAAACGCATTAGACATCATAATAATTTAGTGGAAAATCAATAGAAATAATGGTTCTGCCTAAAGAAATATGAAGTAAACATCAATATAGCAAACTATATCTATATTTCTCTAAACATGCACACTTTTGGACTATAAGTTCTAATTGCTAAACCCTGTGATAACAAATAAATGGGAGCAGTCTAAACAAACATGTGTCAAACTATTCTATTCCAAATGTCAATAACTACAGATTTTGCATATGACATTAAATAATAGACAGGTATAGGTCAATTTTAGGTACTACATTTTCAACATTTCGCGACTCTGCACAAGTTTGGGTCCAACCAAATGGTATGCCAACCAATGCAATGGCAGAAACAGTGATATGATGAATGATACCTTGACGCATGTTCAATTTATTTACACATGACTCTCTAGAACCATCACATAGATACATACACTAGATGTTGCCTTGGCAACGGCAGTTCTTTGGAACGAATGCATCAATAGAGCCGCCATCTTGGAACAGAGGAGCCCCATCCTCTTTAATGCATCAGCGTCAATGTAGGCAAAGGTCTAACAGAAATAAAATGAATGTCATGAATGTGATTTTCTGGGGGGGGTGTTCGTTCCAACGATCAGACATGTAAATACATTAAGTCTAGAGAAAATTTTAAGGTTTGATATTAAGATTATCTACTTTTTCAAAATATAATGCATAGTGCTAGTAGGCCTTACATCCATACACAGCAGAAAAGTCTGGCATCTTCCATGTAGGGATGTGCGATAATTTGCATGTGATTGTCATGGCGCATCTTGTCAGTGAAGCTGGTTCCGTGATTAGAAGTAAACCGCCATCACCTGCTTTCAAATAGAGCAGCATTTACTACACAAAGCCAACGTTCACTGACAATCGGGGCAATTTCGCATGAATTATTGCAGACGTATCGCCTTAGCCTTATATAATCAGTAGGGGTGGGAATCGCTTGGACCCTCAAGAATCAATTCAGAATCGATTCTTAGGGTCCCGGCCTGATTCAGAATCGATTCTCGTACTAATTTGCATATCTGTGACGTCATTACGTCACATTTGCTCTCAAAGCCAGGTTAATGTTTGCGCTTTTGCTACTAGTCTCTGAACTGTCATATACTGTACTTTAATGCAACTAAGGGATAAATAATGTCATTCTTATATACATATATGTCCTGTTTCTGTAAGACATTAAAACCAGTATAAATAGTAATTAAACGTGACATATTAATTTTATATGTTAACCGGCATTAACTTCCACGAACTGACTAACATTAAGCGTCTAATCATCATCATTATACACAGTGATTGGCAGTATTACTGTATAATGCAGCGCAACCAGCAACTGAAAAACAAACTATGTGCATATTTTTACAGAAGTATTCATGTTATATCTAAACAGTCAGTGGATGGTTTAGGGCAGGGGTCTCCAATACGTAGATCGCAAAGGCAATGCCGGTAGATCGCACATAAGTTAACTGTTGCTCCACGCGCAAAATTGTCATTATGGTCTTTTAGAGTAATTGTGAAACACGCAGGTCTTTTTGAGGTGCTGCGCCTTCCTTCTCAACTGTGTTTTGCCAGGCCACTGCAGCTCAGTCGTCTTTAACTTCCAAAATTCACAAGGATGCGCATTCTTGCCTCACGCAGGAGCTGATACACGCGCACTGTGTGTGTGAGCGAGCAAACGAGAGAGAGAGGCAGCGTAGCGCTGATTTGTATACTGTTGTAATTTTCTAGTTTGTTTCACTAAACCGCATCTCCGCTATTTTAATTAGTACTTTTAGGATTTTTTTTTAACTCCTCAAAAAGAATAGAGTAATGGTGACAGCCCTAAATTCAATGTAGAGATATGTGCAGTATAGTCCTACAAAAAGTTACTTTTAATTTCTGCTGAATATTTCGTTTTACTATGAAAATAAACCTGCTGTTTGATGTCTACAGCAATGATAAAGCCTGTTATATTACATGATCTCCTCTGGCATGCTTTAGTGATACATGACACGTATGGGTCTGAAACGAAGGTGCTGACAGTTTAAAGGTCTAGTTTCCAGATCGTAGATGCTAAATACTGCGACAAGTTGAGGCCGATCTGATGTCAAAGACAACATCAGATAACAGCTGTGAGCCGGGGGATACCTCATCACCCGCCCTGCACATTACCCAGCATGCCTGAGTATTTGCATATGCAGAGATAGGGCTGTGTTTGACTAGGGTGGATAGGCAAAACAAAGTGGACAAGTTGAGTTTGTCACGAGATCGATATGCAACTGACAGTTGTGTGGCCTGTTGTGTGATTGTTCAAAGCTAATACTTGCATGGGAAGTTCACGCTCAGCCAATTTCTATTCAAACCTGAATGCTTCATAACAGCAACATAAAACAAGAAAGAAGCTGTGCATTGTCAGCACAGAGCTGTCCCGAGAGAGGGTGCTATCACACACCAGAGGGGCATATGTGATATGTGGAAGGTTATATGAAAGAAAACGATTGGAACTAGGGATAAATATCATTTAATTCTTAAAGGATTAGTCCACTTCCATTAGAAAATTTCTTGATAATATATTCACTCCATGTCTTTCTTTCTTTAGTCGAAAATAAATTATGTTTCTCATATCAGTTAATTTTCCCGACCGACAACCGTAACTTCTGAACCAAACATTAACCGTTAACTTATAATATTTTAATATGAAATTGACATGAGTGAAAATACAGTTGACGGATGTCTGTGAACTAGTAAAAACAAAACATTTAATTTGAACGTGCAAACAGCAGCGACAGATAAACAACATAACCAGGATTCATACATGATCAGATATTCACGCAACATTACCTTATTAAAAAGCATGCGATCAGTCCAGAAGATTAATATCCAAAAAGGGCAGATTGTCTTTGTTTCATCTACCACAGTGGTCATTTCTAAAGCAGGACGCTTTTCAAAAAGTTTTGCTTTTGGTCGTCTTTCTCCGTTTGTGCAAAAAGAGATAGGTTTATGGTCAGGGTCAAAGGCCATCAGCGAACGTCTGTCCGGATGTGCACAAGACGGAGACGGACCGCGTCATCTTGCGGCAGCTTCCAAACACGGATACAAATGATTTCTCATACAAATGATTACTTTATCAGACCGTCAGGGCAGCAATAATGTGTGTCATTTAAAATACATTCACAAAGATAGAAAAGTGGCGAAATGTCTGTCGGCTCATGACGACACGCACCATGCATTAACAAATATTTTTTTATTTTAACTGATAATGTTAATCGGTCATAAATTCTGACCTTCGGTTAACAGTTAAACGGTCAATGTGAACATCCCTACTTACGACATGATTACGTAATAGGTAAGGTCACGGACGCACATCAAATACTTTTGGACGGACCATTACTGATCGCCTAAACATCTCAACAGGGAAAGAAGAGGCAAAAGCAAAACTTTTTAAAATGTGTCCTGCTTTAGGATGGCCACTGTAGTAGATGAAAAAGAGACAATCCGCTCTTTTTACAAATTAATCCTCTGGTATGTCCATCGTTTTTCAGACAAACACATTTTCGGATATTTTAGAAAATGTTTTAGATCTTTCAGTTGATTAAATGTAATGTTACTGGGTCCACGACCTTCAAGTCCAAAAAAAGTGTGTCCATCCTTCACAAAATAAATCCAAACGGCTCCAGGATGATAAACAAAGGTCTTCTGAGGGTATTCGCGCGGTGTTGTTGTAGAAATATCCATATTTAAAACTTTATTAACGTAAATAATAAGGCTGGACCAGAATATTCAAATATTCGTTCCGTGGGTTGACATTCTATTTTCAGTTTTGAGATTATATATATATATATCTCAATATTTTTACAGCGTTAATGCAGAGCTTTTGCCAAGCAGGAAGTGCGCTTCACGCTCCCGCTTTATAGGTGGCGCTGAGAGACCAACATCCATAGCCACCAGCCACCAAACGCCACCAGTTATAGAAATCGCCTCGAACGTAAAGCGCGCTTCCTGCTTTGGCATTCACGCTAAAAGTGTTGTAAATAACTTTCAGTTTCTTGCAAAAACTGATTGATTTGCTTCACAAGACGTCAATATGTCACACAGAGTTATGGGGGATTACTTTTGTATTGGATATATATGCTTTAGCTCTCAAAGTGTGCGGATCGGTTGACTTGCATGACGGAGCACTGGGGTTTCTGCAAAATATCTTCTTTATTGTTCTACTGATGAAAAAACATATTGGATGGTGTAAGTGTTATAAATAAACTTGATTTTGAAAGTATGCTACCGTTTTATTACAGTTTGTTGAACTTCGTTCATTTATTTTCATTGTTTTATGTAAATAGCATACCCTTTATGTTGTCAGTAATTACTGTGCTGCTATTTTCTGATACGGGAAGCTTTGTTTGTTAGAAAAATTTTAGGCTCTCAAATTAACAGAGGACAAATCCAGCACCACCTTTCTCCAGATACCATAAGAAACAAGAAACAAAAAAACTCTCTCTAGACAACACATTTACTGAATTTATAAGAGGTGGCCAGCACCATGAAAACAAAAAGGGGAGACAAAATACACATTTTCACAACAGTAACAACACAACCCCTGAAATAAACACAATACATTCAACTAAATTTAGAGCCATGGATAAACTTTAGTCAATGCAAAAAGACTTCTATTAAACAAAATCACATTAATCAAGACATCACATTTTCCAATGTCCCCTCTACTACATCTAAGTTGGTACAGTCCAATTTCCTTAGATTTCCCATAAAACAGATCAACTTCCTGTTTGAATCTCTTTGTCACCAAGCTGGTCCTTTCAACAACACACCAGGTATTAAACATTTCAAGTCATCTTAACTATAAAATAAACTTTAACAATTTGAACCATATTTTATAAATCACATTTTAGCCCAAAGAGAAATTTTAACTGGTTTTAATCTTAAGCCACATAACTAAGCCCGTGCACTGACTCAGTACAATGACAAATAAAGATCTTAAACCAATATAGTAATGTCCTTTTATTTATTAATCAATGCAAAGTTGAATGTATAAAAATTGTGTGGCTTAAATCCTGGCCATCACAGTTGTTAAAATAAGCTCTAGCTGTTCGTTGTGTCTACACTGCCGTTGTAAAAAGAAGCGTTCGCTGCCTGTCATGTCTACACTGCCGTTGTTAAAATAAGCGCTTGCTGCTCATTGTGTCTACACTGCCGTTGTTAAATGAAGCGCTTGCTGTTCTTTGTGTCTACACTGCCGTTGTTAAAATAAGCGCTCGCTGCCTGTCATGTCTACACTACCGTTATTAAAATAAACGCTTGCTGTTTGTTGTGTCTACACTTCCGTTTTTAAAATAAGTGATCGCTGCCTGTCATGTCTACACTGCCGTTGTTAAAATAAGCGCTTGCTACTCGGTGTGTCCATTTAATATTAATATTGTGTCCAATATTCAATAATAAAGTAATTATTACAAAAATCTTTAAGTTATTAGTTACTCTACTAGTTACCAGGAAAAGTATTTTAATTTTTCCTTGCAGATTAAAAACTATGGGTCAGAGAGCATTTTCATGTGCCGCGCCAAGGCTGTGGAATGCACTTTCTCTCTTTGTTCGTAACGCTCCCACTTTAAGTTCTTTTAAGAAATCACTTAAAACACATCTTTTTAAGACTGCTTATAATGTCTAACTTTTTATGCCAATTGTTGTTTTTATTTGATTTCTGTAATTGCTTTTGTACTTGTTTTTATTTTGATGTTGTTGTAGCGCTTTGGGTATATGAAAAGCGCATTATAAACAAAATGCATTATTATTATTATTATTAATGAATTACAGTAACTAGTTACTGCCCAACACTGGTAATAATCTGACCATTGTGAATCTTCATGTGATGTTGCTCTTTTTGCTTCGATTTGCACACATAAAAATAAAACCCTTTCTATGAAAGAAACACGCTGTATTTTAATAGGCCACAGACACTCCTCCATTCTAATTTTATGCCAAGTTAACATTTACATTTTATGAGTTAACAGTTAATGATCAATACGGAGCATTAAAGGAACGTGTTTAACTACATTTACACATTTGGCAGATGCTTTTATCTACAGCAACTTACAATTTTATCAGTGTGTGTGTAACTCATAACCTTTTCCACTGCTAACGCATGTTGGTTTATTTGTGTTGAATAGTAACTTGGTGAGTAGCTACTAGCTACAAAAGAGTATCTTCTTAACTGCATTTGGAGCAGTTTGTAGATTGATTTACTACATTACATTACATATATTACAATGCAATATGCAGACAGATACATGGACTTGTGCGCTCAGAGACAGGACATCAGGAGTGACGTCGTCGGTTTGAACCCATAAGGATAAAGGCAGAGAGATCCACTAATAAAGAAGCGAGGTTAAAGAGCTCGAGGGAGGGGACGTCTGTGAGCTTTTCAGTGGGGGTTGGCCGCCGGTGTAACGGCCCACAACAGACAGGTGCTTTACGACATGTTGACACAGCTGCTCTGCCACTTCCTGTTGATCTCTGTGCACACGAGCGTTTAGTGACAAGCGTGAGGGCCCCACGTAGCAGCCACATCCCAATTATCAGATAAAAATGTGATGCGAGAGGAGGAAACACCTTGTCAAGACAACTTGGCAGTACATTTTAAACTGCTTTAAAGAGGCTACCGTGTAGAAACTCTGTTCTGTGCCTTATCATCTGAGTCATGACTTTCAGAGGTAGTCAAATGCAGGTTTAGAGAAGGCAAATTTGCTGTACCTCCTCCGGCACTGGGCTATGGAAACGCATGCAAACGCAGGGGTGTGTTAGAGCCCACACTAATGGAAGGCTTTTCAAGGATTTGGTTGCGACAAGAAAACATGCAAAACTGGGTCAGCTTTTTCTTTAGGTGCTGAATGTAAATACCAGAGATTACAGCGGCAGGCTTAATTACTTTTACAACATCCACAGCTGCTTTTACTGCCGACAAACTGTCACCACGAGCGGCATTACGGGGGAACGCTGCATTTATGTGCCATGATCTGAATAAACATTTAGAAGGAAGCAATAAAAGTACTCATTATTAATAGAGCATCTGCTTTTCACAAACAATTAACTAAATGTACTAAGTATGTACTGCTAAACATATTCTGAGAAAGACAGACACAAGCCACTTTTTAGGAACAAAGTGCAACATTCAGAGCATAATGACGGTAATTTCTGTTAAGATATGCAAAAGAAAGGCCATTATATGTGTGACGGGAAAGGCAGCACTATCTCACACGCTGTCTCTAATCTAATTATGTGTATGTGTATGTTAGATGATGTGCTTACCTAACTACAACCACAATTTAAAAAAAAATCATTTTGCTTTTACATTGTTTTAAATACAGATGTGTAATAAAGCTGCTTCATCGGCACTCTTTATCACAACACAACCACAGTGCTTTCAAAAGGCAGCACTTCCTTATTTTCTGTGAATAATTAATAAACCTTAATACGCTTGTTGTAATGTTAAATGATACGTATGGGTCTCATACCCCAGTTATCTCTCACCCTAGACAACAGCGTATCATCAAGAGCATCATCACTCGCAACGCCCCACCTGCTGTTGCATAAGTAGGGAGCTCACTAGATTTTGAGACACGTTCCTAATTATGCCTCTCATAGTCGCTGTTCTAGCGCATATGTTTATATAGTAAGAATGAAAAAAGCCTGTCAAAGCCAACCGATGAAAACGTATTCCTTTTGCGTACGCATTAATCAACGCGTTTATCACATGGGGGAGCATGAAATAAGTTTTGTAATATTTATACGGCGCAATAAAAGCAAAACGACCCAAATTCTGTAATTCACACACAATACACCAACACGCGTTTGCTCGCTCTACACTGCGACGCGTCGCTCTCCCTCCCTCCCTCTCTCTGTCTCTCTCTCTCCTACAATATCCTCATTTGAAGCTTTAAAATAAATAAAATGTACATTCATCTCACCTGTAAAGAGAGTAAAATCCTATTTCCGTTTAATAAATGAGAGGGAAACGCGTTTATCCATCGTATCGCAACGCTCAGCGGTACATTGTTGACACGCTCGTCGACGGCAAGCCGAGCGGAGCCGGTGAGGGGAGGGGAGGGGCTTCCTGTTTTGGGTGGGTGTCGTCTGTGTCAGGAGCTTCCTGCCTCCGCTGTGGAGAGTACCCAATCCTAGTGCGCTGAGGGTTTAGCGTATGTAAATTGTGTAGAATGCGTGACCGTACGCATTGACGTCAGAGCGTTACATTAATAATTATGAGGGAAGATTTTCCAGCACAGTGAGGAGGAGGGGTGACGAGCACCTGCTCACAGGGGTTGGGTCGACCCCCAATTGAGGGTGGAAATGTTAAATTAAACTCTTTATCTCTATCTACATAAAAAGGTCACGAAATCAGAAATTTCAACTGCTGTCTGTAATTATAGCATACAAATATCTAGAATGAGATATGCGAACAATAAAGTCATATATGAAGTGATTTGAATTATTTGACTTTTTTGCAGTAGAACTTCTTCATCCATCACCATAATGTTCGTTACTATTGTGTTATTGTATGTTTTTTGTTTTATGTATAATGCTTTGGCAATATGTACGTGACACAATCAAGCCAATAAAGTTCCTTTAAATTGAAAATTGAACAAAGTTCCAATTCAAAAAGCAGTGGATTTCAATCTTTTATGCACGTAATAGCCCCAAACACTATTTAAGTGTTATTTTCTGAATTTATGGTTTAAAAATATAAATCTTCCACTACTGTCTAAGATTACTGCTGCGGTATTCTGTAGGCACCTTGTTACATATAAATAAAATGTATATTTTACATGTATATATTTATATAATGATATATTTCAGACTGCAGTTGTACCATCATGTGATTTCATCAATGTATCATCATATGTATTTTGGGAAGAGGTACCAATAATTGAATATGTTAAAAGCCATCTCATAAACCTCAAGCAATGTTATGTAGACACCCAAGTGAGACCCTGATGTAGAATTTGACAAGAGTCTGAAATTTAAATTATGGTGGTAATTCTTTAAATGGGCATAATGTGACATGCATTGAAATGAGCTGCAGAGGGCAGCACCTTCTCTCCCAACCAATGATCTGCAATACAGTACCATTCAGAGTAACGTTCAGTTTTTTTTTTACATCAGCAATGCTAATAATTAAATTCAGTAAAACTGTCTATATTGTGATGGTGTCTCTGAGACTGTAAAACAAGCTTCACCAGCTTTGCCTCCTTCTGCTGACCAGTTTAGGATTACCGTTTTACATTTATGTATGCTGTTGTTGTAAGAAACTACCAAAACAGCATCCAGAGATGAAAAACGCACTAAAACAAGACACAACAACAGCATAAGGTGTCTGTTTCTTTACAAGAGCAATATACACTCTATCAGATTAATTCAAACATGATCTTACACTTTACAAATGGGTTTACGTTTTTTTTTTTGTTTGTTTGTTTTTTTGCATAATATCAATGAAATGTTACTATGCTATAAACTTGATTTACGCTATAAACATGGTTTTACTGTTCATAAACTGTTCAGTTTACTTAATGCTAAATGGTACTTTTTCATATATTAAAGGTTTTTGTGATGGTTGGGGATAGGGCCTGGGGTAGGTTAGGGATATACAATATACAGTTGTACAGTATAAAATGCATTGCGTCTATAGAATTGTCCCCGTAAACCACATGTGCCAAAATGTGTGTGTGTGTGTGTGTGTGTGCATGTAAAAGTGAAGGGCAATAGACCCACTTAAAAACTCCATGAACGACACCATATAGCACATTTTAAATAAGCATGAACAGGGGTGGCAAACGTCGGCATGGGGGGGCACAGTCCAGCAGATTCTAGCTGGTGAGATTTAAGATTTTTTATCAGGGTTGGAGCTAAAATCTGCAGGACTGCAGCTCTCCAGGACCAACGTTAGCCACCCCTGTGATAGACCAATCTAATAGACAGTTATATTCTCTCAATGCATCATTTATGCATGTATTCAAACTTATTCTTCATACACATCTTTAATATAATTCACATATTATCTCAGTATACATTCAATCTATCTTCAGTTTAAGCTAAATATTATGTAGCTTATACTGAAGTTAAGAAAAAACAAGTCCCCCGTATGAGGACTTTAGGGGATTTTCACAACTTTAAACTGGCCACATTTAAAACTATGGAGAGCATTAACATGGCATCATATTTTGTTATGTTTTCATTTATTACAGTATTGCTGCTTAAATAAGCCCACGATTGTATCACATTGTACTGGCCAAACAACTGGCTACATAACGATCAAACCGTATATGACAAGATTTCACAGACAGGGGCACATATAATAACATATATGCATTGATTACTGGAGTTTATAAAACTACTTTAAAACAACATGTTTTGCAAAAGGCACTGTACAAATAAAATCGAGAAAAGATGCTCCCCCCAAAAACTGTAAATGCAAGTCCATACACTGTTCCTGTAGCTTAACTGGTAGAGCAATTGTGTTAGATGTGCATAGATTATGGATTCAGTTCCCAGGGAGAACACACATTGTTAAGTTGTACATGAAATGCACTTTACTGTAAGTCACTTTAGAGAATTGCATCAATGTAGCTGTGTGCAGGGATGGCGCTCTGACACTTTAAAAATCTTTTATGATACGATTCACTTCTGGTAGTAGGCAACCTTGTTTTAATTAAACATAGGAATCTTGGAAAAATGGAAATCTTGCTAGCAATCATAATTTTTACAAAATGTCATAGTAATTCATAAATTTATTGCAAATGTAATTTAATAAAAAACAACAACTTGTTTGTGTAATGTCATGTAAACAGGCAGTTGAGAGAAAGACAGAAGTTAACAACATACACACTTATAAAGCATGCTAGGTTATTTTATGTTAAACATTTATGATGTGATAGATGCCTCAAATAAAGTCATGTATTCACATTTCATATTCCAGAGTGTAACGTGTTTGGTTTATAATATAAGCCTTGGGTCTGATGCATTAAAACCTCCCTGTGCATCCTATAATTTAGATTCTGCAATATTCTCTCTCTCTCTCTCTCTCTCTCTCTCTCTCTCTCTCTCTCTCTCTCTCTCTCTCTCTCTCTCTCTCTCTCTCTCTCTCTCTCTCTCTCTCTCTCTCTCTCTCTGCATCTATCTCTTAATTTAATAAAGAGCTTGAGCTCATAACCTGCTTTTGAAAGCTCTTAGTACTATTACATTCATTACACTATATCACCCACTGGAGAGAGAACTATAGGCAGTGAGTGGGCTGTGAATGAATAAATTAATGAAGAACTCACAAACAATAAAAAATATGTATCTCTGATCTATCCCACATAAGAACCCTCAAGACCCTCTTAAGCATATATTTTTTTTTTAGATCTCTGAATGAAGGGAACACTCTTATTTGCATATGTTGTTGTTGTCTTGTTACTGTAGTAATGTCTGATCATCATGATAAAAAAATAGGATTAAGCAACAAAAATTTTGATAGGGGTTTTGATTAAAGGGATAAAAAAATTTATTTAGGCACCAACATTTCCACAATTAATTACAACAGTTATTAAAACAAATGCTACTCAAATAGTATACTGGCTAAACGCACTGGTTAACATACACACAGGCACCAACAACCTGAGAAGTGAACAGGAGAGAATTGGACAGCTGGTCTGCAGAGAAGGCTACAGAGATCTACCCCAACACAACTCTTCTACACTGCAAAAACTTTCATCCAGACACCATACAGAGAGTCGACAATGATATCTCTAAAGGATGTGCATCTAACTTATCATCCCACCATCACCATAAGTGATCTGTTCGGCCATGTACAGAAACGAAAGACAAACGATTATGAACATATTAATTATATATTAATATTAGAGTAAACTATACTTAATCCTTTTTTTCTTTTAAGTTGTTTGTTATAGTTTTTCTGACAACTATATTGGTTTTATTTTATTCATAATTTGAATTTGTTTTCTTCATGTTCCACATATCTTAAAGAATATATTTGGCAGTAGACCTTGTTTTCTAACTAACAATATAATATAGGGCCTTTTTTAGAAAACATGTGTCGATGCTATTAGGAAGTATTCTGATGAGTGTCACAGTAATGTCCATATGGCAGAAATATACAGCTGTGAGATAATACATACATTTTTAGTTAACATTTACCTTACAGCTACATTTAAGCAGAGAAAATAAACATGCTGACATGGCCCCCTCACGTTGCTTAGGAACCCCAGAAGTCTAGAATCACCTCTGAAAAAACCTATGACCTTATCAATCAATGCACACGAAATATAAGGCAATGTGAAAATCAACATGAAGAGTTTTGTTTTCAGGAGAGTGAAGTGAGACAGGGTTGCTGCCCAACACTGATTAAAACTGTTAATGAACTGGTAACCAGTCTGGAGCGTTTTACAGCACCAGGTCTCACCCTACACTACTGTATAAATCAAATGTCTATGCAGATAATCTAGTTCTGTTGTCACCCACTGAACACGGCTTACAGCAGAACCTGAACCTCCTAGAACAATACTGTCAAGACCTGGGCCCTGACAGTCAACCTTAATGAAACTTATCACCTTCCAAAAGAGATCCAGATCCAAAGAAACACAACACATATGTACAATAAGAACTAACCACATAACTACACACCACACTACTTTAACCCTGCAGTGAATGAACTGAGAGATAAAGCACAAACTGCACTTTATGCCATAAATCGTCAATGTCCAATAGAGATCTGTATTAGATTGTGGCTAAAAATCTTAGAATCAGTGATTAAACAGATTGCCCTCTATGGCAGTGAAGTGTGGGGTTCATTGACAAATACAAATCAAGATTCATCAAATGGAAAAAGAGCTTCAGTCCTGATGTTTCTTTAACATCGACTGATACAAATCATCACACTGTTGATCTAAACAACAACAATACTAAAACTTATTAAAGTTAACCCAATTATAACATAAATCAAACTAAATTACATCACATATTTGGAAACTTAAACATAACAATACAGTGTTATTTGACTCTGAAGAAAGATTACAGAATGGCAGAATATCTGTACACATAGGTTGGTTGTATTCGAGGAAAGGTGCAGACGACCACATTGGTCGTAAGAGTTGGAGGACATGTTGGAAACAGTATGTATGAATTTGTGGGTCCACAAGGTGGCAACCTGGTCCGTGGTTTCACGAGGAAGTCAAAGAAGAAACTACAAACAGAAATGCCACAAAACAACATTGACAAGCTTGCGTGAAGAGGTTAAGACATGCCTGCCCAACTATCATAAAGTTCTGTAATATCATATGCGATAGAGGATTTCACAGGCCCACCATAACCCAAGACCTTCAGACCAATTCAGAACAAGCAGGAAATATAACTGACTTTAAGATCAGCTAAACTAGAAGCATTAGATAGTAAACCTCATAGAGAGATTTTTTATTTATTTTTACAATCACGTTTTCATGAATTTTTCAATTATTTAGATTACTACACACACACACACACACACACACACACACACACACACACACACACACACACACACACACACACACACACACACACACACACACACACACACACACACACACACACACACACACACACACACACACACACACACACACACACACACACACACACACACACACACACACACACACACACACACACACACACACACATTCTGGTTTCCATGTTTTGTGGGGACATTCCATAGACGTAATGCATTTTATACCATACAAACTGTATATTCTATTCCCCTTACCTGCCCCATTCCCTAACCCCAACCATCACAAAAACCTTTCTTGTACCTTAGATTTTCAATAAACATCATCTTGTTTGATTTGTTTCCTCATGGAGACATCAAAATTTGAACACATATTTGACTCAGAGGAATCTCGGATCACTATCTGATTCCACATTCTTACTACCACCCTCATCTTTCTTGACTTGTTTATTAGCCTTTTTACAGCTTTTTTCTTTCTTTTAACTGAGACTTTAAAGACAGCTTCTGCTTTATTCTCAAATTCAACATCCTTGTCTTCAACACCAATTTCATTAGCATCTGTCATGCAAACATTTTCAGAAAGTTCAGACTGTTGATCAGACATCAACAGAATGTCATTTCTACTAGACTTGGTAACAGTCTCTATTATTTCAGTTATAATCCCAGCAGCAAAAACTACGATCAGTTTGTGATCAACGGCTTCCACTACAGATAGAATGAGTGTAGCCAAATATCTGTCGACAGAACTAGGAGCCCATTAAAAAAGAAACCATGGCCTTACTACAGTGACTTTACTACAGCCTGTAGCTAAAAGAGCATATGAGTAAACACTACATTGAGGCTCTAATCAAAGAATAATATACACTGATCACACAAACGCTGGTGGGATTAAAAAGAAGTATGCATGTGTTTGTAAGCATCTGTCAGATAAGTATGAATTAGCATGTACACTGTTAGATGTCGCTGTAGATTTAGCAGCACTGTACTGTAAAAATCCACAGTACTATACTGTATGTGTACATTACAGTAAAGTACTGCAGTTCATAGTGCATTCTGGGTAAATTTGTTTGAGCGGGAAAATTTTACAGTATATTTTGGTCTTGATGTAACCTTGCTGTAGCCATTGCTGTAATGTGCCAGGTGTACTTGCAATAATCAGAGAAAGTGCGCACGAGTCAAATCACACAGAGGGAGAGAGAGCACAACTCCTGGCTGCAGCTGAAGAAGGAGGACGATTGATTTCTGTCAGTTCGGTGAGTTTGGTATATTTTCTGTTTCATGAAAACTAAATTTTTAGTAGAAGAATTTTGTCATATTGTTTTAAACGTGCAATGAGAGAGAAAATGGTCGCCAACAAAGTTTTAATCTCCCTCAGAAAGTAAGCTAACATTACACAGATGCCTACCGCTGCTTTAACTCGCTTTACACCTTTATTAATGAATATAGGGTTGTTTTAACTAAATTATGACGGTTTTGGTGAGTTTATATTTGTTGAAAGTGTGGTAACAATGAAACTATTTTTTAACAAAATGGACAAAGACCACCCGCCAGCGCGGTCTTGCGGTCCCAGCATATGGTCGTTTATCTCGGTGTTTTATCTGTTCAGTTAGCGGTAGAGAGAAGTATTAAGTTCGACTGTTTGGCAAGGCTGACTCGTAGAGTAACGTTAGCTGTGCACGTGAAAAAAGTGTTTCATATTCATATTCACATTAATCTGCAGTGTTGGGTGTAACTAGTTACAAAGTAACTAGTTACTGTAATAATATTACTTTTTTCAGTAACTAGTAGTGTAAGGCATTACCCGTCTGAAATTGGTAATATTATTACAGTTTTCCCGAGCTAGTTACTTAAGTTACATTCGCCAGTAGCACCTTCATCACACAAGGCACAAAACACAGAGAACAAAAGGGAAGGGGAGGAGGGCGTGAATGGAACAGTGATTGGTCTAAGTTTGGCACGAGGTATCATTTACCATCACCGATTGGTCGACACCCGGCTGCCAGCAGCACAGAGCGGCAGCGGCACACTCAAAGACAGATCGGGTAAATGGAAGGGTCAACAACGGCAAGCTCTTTTTCAGAGTAAGCTTCCCAGCAACAGAAAGCTAGTTTCGACGGGTGGAGATTCAGTCATATTTTATTATGTTCAACGGAAGGAAAATAACTTGACGGTGAAGTGCACACTCTTTAATGTTTCTCCAAACGCTGTGCCCCACGTCCAGTAGCGGGTAAGGAAGCCAGCATTTTCTATGCTGTGGCTTGCCCAAATAAACATTCTTGTCCAGAAAAAAAATGTAACTAGTAATATAACTAGTAATATAACTAGTTACTTTCTCCAGGGAGTAATAAAGTAAAGTAAGGCATTACTATTTTTGAGAGTAATATGTAATACGTAATATATTACTTTTTTGAGTAACTAGCCCCAACACTGTTAATCTGTATTTGCGTCTTTTTCAAATATGAAAAGTTGGATATAAGAATATCAACATAAACAGACAGGACTCGACACGCCGTAAACTTAATATTCAACACAGACCGTAGTAATCAACTCCTCAACAGAAGTGAAACCAAGAAACCTCATATTTAACTGGATATATGCATTGCAGTTGTAACTGCGGCCAAATATCGTTCAGACCTGGGCTCATCTTATTATCAGATGATTGCTGCGCGCTTATTGTTATCATTACGGTATATTAGCAAAACCAAAGCATATTTTCTTTAAAGCGTTTTACACGCCCAATAAGTTGTCCGATACATTTTGTATGGCATATTATTTCCACCACTTCAGATGTATTACATGCAATATAAGTTTCCAAAACACCTCAAATCAATGCACAAAAGGAGGATGGGCTCCGCATTTACGTAATAGCATGACAGGTACCTTCTTCTCGTCTGTCATCTGATCCTTCATCTCTGGATGTAAAATAGTCCATTATAACATCGTGTAGGACACTGGCATCAACAGGATTGCTCAAATTGCGGCGATCATGTTAATCCTTAAAGTGAGCGACTTTGTAAAAAAAAACTTTGCGTGAAATAGTGTGTTACACCGCCGCCTGTCCGGGTGAAACATTAAAGAGGCAGGCTTGTTACCTTGTCACTATAAATCGCTATTTCCTCACTAAATATATTTTCAGAGATTTTCTGTAGACAAGATGTTAGAATAATAATTTAATAAAAACCCAATTCTGACAAAAGTTACATTTGACTTATTTAGTTACTTTTCTGAAAATCTTATTCCACTGGTATGCATCATATTAAACAGAATGCTTTCAAAATGTCAGCCAGTAACACATCATATCTTTTTTTTACAGCTCTAACGTTACAGTTTGCTCCACTTTGCTCTGTGGTTTATATGTTTTCTGTAAGTATTGACCACATTTATATATAACCATAGACTGTAAAAAAGTCTACTTATTTCTATGGCTAACAGATTTTGTAACATTTGTATTTTTTACAGTCTTACCATTGCTTGTAAGTCGGATTGGGTAAGATGGATCATCTTTAAAGGAACCAGGCAAGTACAGGATGTACAGTTACACGTTACTAGTCATGTATTTTTTCGACTGCAATATTAAATGCTTTTACGTCACATGTAAAAGTACACAGGAATGTGGCTGATCACTTTTTATTTGTAGTTTACATGAGTGTCCTTGCACTTTTCAGGAGTTAAGGCAGATGTGGAGGCACACGGGTGACACCAGGCACACACCAAGCACATTGTTCGGTAAGTTTACACTTTACCACTACAGTTTCTTTAAATACCCATGTATACACTCATACATAATTCCCACACGCAACACTGTCACACGACCACACACACCCACACAGAATAAAATATTGTATCCAAATCAGTAACAATTGTACTTTCTGTTCAGGACATTCAATCATGACATGATCCATGTGGATGCTGTCCATTGAGGAAAGAGTTTGTTCAGAGGTAAGTGAATCTTCTGTATTTTAATGTAATTAGGTGTGGAACATTAGAATAAAAGCAAAAGGTTTCAGAATAGGGGTAAATTCAGGGCTGAGTTTAGGTGTTTTTTAAGAATCTTTTTCTATCTTATATTTGTTGACTTAAAGTTTGTGATATTTCTAACAGGTTTCTGGACAGAATTAATTCCAAAGATGGGAAAAAGTGCACATCCACACAAGGAGCAAGCAAAAAGACAAGGAACTTGGTGCAGAGAAAAGCTGTGGCCATTAACCCCCATGTGAACAGCTTCATGCAGTCCCTGATAGAGTTTGAATGGGCGACTTCAAACTAAAGGCCAGTGTCAGTCTGCCACAGTTTAATGCATTTATTTTTAGTGTTCAATAAAATTCAAATAGAATATTTAAAACTATGGGCCAGTGTTCTTTTTACCACAGTTAAATGTTACCTTTTAGTTGATGATGGACTTAAAACTTCAAACTATGGAACAGTGTTCTTTTTACCACAGTGAAATGTTACCTTTTAGTCGATGATGGACTTTAAACTGAAAACTTCAAACTATGGACCAGTGTTCTATTTGCCAGAGTTAAATATATTACAGCAGGGGCCTCCAAACTTGTTTATACTTTATAATATTTTATTTTATTTTACTTGTTTATTATTGTTTATCTTGTTTTAAATGATTGTTTCAATTACATGTTTTTTTAATAAAATTTTTGATATAAACATTGCTTGGATTGCCTTTTAATTCATAATGTCATGTCAAGGATAGCATTTTTTTACTATATTAATAACTATAGATTTAAACCTAAATATCTAGCTATAATACATTATTGTATTAACTGTAATAAGTAATAAATAGTATTTATGGGTCAATATAGACATTACAGTAAATTACTGTAAAAAATAGGCTATTATTGTAAAATTACAGTACAGTACTGCTTTGTAACTATACGGTACTAGTTTGTGTACTGTAAAACTGGATTACAGTACAGTACTGTAGAACCAAAATACAGTAACTTGCTGGCAACCGTGCTGCCAGTACCGTACTGTAAAAATACAGGGAAATCGTTAACAGTGTAGCTAACTGGCTAGTGGAGCCAAACAACACTGTTCTTTGTTTACAACATAAAATTCTGCCCAACATTCCCTCGCCCCCTTTGTTGCCACATATTCCTTAAAATACAGAATTGTATTTTTGAATCAATACGGGAGGGCATATTTTTTAGTTGCAGCATACATTCATGCAAACCATTCCGTGAAGACTTCCTCTGACTGGGTAATACTCTGCCATCATCAGTTTAATTAGTGTTTAATATAGTAAGATTCAGGCCAGGGCCAATCAGGGTCAAAGGGAAAGTTTCAGAGCTGAGACAAAAGCGAATGCAAAAGTATTTGTCTGTGGCGTATTCTGGTCTTTCAGATGCACTGGAAAAGTAATACTCCCGCAGTGCGAGAGCTTACAGAAATCTATGCACCGTATCATATTCATACCTTAAACACTTTCAGAAGTAATGACAGTTGTTTAATCACCTCATTAACTTTCTCATTATTTACCTTACATTTCAAATGTTGCCTATTTGTTAAGAAATAATGTTAAAATGTAAATTGATCACATCCCCACATAATGATATTTCCTTATTAAGGCATGAGGTGCACAGTCAAACACATAAGCATTAATTTAATGAGAATTAAGAGAGATGAGACAGATTTACTAAATGGGGCATATTAGCGTAAAAGCGCAATTCCAAAAAACGCTGATGGGAGTGGTAATATCTGCGGGTTATTTACTAAAAAAGCTCAAATAAAATAACACCGGTGCAACAGCTGATTTTCATAGTGACAAACAATCTACTAAGAGCCGTGCAAATAAGGGTCGCAAACAAGCAGTGCAGGTGATGTACTAATGCCTGACCCGCTTGAGATCAGCTCCATGGACATTGCAGCTGAAAGTGCAGGTTGTGAAATCTAAGCTAACGAAGCCATAGTACACTGAAAAGAACGGGAGGACAAAAAATGAAGGTTTTCAAGAGGCGGCAGGCATTCCTTACTTTCTGTATAAAAGGTGGCAACCGGAGTGATAGGAAATCCAGCCATTCACTGTAGCTTTTTTTAGAAGCGATCTGTTAAAGCAAATATCTCACGTTGCATTAAACTTTGAGTAGTGTATCTTAGCAGATGTTGTGTATGCTCAAACAGCAACGTTACACACTAACTTCAGTTAAAAAAAGTGAAATTAGAATCAAGTACTCCTTTCAATGCATTGTAACTAAGGTTTAGATATATACTGTATAATATACACTATAAAACATATATAACATTTAACACATTACACATTTGATTTATAATGAACACATTTGTTGGTGTTTATTTGGGATTTGTCAGATCAGAACATACAATACTCCAAAACTGCACTCCTCTCTTCATCTTTGGATCTATACAACCTTGTCATACAGAATCATATGTTTATTAAATATGATGTGTGTGCAAGTGCTGACAGCTTCACCCACAGAACAGATGGCTGCCTAGAGAAGAGGAACTGTGACGACCAAAGCAATTATTTGTCAAATTATAACATATCACCATGTAATATCTTTGTTATTATATCTCTAATAACAAAGAAGTATATAACACATGGGCACAGCCGCACAGTAAGACCTAACCTCATGTGACACATCCACATTTTAAAAAATTATAGATGAATCTGTAGTAAATAAATAGTTAAGCGAAGCTTCAGTCTAAATTTTCACCATCATGTCAAGTTCAATCCTTTTTCCTGTGTGCATGCAACATTTTTCTATAGAAGGTCAGATCATAGCGACCATGTCTGTCAAACAGGAAGTCAGTTTTGGAAAGATGTAGTTACAGGGAACTAATATTGTATGAAGAGTTCTTTGTTTGTGTTAACATTCAGGTTTGAAACATTTTAACTCACAGAAAATGACAATAATGTTTTTAGGGGATGAAGATGAATAATTTCAGACAGATGAAAGACAAAAGAGAAGCAGATGTTAAAGAGAAAGAGAATTATTCTGAGCAATGAAGTAAAGATCTCTCACGCTTGATAAGTCCGTAATGGAGTGAAGAGAGAGAGAGAGAGAGAGAGAGAGAGAGAGAGAGAGAGAGAGAGAGAGAGAGAGAGAGAGAGCTCACTAATGGATAATCACATTGATTTCCATTTAGCTAGCATCTCGGATGTTATTTTTTATGCTTTAACAAAACCACTCGTGTCTCTCTCACTCATTGTTTTCCTTGGCATCGCCTGATGTTTAACCAGCAGCAAAATGCTGTCCTCAGTTTTTTTTACCACTTACCCAACCCGCTGAACCATATTTCATGCTATATATTTCATTTTTATACATCTGCCCGTACTACTCTGTATTTACTGCAAAGTTGCTATGATTAAGTAAATACAGAGTAGTACAGGCAGATGTATAAAAATGAATTAAAAATAAATCTCCTCCCATCTATTTATTAATGGCCTGATAAAGGTTCAAGACCTCTAGGCTATAGAAATAAATTTAACCTAAAATGCATTGATTTGAGCCAAATTTCACTGCCTCCTCTTTTGTCTTAGGGCCATTAACATCAGCCATCTGATGAATGAAAACCTACTTCTGAGGTACGTAACAGAAACTATACTGTAACTAACACAATCATAAGATTCTAAAAGTGTGTAAAATTAATGAACATATTTGCGCTGTGCATTTGTGTATGCTAGTATGTCAAGATTTGAATGAGAAAAGCACGTTGACAGCATGGCATTGGCAGGGTTAAAGTTAAGATCAGCTGCAACAAATATACTGACACGGGCTTATGGGGCTGATGGACTTTGGCTTCATATATCTGTGGCAGTCTGGTTGAATATAGGACCCTGATGTGCGGCTGTGAATCCCGCTGCAATATCTGTTCCTTTGAGGGGTCCCGGCAGGGTGTCGTTCCTTTTGGACTGGCACACACACAGCACTTGAAGGTGCCTCAGCCAATCACGGGCTTGTAAGCATCCTGACCCCTTGCTTCCTTCAACAGTCCTGATGAACTGTATGTTTGTGGCATGTTCTCTAGAGTCATCCACGCCCACTATGTGGATATGAGCTGGGCACCACGATTCACTCTCTGTTCCTAATTAACGACAGGAATTATTTTGACCCAAATTCAATCCAACGATACTTCATCTACATAAACGACAAAATGTTATTAATCTTCTCCTATGTTGGAGAAGACAATATGAGCACTGTTTTTTTACTGTCACACCTCCAGATCAATGCTACACCTTACAGGGCAGAGGGAGATTTATCATTGGAAAGTCTTGGGCCCAAAGTTACCAAGGAAATGCAGGGGCAGATTTGGCAAAAGAGCCATGTAAGCTGTCACTTAGTGGCCCAGGGAATCATCAAGATTTCCAGCTGCCCATATGAATCATGTTTAATGTAGTCTTTAATGTAATTGGTCAGAATATATCCATCAAGCTTAAACACTATTATTACATCTGCACAAATGCAACCCTCCATTATACAATAAACTATTGCATTAGCACTGCATGTGCGCAAGCAACTTCACACTTAAAGTTAAAGCAGAGTTAGTATGTGTGGTACATTATCAGCAAAGCAAAGTTAAACTTGCAAGCTAAAAAAAGGTAACAATAAAAAAAGCAGCTACAAAGCAGCATTACTGGAAGTGCTTGGAGAGAAACATAAGGGTTGAAAAAAAAAGGGGAAAATTGCTGGAGCCCCTTACATGGAATTGCTATATTATTTTTAAAGAGGCGCAGAGAGATTTGTTTTGTTGTATGTTCTGAGTCAGAGGTTTATTTGGATCAAAACTAAAGCACCACCAAAGATTTAAGCAACAGTACCAGATAAAGAACCAACCTACCCTCCATATGCTTGTTTTGCACCTGCCAACCTACTCCCGCCACACCCAACCGAGTTCGGAGTTGGCACCTCTCATGTGCCACATGCCTTCTCCAGCTGCCCCCACTGTTTTGTGTGCCCATGCCAGGCAAGCGGGGCAGCCCTAGTCCCCAAAAGCAGTCAGGCCTGCTGACCGGCTAACGGGCCACAGTTGCCATATGGAGACCATCTGAGCCGATCTTTCTGTCATCCTCCGCCTCTTCCATTTGAGCACACTCACCATGTGCTGGAGCTGAGCCTGCGGGCAGATTGTTCGCCTCCACACTGTCGCTCTGCAACATTCTATTTCCTTGCATTTTGGAAAATCGCTTTTTTTCTCTTTAGCCCAGCAAAGCAGGGGTATTGACTGAGACATTGACACAAATCTATTCTCTTGCAATTTGTGAAGTCCCTTTCCCTGCATTTGGCTCGAGTTACATCCATTCCTCACCATTACCTACATATCTCTATATTATGCTGCTAATCTCATATCATTCGGGGCCATTCAGTGATATTTGTATTGTATTTATCAATCAGCCCATCCTGTAATAAGCAGATGTTGACGGAGCGGTAATTTGCTCAGCCTTTGCCAGCTGCAGCTGATACTTCATTCACAGGCAGAGAACATCCACTAGCCAAATGGACTACTGGGTTGAACTTGTGGTTCATAAAATAAATGGAGCTTGCAGGAAGTAAGACCACCGTTCTAATCTTTACACAATGGTACAGCTGATCTGGTCATTTTGCAAGTAGAGAAGTGGTTACATACTTAAAACGCAAAGCCTATTAGGCACCAACTAGGTATGTTTACATGCAACCAAATAATCATTTCAACAATCGTATTGAAAAGCCTTCTTGTAAACGCCTTAATAAATACAATTGAGGTCGATCGGAAATACATTTGAATCGTATTGAGGGGGGAGGTTTACTCTGATGTTAACGCTTGAATCATAGTATTTTCTCAGATGCAAAAATACATTGCAGAACATTTGTGCTTAAACTCACGTCTTATGTTTACCTCATATTTACGAATCACATAATACTCATTACAGAAACATGCAATAACAACACGCATTAGGTAATGGGTTCACTCGCTGTACATTCTGCAGCGTTCATGTGTACTTTTATACTAATAGGCTGCATAAAGCAATAAAATCTTGTCTTGATGCCTTTCGAAAATTGTGTTTTTATTACCAATATCTGAAAACTTCTTAGGAACAACTTTCTCAAACTCAGCTTTGACTTATCCAGAGATAAAGCGGGAACTTGACGAGAGATGCTGTCCACAGCGTGGCATTACCAAGTCCTCTTTTTTCGAGTTTAGATTTGCGCTATTGTTTAAACTGTCTCCACCAGTTGTTTTTTCTGTGGGTTAAAGATGAAAGCATTTCGTTGATTAGTTATTGGTATTTGGGCTGTAAATAGTCATTAGGATGCTTTTGGGCTAGTTTTAAATGTCCATTGGGATGGATGCAAATCTGGCAACCATGGCTGTGCGCTTGGGCAGATGTTCGGTTCAGACTATATAGAATGTACATGTAAATTAACATTTTAATCAGATTGCAATGTTAAGGGTGCATGTAAACATAGCTAGTGTGATTTTATAGCCATTCTGGTCATAATTTTTGCACACCCATTTGTTACAGATGTGCAGTAATATGTCCGTATGTCATATGATAATTAATAACATTATTGATCATACCTGCATGTCATGATACCATAATCATTATTTTAAATGCAATGTTGATGAGATATCTTGGTAAAAAAAAATACCAAGAATATATACCAAAATACCAAAAAAATAATAATCACCGGGCCACGATTAACGTGGGACATCCATGCCTCTGCCACTGGCCCAGCTCCTGACGCCTATCCCCCCCAAAAAAAAGTTTATGCGGGGCGTTCTCCTCGACCTTCCTTACTGTGAAAGAGGACCCGCTCAACACACAGCCACAAGTCAATAACACACCCAGACAATCCAATCTGCAAACAAATCCGAAGAGAAATATCACCACGTGGCTTAAATTAAGGGTGTGACGGCTCTCGGAAAAAATCGAACTGTTCAGTTCACCTCCCTCAGGTCGGTAAGTATATAATCTGCAGTTCATCAACGCATTTATAATGAATGCCGAAGCTGTGCTTAGCCCTGCATGACTGTATACAGAGCGCCCGCTCATGTTTATTACAGCTACAGTAGAGCAGAGCTGTTTAACTATATGTCATTTACTTGATGAGACAGCACGTGGCAAACTGTAACATCATATAATTTTACTGTCTGGCTGCACACAGCAGCAATAGTCAAATCTGTCACTGTAGACATTGTTCAGCGAAAGCTCCGTAGACAATACATGACACTTTTGCAGAGTCCGGGCTCGAGATTACGTGCGAGTGCAGGTAACGCCAAAACTATTTATACAGCCACTACACTTCATACTGTATAATAATACTACCAGAGGCGCTAAATGTTTTATTGCCAAAATCGTGCAGCCCTTCTGCTAGACGATGCGGCTTTAAACTCCTGAAATGCTGCCCAGCACCTTTTCGTATATGTACTTTAGCAGCAGTTACACCAGAGATCTATGACGAAATGCATCAAAACTGAGAATGAACTGACAAACGCACAATAACATACAAAGACTATGAACTTGACATTTCGACTTCCATGGCAACTGGAAGTTACACAAAGTGACAGCAGATTTTTTTTCTGAACATTGCTTGTACCGCACCGTACCAAAACCGTTGAGAAACCAAACCGTGAGAAAATGTGAACCATCCCACCCCTAGCTTAAATGTGCTAAAAACAGGAAGTGAGCTAAGGCGAAGTGGACTGATGTCAAAACTCCAGTGAGGGCTCCCTCTTGAGGTTGGATGAATGTGCGTTTTGATGAAGTGTTACACTTTATATTCTGTCTTATATTCTTGACTTTTGTCATACTTTGTGCTTGAAGATAAAGTTGATCAATATAAGACGCTACTCTGCATTTTGGTTTTTGCTAGTATGGTGGCTCTTGATGTCAAAACACCTCTTAAAAAGCTTCCTATACCGATGCAAAAAACGCAGAAAATTTAACCTGATCCTAGTTTTTTTTTTAATGACAGATGAAAGTTTTTTAAGCAGTGTATAAAGGTGATTGATACAACGTGAGGTCATATTTATTTTTTAACGTGTGAGAATTTTGGACTCCATGTGTAACAATCTTTAATCGGGCATGGGCAGATGGCATCAACTTGCTACTGAGGAAATACAAACATACAACAAAGGAGCCTTCAGGTTTTTTGAAGGAAGACGTGGGAAGTAGGGACACAAAGATTTGGAGAAAGCTAGAGTTGCTATATTTGGGACACTTTAAAGGCTTAGCAATTCACTTTTATGGTTCTCAACAGTTGACATTTAACGTCCAAAAACAAAAAGAAGAGTGTGTCATTTCATCGCTATTTCCCAGCACAGTGAGTGGTAGAGACATATTGTGGTATTTGCTTCTAATTATAGTGAAGAAGTTCAGAGATTAAAGCCTTTCTTTTCTCCTACTGTACCCACCATTGTACATACTGTACAGAATCAGCTGGAAGCAGTTGGTCAAACATGTTTTGATGTCAAAGAGTCTGAATTAAAGTACCCCTAGCTAGCTGTTACCAAAGCTAAAGAATAGGTTGAGCTAATTTAGTATGGAGCCAGAAATATGAGCAAACAATACATTGTAAGCCCAGACAAGTTGATTCAACTTAAAACGCAGGGTAACTCGCTGCTCTAAAAATGTTAAAAGCAAAATCACAGCATACATACCTTAAAAATCACTGGTAAAACTAATAGATTTAGCACACACAAAGTCAAAATCAGTACTATAGGAAAAATATATGTTCAACTTTTTTTTCTTTTATTCTTTGATTGAAACAGACAGCTTTAAGATCTACTGTAATGGCTCTAATATAATGTTACACATCGGATTTTTTCCTCCCAGTTAAACAAAACATTCACTTAAGACTGAACAGATTATATCTGTGTGAATTCTTGTTAAAACAGATACTTTTAAAACTGTAATTCTGCACGGTCACATCTGTCCATGCTTCAGATCTATCAGTCAGTGCGAGAAAGATTGTTTTCATGTCTTGTTATCACTCTTCATAACTCTTTTAACATCATGACCGGAACTTTATCACCCTTAATAACTGTTCCATTGGGATCACTAGACAAAGGCTTAATGTACTTATGTTTAATGAAAACTAAATTTCAATCAAAATCAACGTTTATACTTTCTTTGCCTCAAAATTAGTGCGAATTCCGACTCATTTAGCCAGAACAGGTCACATATACTATATTAACATTTGTTTATTTGGCAAACGTCTTTATCCAAAGTGACATATTTTGGATGTGCAAGGTATACATTTATCAGTATGCATGTGTCCTTGACAGGAACCCCCCTACCAGACAATAACCGAGGGTTTCCTTACATGAATGTCATTAGAGAGATGTTTTCTTCTCTAGAGTGTTAGCTCTGCAGACTCCGCTAAGGTGCTTTAGTGTATATAGACAATTACTGAGTTCAATATCAACATTTCCTGCCCTGAAATCCTGAACAGCTGACAGGCAACAGAAAGGCAGCTAACAATAACAGATGATGACTGATGATTTGTTTGCATTGTCTGTGCTGTATTTGGATTAAAAGATGGCAAAATGTGTCCAGATAGGCATGGTGAACTCTCTCTCTTTCTTTCTTTCTTTCTTTCTCTCTCTCTCTCTCTCTAAAAATTTGCATTTTGTAGCTGTCACTCCCTCTCCTCTGTTCCCTTAATGTGATTTTATTCTTGTCAAGTAATTGAGGAACTCAAAAGTCTGACACAGTCTCCACAGCAACAGAGGTTCAGATGAGAAGCTGATGTGTGCACACAACACACCATCTTACACACGCATACACACACGCACGCACGCATGCAGACACACACGCATGCAGACACACACGCACGCACGCACGCACGCACGCACGCACGCACGCACACACACACACACACACACACAGTAGTGCCTTAAAGAGCTCAGTGCTATTTGTAAAAAGGTGATCCAGTAGAGTTTGCTCTTTAGTGAGAGAGATTTTTGGACAAACACTGACTTTTGTGACATGTTACAATGTGACTGTGACTGTGCAACCCCTTCAGTCGTTACTTATTCACGGTACAGCACGTGTCTCGAGTACCTTATTGCTTTTATAAAACAGTTACCACACAATATTAAAGTAAAAAAAAATCTGTGCAACTTTCATGAAGTTACATCAATAAAAGCATTCCTTCTTCTAGAAAAAAACAGTCCCTGACCGTGAACAACAACGTTCCAATGTGTAATATGCATGAAAGCTCAAATAAAAACAATAAACCGTTCTCAAACTTATACGTGTGGTTGCTAAGGGCGCAGTGATAAATAGAAACATTTGGTGAAGTGGTCATAGCCGTGTTTTATCGTGAATAAAGCACAGCTATTGACCAATCAGAATCAAGGATCGGAACTAACCGTTTTAAAAAACACAATAAAAACAACACTATGTGACTGTGCTGTACAAACCTTGCAAAAAAGTTTCTTGACCGTAAATACAATATAGAGGAAAATAAAATCACTTATAGATAAAATATCCTTATACTCTAAGAACAAATTATAAGGTACATTTTTAACTTAGATTTAAATTCAGATTCTGATTGAACTAATTGGAGGGAAACTGGGAGGACTATTCCACTGTTTTGGCCCAACGACTGAAAAGGCACAGTCACCCCTCAGTTTTAGTCTGGATTTAGGAACCATTAACACTTTTTTTCTCAGAAGACCTCAACGGTCTAGCAGATATATTCTGTAGTTGGCAGGATCTGGTTGGTATGCAGACCATATGGTAGACACGCTTCTAGAGATGGTTACAACACTTTTGTTAAATGCCAGCCAATACCACACATCAATCGAGCCCTTGGTACAGAACTTGCAAAGACCTTGCAGACTTGTGATTTCTGGTTTATGAACTAATTTTTCTTTTGAACTCATTTCTTTTAAGTGAACTGGTACACCAAATCGAGTCAGCAATGATCCACATCAGAAACATGCATCAACTGTGATGACTCAAAATGTACATTTCGAAAAACAAACGGTCTTAAAAAACGTTCTATCACTATTGACGAATGCCCCCTAGGTCCAGTTCCCATTGGGCAGACGGTGACCAGAAAAGTCTAAAACCACAAACTAGAAACAGCGATGAGTATATTATGAGACATAATTTAGGTTACCTGCTGCCTGTATAATCTCACTGCTGACATTAAGGTTATGGTTTAGAATTTTATACTTTGCTAGTATCAGTCTAATTATATTGGTCCGATTACATTCTTAAGTGACCCTTCCATATTTTATCTCTAGTAATGCTAATGTACATTTTATTTCAAGGTCCCATTCTTTCTGTGTTTTTAAAGCTTTGATTGTGTTTACAGTGCGCAATATAACATGTGTTATTGTTTCACATGTAAAAAAAAATATTTTTCACACAATTTACTTATCTGTATAGCGCTGTTTTCACTGTCCTCAAAACAGACTGATGTCTTCCTTGTTCTATGAAGTTCTATGAAGAAATATGTAACAAGTTCTGATTGTGTAGCTTGTTAAGTGTGTTGTGATTCGATAGCAGCTTAGCTGGCGACTGACGTATTCCCGTGGGCGGAGTTTAGTCAAAAAACTGTTCTACTGACCCCAATGCCTTGAGGGTTAGGCATAGTCACCTCAAGGCTACGGGAGACAACCTCTAATGAAAAACCTGGTCAAGAGACAACCTGGGAGGGCGGTAGTGCCTGTGAACTCAGCAGCTCTTTCGGTCAGTCACTGCAACCATCGAGTCCTGAACTCGTCTTGAATATTTTTGCCAGCTCAATACAGACTCGATGGTGAAGAGGACTGCACTGGCAACTGGCAAAACTCAGTGAAACCTACCACATTGCCAGCTATCTTATGAACCACAAACTCACACAAAAGAAGAAAATTACACTGGCAGGACGTGGCCCAGGATAAAGAGGTCCAATCTACTTTTAACTTGAACATCGCAACATGGAACATCAACATGGACAGGCTCCGACTGTCAGAAGCAACCTATTGCCGAAACTGACAGAGGAGCCTAAGACTGTGAATGAAAAGAATGATCACACTGCGGCTGCCTCTCACAAATAGCAGATATTGTACAATGATTGCCCTTTATGCACCAACCATGACCAACAGCTCTGATGCCATCAATAAATTCTATGACAAACTTAGTGAAACATTGGCAACTGTACCTTACAATGACAAAATCATCCTAATGGGTGATTTTAATGCTCGAGTGGGACATGATCACACCATATGGCCAAAGGCCCTAGGACAGTTTGGAGTGGAAATCTCAACTGCAATGGAGAACCCCTGCTCTCACTCTGCATGGAACATTAGCTGGTCATTACCAACACAAGCTTTAAGCATAAACCACTCCTGGATGCACCGAGATCTAAACACTGGCACCTTATTGACTACATCTTCACATGTCAATGATGGACGCCAGGGAAATGAGAGGTGCCAACTGCAGCAGGGACCACATGTTAATAAAGTGTACCAACAACCTGAGAGTGCTAAGAATGATGAAGAAGGCAAAACCACAACATAGGAAGCTAAATGTTAACAAGCTCAAAACCAATAGTGTGAGGGCAGATATGGTGGAAACTCTGAGCTCTAAGCTACAAATTGTCTCACCGGAATCTGATGCTGCTGCTAACTGGAACTCATTTAAAACTGTGGTGTACGGAGTGTCCAAAGAAATATTGGGGACTGCCACCAGGAAACATCAGGATTGGTTCGATGAGAACAGAAGAATGAGTGGTGGATGACCAAAGCAGCAGAGCTCCAAGATCCAGCTGACAAAAATGATACAAAGGGCTTTTACCAAAGTATGAGAGCCATCTAGGGACCCAGAGTGAGCCATCCTGATCAACTGTTGGCCAATGATAATTTAACCTTACTCACAGAGAAGCAAGACATGCTCAAAAGATGGACAGAGCATTCTAGCACACTCCTAAATAAGACCACTACTGTAAGGTCTGATGTTATAGATTGTATCCCTCAATCTCCAGTTCAACACTGAATAGAAGTTTGCCCCAAGCCCAGCGTGGTTCCCAAGGCTGTCAACTTGTAGTGCAACGGCAAATCTCCTGGTTCAGACGGGCTCCACCAGGAAGTCCTCAAGCATGGTGGACCTGTAATGATGGATGCACTCTATAGCATCATCTGTAAAGCCTGGAACAGTTCTGAGGCCCCCCAGGACTGGAAGGATGCCCAACTTGTGACAATCTTCAAGAAGGGAGACAGAGGACTGTGCGGCAACTACCGCAGCATCTCACTCCTCTCTATTCTAGGAAAAGTATTTGCTCGAATCCTGCTCAACAGATTATCCACGGACGCTGAGGGCTTTCTCCCGAAAGGCCATTGTGGCTTCAGCTCAGGCAGGGGCACAATAGACATGCTATTTTCCTTAAAGCAAATCCAGGAGAAATGCATCGAACAACATCGAAATGCCCCTCTACATGAATTTTGTAGACTTTACAAAGGCGTTTGATACTGTACTGTTTGATACAACAGGGAATCACTGTGGAAAATCCTACACAAGCTAGGCCTCAGAGACCACTTCACTGACCTCATCACTGCTCTCCATACTGGGATGAAGGATAGCCTAAAAGGTGACATATTTAAATTCTTCGAGGTTAGCAACGGCGTAAAACAAGGGTGCGTGCTTGCCCCAATACTCTTCTCAATTTTCCTTTCTGTTGTGCTGAATCACGCATTCAAGGCTATGAATGAGGAGTCTATTTACAGACAAGACCTGGTGCAAACTCATTTAACCTAGAGCAGTTCAAGTCAACCACAAGAACCAGAAACTTGCTTGTACAAGAACTGATGTTGGCTGATGATATTGCCTTTGTGGCCCACAATCACTGTGAAGTACAGGAAATAATTTCCCAGTTCGCTTGATCAGCCAAAGCCTTTGGCCTGAAGATAAACTTAAAGAAAACAGAAATGATGTACCAGCCCCCTCCCGGTAGAGTGGAGAATGGAGAAAGAATACAGATAGACGCCGAGAACCTGGCACAAGCAATGAGGTTCAAATATCTTGGCACAACTATCAGCAGTGATAACAGCATAGATGCAGAATTGGAAGCAAGGTTGGCTAAAGCCTCCTCATCATTTGGAAGGCTCAAAGGCTGGCAGAATAAAGACTTATCCATTAAAACCAAATGCGCTGTGTACCGAGCCATCGTCCTCTCAACACTGCTCTATGGAGTCAAGTCATGGACGGTATACAGAGCCATAGCACACAAGCTGAACACATACATGATGGGACATCTACGCCAAATAATAAATGTAAAATGGTGGCACCATACATCAAATGACACCATCCTCAAATGGCCTCACTCCCAGTATGTACGATGTCCTAACTCAGAGAAATCTAAGATGGGCGGGTCATGTCAGCCGATTGGAAGACAATCGACTCCCTAAACAAATACTCTTCATAACTACAGGACGGCTTCCGTACCATCGGTATACCAAAATTTAGATTCAAGGACACACTGAAACGTAATTTTATAGCAAAACAGATCGCCCCTGGTAGTTGGCAGTCCCCCGCTAAAAAAAGAAACATATGGAGTGGCCTGATTCATAAGAAGTCTTCATCGGACACGATGGACAGCCGGTACAGTAGTAGTAGTGGAGGGCTGTATTCCAAACCGGCCGTTCGCTGTAGGCTTTGAAAGGGGAATTTTGTTAAAGAAAATATATCGCCTGGCAGCGAACTTTAAGCTTTATCATTTTACAGGTATTTTTATGCTATTATAGCAACATTACACACTAACTAGAGTTTTAAAAAATGGGATCAGAAAGAACGTGACCTTTGAATTCAAATGTATTATTGCAAATTCTTCATAAACATTTGTGTTTTTATATCATTACCTTTAATTGCCCATTTCGGTGTGAGCTGGAATAATAGTTTAATCTTGGTCTGGTTTAATATGATACCTTTCATCATGCTAATTGGCAAAAAGTGTCATAGTGGTCTTATAAAGCACTGCAGCTGGATACAAGCTTTCAGATGAAATGGCAGGTATAAAATGGTTTAAAATTTTTCGTAGTTGTCATCGAATTCTACACAATGTATAATGATCCACCCCCCACAGAGTCAGCCTCATGAATTATTCATCTGTACCATCAATTGTCATCTTCACGACCCACTGTCACTGTTGATAAGTTTTGTGAATATAAATAAATAAGAACCTTAAAAGGCACACCATGCATCTTATTGGCTATGTTTACATGCACAAAATGTTTTCAAACCGACTGAATTTAATTTGATTAAAGGTTATGACAGTACAGTTAACATGTACCCTAAACAATGCAACCTGATTAAAATGTATGTTTACATGTACATTCTATATAACCTGAACCAAATGTCTGTGACATTCATAGCACAAAAGCATCCCAATGACTATTCACAGCCTAAATACCAATAACTAATACAATAACTTTCATCTTTAATCTGCAGAAATAAAGGTGCCATAGAATAAAAAACTGTATTTAGCAATGCATTGATGAATAATAAGAGTTCTGTACATGGTAATGACATATTGTTTGTTTCCTCATTCTTATGCAAACCCTGTGCATACAAAGACTGTTGGAAAACACACCAATCTCAACATAACACTGACTGTGATGTACGCCCCTAACATGTTTATGTGAGGTACTAGCATGAGCCTCAGAGAGATCAGGGCAGAGATCAACATTATTATTCATGACCCTTTCAAATAGGGCAAAAATAGACCATTTCATTCAAAGGACAAATCCTAGGGTTGTAAATGGACATGTAAAAAAATTTCTGGTTAATTTTTACACTTAATAAAGTTAGATATCTTTTATGTAAATATCAAATAACAATTTAAAATAACATTTCAATGCATTCTTTGGCACCTTTAGATTAACCCTTACCTAAATCTGAACTCTACCAAAAAAGCTGAGATCTCTCTTCGAGTTCATGCTTTATCACGCTTTATCTCTTTAAGTTGAGTTGGAGAAAGTTGTTTAGATTTATTCAATAAAAACACAATTTCAAAAGGCACATATGTTATCCAAGTACACATAAACCTTGCAGAATGTATAGCATGTGATGCAATTATCTTAATAATGCGTGCTGCCATTTCCTTGCTATTGCATGTTTTTGTTTGACGAGAATCATGTGATACATAAAAAACAGATTAATATTAGACGTGAACTACAGCACAATTCACTTGTTTACATGCATACTTTTGTCCTGATGATCAGATCACAGATCAGACTACACCACCTCTTAAATACAATCAATCTCAATGGTATTGATTAAGGTGTTTCTATTAAGGCTTTTCAATCCGAATGAGCCATCAATACAATTACAAACTGATTCTTTGGTTGCATGTACACGTAGCTATTGATGCGTAACAAACACAACCCACTGCAATGCTTCCACAACAGCCTTGAAAAAATGCAAAAACGTGCAGTATGAACTCTTTATGAATTATGAATTACAATACAACGTCTGCAAAGATTAAAACAGTTATAACACCGGTTGCATATATGCGCAAAAGGTAAGCTATTATTAGAGTAATAAGTTCTTAATAAGTTAAGTTACGCGCATGCCCAGTGTGCGTAAATGGTTATGTTTAATTTGTTTACAGTCATGTATAGTGTGGACGGAGATCGTTTCTGAAATGCCAATATAGACCGTTTTCATTTTAAAATGTTGTTTTATAACTCAAATGCTCTAATGTAAACAGCACCTCAGAAGACAGGTGAAGAGGCTGCCCTGCATTGCCCTCAACACAAACGCACACTGATCCATTGACATTTATTCATTTGGCAGAAGCTTTTAATCTTTTAAAAGTCTCACAATTAATCTTGGACTGACCACTGACCATTTGCCCCCTTTATTTGTTACAGCTTCAAAGATATTATACTATTATTTAAACAACACAAAATCGTATCTACATTTTTCTCTTATAGCAATTCAAACCTTCCAGAGTTTGCTGTAAATGTTGTGTAAAGAGTTTCGTCAATGATTAGAACTACACTCTAAAAAATGCTGGGTTGTTTTTAACCCAGGGCTGGGTCACTATTGGACAGAACACACTGCTGGGTTAAAATGACCCAACTGCTGGGTTATTTTAACCCAACTGCTGGGTTGTTTCAACATGGTTGATTGACAATAACCCAGCAATTGGGTTAAAACAACCCAGCAGTTGGGTAATTTTAACCGGCAGTGTGTTCTATCCAATAGTGACCCAGCCCTGGGTTAAAAACAACCCAGCATTTTTTAGAGTGTACATTTGCAATTTGAAAGCATTTTTTTTTTCTTAAAATTCAGATTCAGATTTTTTACTGTATGTCATTTGGTGCCAATCTAATAAACTACTATATACTAAGAAACAGATACAAATTTTGCACTGAATTAAAACTACACAGCAATCGGTTTACAATCTTGTTGTAAAGTTATGATCAGATTAAAATTGATTAATTTGTGCTAATATTGGACAGCCCATGGATTTGACCATGTGACCTGATGCAGCCACAAACACACAAGCTAAGCATGTGCTGATGTAGCTACTTTAAAAAGTAACTGGTATAACCCTACAGTATGAGTACTAGGGTTAAAAGGACTGACCTGGTAAGTAGTAGAGAGGGGCTTTTAGTCCAAACATGGTTTTTCTTACAGTGTCATGATGGTGAAGGTTACGTTCAGGGATGTGA
Source organism: Paramisgurnus dabryanus (assembly GCF_030506205.2). Taxonomy (NCBI): domain Eukaryota; kingdom Metazoa; phylum Chordata; class Actinopteri; order Cypriniformes; family Cobitidae; genus Paramisgurnus; species Paramisgurnus dabryanus. The sequence continues at coordinate 13,678,831 of NC_133345.1, forward strand.
TGTTTCGAGCCGTCCACCAGCAATGAGCTGCCCCGGAGGAGCCACAGACTTCACGAATCAACTCTTCATTTCTGAATTGTTCCAGTGCACAGGATGACAGAGTACGATCCGTATGTGTGCTGGATCAGTTAGGGGGTCAGTTGCCAGCCCGCTGGATCCGGCCAAAAAACGCAGCGGGGTTATTGTACATTTTCATGGTGAAAAGCGACAGAAATAATCCTCCAAAGGCTAATCCTACGCCACCACATCTCTATCCTCCATCCCAGGACAAGGAGCTGTGGAGAGGGAAGCTGTCTTCCTCTCACTCTTGATCTACCAGCAGCAAAGAGATGAAACCTCTCAATACTACAGCACAGTCAGAGCAAGGGAGGAGGAGAAATAGAGAGAGTGAGACAGGAATGGAGGGAGGTGGTCGTGCCCATTGATGCTTCCTCCCGAGAGCATCATTATCAGTAGTGGGATAGTGCTGAAGTGCGATTGGTCAAAGAGCAGGGCAGAGATACAAGGCACCGATCAGTGTTGAAGACATCAGTTCACGCCCCCGAATCTGCCCTTAAGCTGCCATCTTAACCTGCAGCGCATCTGAGCCGCACACGCAATAGCAGTGAAAACATGATGTGACAATACAGCTGAAGGTGTGGAAGACGATGTGATCACAAAGAAATGAGAATATATTTTATGGCATGTTGTATTTTTACATATTGTTATAGAAAAGCAGTGACAGAACAAAATAATATAGTATAAAATGTAAAAAAAAATTATAAAAAAAAAAAATTGTGAAATCTAGTGCATGTTTTTTAGCTTTCAAATATGTATTTTCTGCCATGACACTCCACAACCCCCATCCACGAACACACACACACACACACACACACACACACACACAGACACACACACTCGCTCGTGGCAGTGGGGGTGGGGCTTTAAGCAGAGCGAAACCAGCAGGAGAGAGCGACAGAATAAAGAAAAGATGAAAAACAGAGTCATGGACCAAGAGAGAGAGAGAGCGACCGATGAGAGGATGGCTTGGTACGCTGAGGGCTGTCTACAACTGCACACCCACAGCGAGCCTTGAAAACCTTCCTCTCTTACTGTCTGTCTGTCTGTCTGTCTGATCTACAGCCACACAACGCTTCAGAGTACAGAGAAAGAGACGGTGACAACACACACAGAAAATCACCAAAACTTGCTTTATGTTATCACAATCTTGACATGAGGATACGTGAACAACTACTGGTTCAGACATATACAAAATTTAGATTTTTGCTTATAACATTTCACAGTTTTGGTCTTTTTAGATTATTTTTCATTGCTGAGATCTAAGATACCAAATATGTCATTTTGAACCTTCCGCCATTTTGAATTGCATTTAAAATAGCCTACTTTTTCAAACTCCTCCAAAAGCCAATACGTCCAATTTGCATGAAATTTCGAGTACATCAACTAGAGACAATCCCGACAAAAAGTTATTACCTGGACCAAGTGGTTTTCAAATTATGTATCAAGAAAAATGGGCAAGATAGCAAAAAGCATATACGGTTGTATTTTAGCAATGCTAGGGGACCCCCCATAAGCTTTGACATAATTCAAACACTGATCAATACAATTACAAACTGATAATTTGGTTGCATGTACACGTAGCTATTGATGCGTAACAAATACAACCCACTGCAATGCTTCCACAGTCTTGAGAAATGCAAAAACGTGCAGTATGAACTGAATTATGAATTACAATACAACTTTTGCAAAGATTAAAACAGTTATCCTAGGCTTCAAGGAAGAAAGCTTACATTGTTTAAAGGGAACATGGCATGAAAATGTCACTTTATGAGGTTTTTTAACATTAATATGAGTTCAGGAATGTGCCGCGTTATGTCGTCAAAAGGAGCGAGGTTAACCCGCCTTTCTCTGCTTTGTCTGTTTAGAGCATTTGGGCCCTGCCCATTAGGGTAGAGAGTAGAGTAAGCGTGCCGTTGTTTTTCATCGAGAGACATTGAGGAAAGCATAACATTTGCTCCGTGCTTACTGGATATAACTTTGAGGAACAATCTACAGGTCGACGCTGGATTTGCAGAGAAACTACGTTTAAAAAGCAATGCGTTCCATCAATATTGGATCCGAGCAGAATGGGGCAGCAAACTTATGCGAGTAAAACACTTAAGTAACTACTATCAGTGGCTGTCAGAGTGCAAATATGTTTTGGGAGTGTTGTGTGTTGCTCGTGAGTCCAGAATATGTGTTCGTTGTGTCATGTTGAACACGCATGATAAAATAGACCTCACGTTAACAAAATACTCGCAAGACACTCCCTTAACAGTAAACTCTAACTACACATGAGATTGAGTATTGAAAGCTAGTTTGACTACAAAAAACTGTTATCCAATCATAGCAGTGGGCGTTTACTTCCTAGTCGTCAATGTGGCCCGTCCATCAAAACCAAGCAGTTCTCATGTCAGCCTCAGGGCACAAAATAGCCGATTACTTATCGCTTTTGATGTTTTTGGATGTAAAATCACTTGAAGTCATAAGTTGATCTTAGACAACAGTATAATACAATAAAATACGACTGACTCATGTGCCTTTAAATTGCCATTCACAACAGAGACTACCATACATAAAAATCATATGAACTAGTTTCTGGTTACATCTGTCCCGTGATGAACGCACTTTACACAAGGCTTGCTTGATAATTACAGACCGGTGTGTTGGAGTTGGGTTGGAACTGAAGTCTGAAGGACGGTAGAATACCAGGAGAAGAGATGGAGAAAGACACCTGCACTAGAGTGATGTGTCATTATGCACTACAAAAACGCACAGAAATAAAAAAATCAATGACTTTGACACAATAGCAACATCTGCCGGACTCTTTCATTTCAGCATTTGTGCTCAGGAGCTGGCTGTAAGATCATATATTGATAATTATGGCTAAAGTCAAATATTTAATTTACAAATGTGTCCTTTTCCCATCTGAGTCAACTAATAATCCAACTGGCGCTCTGGGGATGAAAACAATTAACCCAGGTCACACCACCAAGCTGTTTCTTGGTGTGGAGAGGTGGTAGAAGTATCACGTTCAACAAAAGAAGGACTTGTTCAGTTTATACATATGATCATAAAAATCCAACTGATACTAGACTACTTTAGTTCTTATGTCAGGTCTACGTATGAGTCACTCAAATCCCCAAAAGGGATAAAAAATAAAACTTATAAGTATAAACTTGCTGTTGTTCCCAGGGGTGTTTTTTAGGGGTGTGAAAGATTTGACTGTGTATCCTTAACTATGGGCCCCTCTGGCCCTAATTAATCACCTCTTCTAGAAAGCACCTGTCTTACACTCATATTCTTTATTTAATTTTGTATTAAAATGTCCAACAACACACACTGCATCAAGTGAGAACCTTGCCTTTGTTTCTGAATGTCAAAAGCAATTTCATTGGCCCTCATCAAATCACTTTTCATTCTGTGGTGGATACGACATGGAACATTAAGCATTTTACATTAAACATTTAATAGGGATGGCATTTCTGGACCATGGTGGCCAGACCCTGCACCCTCTTGCTCATCAGACGTTGCTTCTTTGAAATGTCAAAACCTAAACCTAGGACAGAACCCTGGATGACACTAGACTAAAGAGCATCAGGGGAATTAGTCAATAACTCAGTGTTGTCAGTGGAGGTAAACTTGAAGAATGTGGCATGAAGGTAGCAAAATGGCTTGAATCATTAAATTTAGAACACCAGTTCACTCAGATTTACCCATTAGCTAACATACCCAAAGCTTCACAGTAAATGACAACAGCAGATGTGACATCCTAACGATTTGTTAAAATAAACAGAATCTTACCTGAAAGGCAGATCAAACAATACAGTGATGCAGCGAGAACCATATGGAAGAAAACAGAAGACAGAAATGATTTAGTAACCTGAAAACTGAACATACTAAACAACATGCATTGTACTGGAAAGATTTTTCTTATGCAGGCATATATAAGAATTAAAGACAAATAAGTTGGACCAAATATTGTGTCATTCTGTCACCCGCATTGCCATCAGTGAATCAGACAAGTCTTTGGTGCTTTTCACATGAAGGTAAACTTTATGATGCTCTGCTATTTGTATGATTGAGATTGTTTGCATGTTGCATGTACGGTATGTTGAAAATAATATGTTTTTTGAACCAAAAAAACATGCAAACACATTTTATTACACCAAATACACAAAATAATGTTGTTTTAGCAACGAAATAGGTGCTCTTTGAACCAGCTAAGACTTGCCAACCAGCTTAGCCAAAATGGAAAGCTTACAGCCTGATCAGCTAAGATCAACACTAACCAGCTAAAAAAGTGGCCAAATCCCCTCTAAAACCAACCTGCTAAACCAGCTGAAACCATGGAGCTCCAACTGGTTTTGGCTGTTTTTTAGCAGCTTAACTGTGATGAAAATTAGCTTAACACCTAAGTAACACCTCAGTAAATTATTGTCGCAGTTATTGTGATGAAGTCAAAGGTAAAAAAGATCATACATGACAAGTCACATGACAATAAAAACATGACGGATGAGGTATGTTTTATATTTGGGGGTGAGCAGGTCTCAAACCCATGCTGGGTTAATTGTAACACAGCTATTTCAGGCAGTTACACAGAGCCAATCAATTCGTGCTTTGGGTCTTTTTCTTTCACTGTCAGAAGATAATCTCCTGTGAATCTGTAAAAAGTTTTCATTTGTTTTTGTCAAGGAAATGACAGTCAATTTCTTCATCATAGTTTTATTTAGATTTCCCAAATCCAACCTTATATCATCTTAAATCACAAACATTATACCATTTTGAACATGAAGCGTGCATGCCTATTAATAAGAATCTCACTGACAGTTGTTTAATACCCAGTTTTGGGGGGTGTCGTGGCCTAAAGGTTAGAGAGTTTGGCTTGTAACACGAAGGTCGCCGGTTAGAGTCTCACGGTTGGCAGGTTGCAACTGAGTGCCCCACATTTCTCCAGTTGCTATAGTTTTGTGTTTGTGTTCGCCACTTACTGTACAGTGCATGTGTTCATTAATCACTTGGTTGCGTTAAATGCAAAATTCACATTTCAACCACCATGCTTTATGATCACGATACTTTCACTTTCTGTTCCTCACTGCTAGAGTACTAGTTGCAACGGGTCATATTGTAATCCCATGACAGTGGTGGCTATATGATGGGTATGGAATACTGCTCACTGCCTACTGTTTCAAAGTGATAAGAGACACAAAATCTGCATGCATTGTGTTACAAATGACAGAGGGCTTTTCCTCACACTGATGCATGATCGAACAGAATAGGAGAGGTTAAACCAGCAGCTCATACACAGGTCTTTGTGCTTAAGGAAGTATGCTGAACATAAGTCAAGAGGCTGGTCTTGCTGTGTTGAATCATTCAGTGTTATACTGAAATAGCTGCGGGTTAATATATTGATGAAGAGTTGCTTTTCTCTCTTAAAAATTTAACAAAACTTTCTGTCTCATCACAAAGTTTGTATCAAGTGTAAACTGACTATTACAGTATAGAACAACAATGTCTTAAGTTGTATTTTCCAGGTTTTATTTAGCCCATGGCAAGCATTTTATGAAACAAGTTATTGCCATGCTTATTTTCAAAGCTGTGAACATAAGGGAAACAAATATTAAGCAATAAGTGTGCATACAAACTTTATATCCTGTTCTTTTTGGTATTATGTGAAACATGTTTATGATTTTTGGAATTGACAAAAAATATATGCTGCTTCAAAATATGTTTACACAGGACAGGACCAGCAATGTGCCGCTTTATGTGGCTGTCTGCACTGAAACTGTGAAAACTGCTAATCTATTTGACGCCACTTGACCATTCGTCATATGTTGACGCGAAGGGTATACCTTTCGCGTAATTTTTTGACGAACTGGGGACTTCAATACTATTACGTCCGTTGCATTCTCTTTCCTATTTTCTTACCATTTTCGCGTCGGTTTAGGGTTAGATTACGCAAAATTAAACAGTGTACGCAAAATTAAACAGTTGCACCTGGCGTTGGGGTTAGAGTTAGTTAAGACAGTTGTCACCTGGCGTTGGGGTTAGAGTTAGTTAAGACAGTTGTCACCTGGCGATTATGTAAATCTAACCCTAAACCGACGCGAAAATGGTAAGAAAATAGGAAAGAGAATGCAACGGACGTAATAGTATTGAAGTCCCCAGTTCGTCAAAAAATGACGCGAAAGGTATACCCTCTGCGTAACATATTGACGCATGGTCAAGTGGCGTCAAATATTGACGCCATGGGATGAGGGTGTGTTGTCTCAGAAAGCACAAACCACTTTAACCGCTGTAAGGTTGATGTTTGATTTCAGAAACAGTATAATAACAGCCATAGATGCAATCCAGAAGGTGAAGACCATATGTGCTACTGATTCGGTGCTAAGGTTAAGAGGTACATTATAGCAGTAAATACTGATGTATTTCACAGGAGAATTATGTAAATTTAGACTCTTGTTCGGCACTAAGCATCTGTGTGTTACAGATTAATCAGTAAATCAAAGGTGACGGATGCCCATCCCACCTATAACAAAGCCCTTTTCACAAATGATGAAGCAAATAGGCAGATAGGGAGAGGAGAGACGCACACTGTCAGCCACTGGTGGAGTTGTCATGGCTACAGACATGGAGAGATGGCCTCCGAGATGACTGCAATGTGCGGTGATCGCAGTATATAGCTTCTGATTTACAGGCAGGAAAAGAAATTGCTTTAATATGGCAAGACTTGACCTTTAAAAATCAAGCCAATAAGAAATGCATCACAGCTTCAGTCAATTCAGCGAAATGAGACACTAAGGCGCAATAAGGACAGAGGCAACTTGCACACAAGCACGCACATGAAAAGAGTGTCATGCCCAGCCTGTTTGTTAGGGGCCTCTGACGTCACATGTTTGACAAATCCAGCAATTGACTTTGTCCAATTACCAGTGTAACCTCCACTGTTCTTAGAACAGTGCAGTGCATTGATCAAGACCTATTGAAAACAAATCAACCGTCTGTGGGTGGAAAAGAAGGTGATCTGTCCAGAGAGCCAATAGAAATCTATATCTCAAAATGTGGGACGTCTGCCTTTGAAACTGACTTAACCCTGATAAATAATACTCGTTTGTGAAAACTTAATTGGTTGCACTAGGCTGCTATCATGACAGATTACACTTTCCAGTAGAAGCACTGGACAGTCAAGCAGATGAATAAAAATAAAGTCCCATAAAATCAAAACTAAATAAATTTTTTTATCGAATATTGCTGAGTTTATTATAAAAAAGTATCTGTGCAAGTAATTTTTTATTCATGTGCCCTCATTAACTTTAAACAAAATCTGAAAATGTACTTTCACCCTCTTGTAGCGATCATTTTCTCTGATGACTGTTGGGGCAGGAGCATCCATTAACCCTCCAATTTTCTGAAAGAAACACCTATCTATATGCAATCAATTCATCGTGGAAAACTCAAGCCATACCAGCTATTTTCTCATGTGATAATCCAATTCGCTCGGAAATACGCCACAACACGGAAGTACACGGAGTTTAAACAGAGTTTAGAAACATTAAAGGCAGGGCTGGACAATTAATTGAAAGAATAACCAAGATTACAATTACAATTAAATTGTCAATATTGTCGATTACAGCCTTCTACTTTATATACAAGTAGATCTGCTCTCATTTTGCCAGGTTTGTTGTGAATGGTGCCAGTTGGTTCTGATGTGTTACATGGATGATGTGCAAAAAAAACAACTGATTGAAATAATGGAGCAAACGTGTTTAATAACTTTTTATGTTCTCTTTTTTTGGTCAACTATTCATTTAAGTTCAATAAATATAATGAAGATTCCAGGCAGTATCTCTCCATTATATTTCAGAACTGAAGTGTTTTAGTGACTCTAGTCACAGCAGCACACCATTACACACTTGACTTACGCTGCCCCTGATTAGACTGTAATTTACCCAGCTAATTAACGGGGCACAGGACTGAACAGCTCTCCTCGCAGTTAGAAGGGAAGATTGGAACACACTTACTTTCACAATCCTTAGTGGAAATAAAGAAGACCTTTGAATAAAAGGAGAAATATAGACACACATCATAATGTGCTAGCTAACAAGTGTACTTTACTCTAAGAAGGTAAATTTTTTTGTCAGGGCCGATGGTGTAGTGGACGGTGCTCCGACACATGGTGCAGACGCACTTCTGAATCCCGGCTCGAGGTCCTTTGCCAAACCCATACCCCTCTCTTCACCCTATACTTTCCTGTCATCTCCCAAATTACTGTCTATCAAATAAAGGCAAAAATGCCCTAAAAAAGAGTACATCTTCTTAATGGAAGCATATTTTTATAGCGGCTGGTTTTGAAATAGATCTCTCATGACAGCAGCAGTTACTCACAAAAGCTGTGTTTGACTTCAAAAGGCGGTGTTAGAACCAACAGGCGGACGACGTCGGAGTAGGGGTGTGCAGCGGAGTCAGTATTTGTATCTGTATCTGTATTTGTAACAATCTCAAAATTATTTTTATCTGTATTTGGATGAAACCGGAAGTTGGTGGGTCTTAAACCAGAAGTTTGTCAAATTACAGGAAAATGGCATTTAAACCGCATTCTTTTATTATAAATATAACTTACATAACTAAATATCTATTAAAAATTCTATTAAAAGCAATCATACAAAATGACAAATAACATAACTTAATCATAGAAGAACCATTTTTAGTGCCATATAGCACCTGTGAAGCACCAGTGAAGCACCTGTGTAGAACCATATAGGGGCCATATATAGCACCATTATAGCACCACATATTGTTCTACAAAGCACTATATGGTTCTACACGGGTGCTTCACTGGTGCTTCACTGGTGCTATATGGCACTAAAAATCGTTCTTCTATGATTACGAGTAAAGAACCACTTTTGGTGCTAAATAGCACCGTTTGTTTTTAGAGGAGGGTTTTAATAAACAATATAAGTAGCCTACATTAATCCCTCATCTAGCAATCCCAATACTCTAGCAATTAAACATCTAAAATGATCTTTATTTGTATGTTGAGGTGCACCGTCCTGCATGATTAACCTAATACTACAAAGATGCTTGTCCATCCACATGCGCATAAGACATTTTGGTTTCAGTTTAAAAAAATGCAGGAATTTGAAAATAAAATGCAGGACTTGCTTGATGTTTAAAGAGTTATTAAGAGAGAAAAAGTTTTAGAACTGATTTATGTTAAAAAGTTATTAAGATAAGATCGACAAGACTCGCGCTCACTGACAGATCCGAAACGCAACAACGCACAAGTGCACGCACCGATAAATACACATATACACAGAATAGTTTAAAAAAATCTGGTTTGACAAGAATTCAAAGAAGCATAATAAGCATTACAACAAACTTGCTGAGCTCATCATTATCTATGTCCATACAGCGTTTGCACAAACATAACAAATTGTTTTAAAAACTTTCTAATTAATCTTCATCTAAATAAATAAATAATCAGATATTCGTTTATAATTTCAAATAACAGTATGCTCTATTATTTAAACATTAGTTTTGACCATTAGTTCAAAACAAGCAACATGATTTTAAACAATGAGGTAATTAGAAACATTTAATTCAAATGTTTTACTTTGTTATTTATTTACTTTATATTATATCCTTTAAATATTAATTTCATTTTTAAGTTATATGTGTATATTTATTGTCATATGAGTTCATTGCCGTTATATACTCTCGTCTAATATTCAATCATATGCGGAATAATGTGTGCATCTTTGAATAACTGTAAGAATACAGTTTATTTGAAAATATTTTTGTCAAAGTTTTGAGAAAAATAATGTTGTGAGGATATTTATATATTGCAGTTGAATACTCTCATCTATTATTAATCCGACCGCATATGTACTGCAATAAAAAAGCATTCGGCCACGCAGCTTTTTACATCAAAGGCCGACAGGCTATGCAATTTGGAGTGGGGCCGTTCAATGATCCCCTATATTTTAAAAAATCCTAAACATGGTTGGACCTGCCGAACAGGTTGAGCACTTTTATATAGCCTACTGTATTGAGCAAAGAGGCTGCACAGTTTGACCAGAGGGAAGCGGCCACACATCAGGCCGCCAGACTTGCAATAACTATTATCAGACCGGCCCTCGCAGCCTCAAAACACTACCGGCCCACCGGGAAATGTCCCGACTCTCCTGATGGCCACTCCGCTACTGGTCTAACGATTATCTCATAGGGTGACAGAGGCAATCATGGATGCGTATTCCAATGCTGTTTGTAAAGTTCCAGCCTTTGTGAAAGTGTATTTGTTATATAAGGATAACACTTCAAGGCGGCCCTGTGTGGTGTGCAGCTATCTGACTTCTGTGATTTGTTACAATGTCGCTTAGGCACTGTGGCTCGTGTCCAGCCCCTCTGCCCCTTGAAGATCTCCACTCTGCGTGCGTCACCTGCATGGCACAGGCCCACGGTGAGACTGCTCTCATGGATTCTGGCTGCCCTCACTGCGAGTGTTTTCCCCTCGCCCCTCCCGCCTTCAGCAGTCCTCCCTCCTGTTCTCCCCCTCCACTCCCTCTCAAGCAGAGATGGAAGAAGCAGCGGACCTGTGAGCAGTTTTCACGCAGATATCAGGCAAACCCTTTTACAGTGCATGCATTATATTATTCTGTCTTTTACCGTGTCTTCAGTTTTGTTTAGGTTTCTACTAATGTTTGTTGGGGAAAGTCATATTAAGTCTAAGGCGCAGTTTATTTGTTATAATATATAATGTTGATTTTTATTACATATATCTTAATGTTTTTGATGAATAAAACTATCTGTTTACCTGCCTTTGAAACTTTATTCAAACCAGTTGTAATTGCTATATCATTATTATTTATTTCACTTTAAAGGTTATAGCTCATTAAAAAAATTCAAATTACTTCAAAATAATTGTTAGTGGCAGTCCTACATTAGTTTAAACATTTCAAAATACTATTTTCCATTCATATATTTTATCATTGATGAGTTCTTCAAAAGCTTAAAAACTTTGTCTTTAGATTGTCTCCATGAGACAACCAGCACCCCATGCTGGGGACCATCAAATCGTCACACCAGAAACCAGCATCTTATGCTGGGGACGAGCAAACCAGCATCCAGTGCTGGTCCCAGCATGCAAAACATACATTATGCTGGACTAGCATTGCTGGATTTTTCAGCAGGGATGTCATAAACCGATCGTTCTTTGTAGCGCATATGATGTCAAACACACCTCTGTTATTTGAGGTCGTGTGAGATGCAGCTGTGTGTGTAAAGTGTGTGTAAAGTGACAGCTGAAGTTTGGCACTCTCGCCATCCCCAAACCAAAGTGAACCGTATCAGAGGGGTCAAACGTACTGGGTACAGTACGGTATGCATAGTGTGAGTACACCCTTAGGAAATCATGGAATAGAAAAGCTTTATTTCAGTAAAGTAAATAAGCAGAGAATAAGTGTTTGAAGTGTAAGATGAGAGCTTGAAAGTGTTGCTCAGCGGGTGGGCAGACGGGTTTTTGGAGGTGGAGTGGCAGCTAATTAGCAGGGTGGCGACAGGGCGACTGCATTGTATCATGCAGCGCATTTGATGGTAGAGACACTGCAGGAGTCACACTTGCTCTGGAGAGATGAGTAATTACTGAAGGGGCAGAAAAAGCGATTGGTAATTTAGAGCCCGACTGTCTGTCAAAGACTAGAACGATGCTGCATAGTGCACATAAAGTAATACAATTGTGCAGCTATCTAAACATCTCTGAGACATAACTTAATCACTGATTGCATTGTGTATGTACTCTACAGTGTATTAAAGTTATTATACATTCATTAGATCACCAAATAAAATGATGGGAATCACAAAAAACCTGGAGCAACCAGAGAAAAACAGTAAGGAGAACTAAGTTAGATTGAGAAGTTATCTTGATTTCAATCTTTAAACTTTCATTGTGTTAAACTGTTTTATGTATGGGGCTCTTGTCAAATTTGTAATAAAAACAGTGTATTCATTTATCTTTAGACTATTGTCTGGTAAAGAAATTTCTTGTTTCCTTCTTTGCTGTCAGGACTGTTGCTTTTACACTCAGACTGCACAAATAAACGACTCAAGGAAACCCTTGTTGTCATGGCGCCAGAGAGCATCCCCCAGAGGCCCACTGCCCTTGCCACATGAAGGGTTGCCACAGTGATCTTGTGGAAGGCGGGAGTTGATGGATGTGTGGTGTTAAATGAAAGGGGCAAGTGAGCACTGGGAAGGTCAAGAGGACTAAAGCAGCATGGGAATGTACACACAGAGAGACAGTGGCTTTGAGCTCTGACCCCATCACCTCTCTCAAGAGCTGCCATATCCTAAATCTAGCTCCATCTGACAGCACCGACAGAGAGACGGCCCTTACAGAATACACATACTCATCCAGTCCCGCACAAGCTCATTTTCTGCTGCAGTTTCAGCCTTCAAACAGAAAAACAATACTCTGTATACGACGGGTGCAGTAGACCTGATCAGCCCTGCAGCGCCATTCTCTGGCATGACAGATGTTTGGAATGGCTCCCTTCTCCAATCTGGCCTTGTCATGGAAATGACTATATCAATTTTATCAAGATGAGAAGTGATGAGAGTTTCTTTAATTCTTTTCCAAAGAGCTCTTCAGGCTGGACTAATCATTGTCTCTTATGACAATTTCACCTCCCACTTCAAAAGGTTCACTAAGCTGGATATACATCCACCAGGGAGATGAATGGAAAAACTGGCTTTATTAGTTCTTTAGATATCCGTGTTTTTATTTTCCTATACATATATATATGCAACACTTTGGGGACGCCTCCAGGGGTAAGTGCTTTTGAATGTGTATATCAAATTTAACCAATGGTGAGGCTTAACGACAAAGACAGGATGATCCAGGAACACTTCACTTTTTGTGTCAGGGGTTTTAAACTGCTGGTCTGCAGACCATTTCCAGCTCTCCTCTTTACGCTCCGCACTTGAGCTCAAAAATATAACATTTTCTTATAATATATATATTTTTTTTTGGTTTATATAGTCCATTTAAACTTCATTTATATAAACTTTCCATTTTTCTTGATCTAAACTTAATGAAAAACATAAAAACGTAAGAAATGTACAAGAATATAAGTTTATTTGTTGTTTGGGTCTTGTTTGTGGGGGCGCCCGCAAAATGAACGGAAAACGCGATTGGATTTTAAACGCTCCTTTGCACATCACTTCCAGGGCTGGCTCATCCTAAAGGCGATCCTACACACGATCGCCTGGGGCCCCACATTCTCAGGAGGGCCCACGTAAATCATCAACACAACATACTTGTATTACAGTACTAAGCAACTACTACGCGCACAGATATACCTCATTATTTAACATAAAAATCCCAGAAACAGCCAAATATCTTGTGATTTCGTCATTATTTTCCATAGTTAGGTCTGGAAAGCTTTTTCCATCATGAACAGTATTTTTCTAATTACAAGATGTGTTTTTTCGTTTCATGTGCTACAGTACTGATCAATCTACAGGTATTTAGTGCGGTTTAAATGTCAGGATCGAAAGTAAAACCGCAGTGTTATGAGCGAGACATGGAGTGGATCCCAAATGCAGAAGTTTACAATAGAGTTATCCAGTAGTCAATAATCCAAATCAACAAATGTTGAATGATAGATAATTATTCTCTTTACATGCAGTGTGAAGTTTTTCAGTCATGCATTAGACATATTATCATTTCTGACAGACACAGGGTTCCCACACCTGAGTTAACTTCAAATTCAAGGACCTTTCAAGGACTTTCCAGGACCAATACCCTCAAATTTAAGGACTAAATGTGGGCACACATTTCAAGTGAGAGCAAGGTTACATCGTGTTACCTTTTAAGAGACATTGATACAGTTCCCTTTCGAGGGAACTCACGCTGAGTCACTGTGGGGACACTTTGGGGACGCCTTTAGGGGTAAGTGCTTTTGAATGTGTATATCAAATTTAACCAATGGTGAGGCTTAACGACAAAGACAGGATGAAGCGGGATCCAGGAAGTATATCGCTATCTAAAAATATTGCCAAAAACGGCGTTACAGGGACGCAGGAAGTATGGCAAGGGAGACGCAGCGTCTCGTTCCCTTCTCTAACCCGACACATTTCCATTTGTCAAACACAAATATTGAAAAAATAATTTTGGTTCGATTCAACATTCGCATACAGAAGATATAAGCATTTAAAGCAAACAGTTTAGCAAATTTGCTTAAAAAGGCTAGAATTTTTTTATATGATCATACACTACTTAGGGAATTACATGGATTTTTTCCAGAAAACTTCTTGCATAAAATAGATAATAATTTTTCCCCCAGATTCACGAACTTTTGAGGATTCCAAAGACCCATGGGAATCCTTCAGAAAGCATGTTGAAGCTGCTCAGTCTGTCATTTTCTCCCTCTGTCCTGATGACATTTTTAAAAACTCAGTAATGTGGGGTTTGCCGGAAATGTGTGGACTCTTTGGACCTCAGGTTCTTATAAACCCCCCCTTTATAATCAGATTATGTGGATTTTAAAACAGATGGAGAGTAGGGTAATAATTATTTCTTTCATAGCTTGCAAGTATTCTGTGACGGACTGTGTCCGAGAGTGTGTTATTATTACATCCAATGTGTGAGGGGAGAACTATTTTGATGTAATCATAAAATTTTCTGGTAAAATTTGTGGTATATTATACTACATTTACATTTATGCCTTGGGCAGATTTTTTTATTTCTTTATTTATTTGGGTCCCCATCAGCTTCCACAATGTGGTTTCTAGTCTTTCTGGGGCCCAAAAAAGTGCTAAAACATATGTACAATTAAAATACACCAAATACAACATACATACAGTAGGTTTAACATATATATAACATAACCACATGTATACTTTTGTCCACATATACACATTCACACACATAGAGCATTTAAAAAAATATCAGTACCTATAACAGTCACAAATTAACTGGTATAAGACTATTAATTGTAATCTGTTTTAAAGTCTTCTTAAAATTACATATGTTGGATATATGCCTTGTTCTTACAAGGTAAACATTTTCGTTATTAGAATGTGTGTTCTATTGGTTCAAACCCATGACCTTTTGCACTGTTCTACTACTGAGCTACAGGAGCACATACAGAATATATGTTCTCAGAGACTGACATGTTTGGCAGAACACAGATATGCCATTTGTACTGGTAATATTAGTTTTTCAACTGTGAAACATTATATACAGCTAAACATTTAAGTGACAGTTAAATAATAGGATTTATACATAAAATGCTCTGTTATATCCTGAGCTTAATGAAAATATAGATATTTTGTCTGTTCTGTAAATATGTGGTGTTTGATATCACTATACTTGTATTATGTACAGTATTACAATTTGTATACTCTCTCATTCTCTCTCTCTCTCTCTCTCTCTCTCTCTCTCTCTCTCTCTCTCTCTCTCTCTCACAGAGACATCTAGCGGTTAGGTGTTTCATTTGCAACAGAAAACACTACAACTAAGACATTTTTCCATATGCGCACCCCCACCAGGCATGCATCAAGGGGGGACCTGGCTGAGCTTCTTTAGTAGTGTGTTGTTGCCAGGGCCGTACACAGGGTCACTAAAATAAAGGCTACCGATTTGAAATTATCATATACTAGGCCTATGTTTTATAAATAATTTTCTTGAATTCATTTTCTTAAGTGAATTAACTAAAGGCTACCAAGAATAAAGTAAAATTCATTCACAATATGCACACACCCATACAAATAATATACTGAAATATGACATCAGTAACGCATTGGCAAATTTAATAAATGGGATGGCCAAGGCTGCTTTCCATGAAAGAAAACAATGTGTAATTATCAACAAAAAAAAAAACACATAAATGATTTTATGATTGCTGATTACTTCACATTACCCCACATTAGATAAATCCTCTTGCACTGCATGCAATACTGCACGCATTATAGCTGTACAATGTAAACATAATTTAAGGCAAAATTTTTAACCTGTCTGTTTCTCACAACTGATTTACTGTCCATTAATGAAGCAAAAGATCTTATGTTACCTGCGGTAAAACATACAAAGAGTTCCTACTGTTTGCCCTATGAGAATACTTCCGGGTTTTAAAAGTTCGGTAAGAGCGCCATGTGGATCATAGTGTAAATATGGATTGCCGGAAAAAACTCATCAATGGCCGGGAAAGAGTTAAGACGTTATTAGCTGACATTCCAGTGCCAATAAGCATTAAGCTGTGTTGTCAGCAAGTCTTCTCATCATGCTTTTTATCAACCCTGCTGGTGGAAAGCAACTGAGCCCAACTGCAGAATCCTACCAGCTTGCCTCGTCATTGGCACATGTCAGCTTGACATCAGAGCAAGTCAGACGTATCTTGGACACCTTTAACCGGCATGCACCAGTGATTGGTTCTGCACAGAACTGTCTCATCTCAAACAAGCCTACTATCTGACCTAATGTGGGCAGACCTGTTGGCTTGTGACATCACACTATCGTTAGATCGATTTGAAAGCATACTACTGTAGGTGTATCTCAATGTCAAGGATACTTCCTTGGCAGGACTCGTCTTCCCAAGTAACTTCCTTTAGAGGCTAGGCAAGGCAAGGCTCCTCTATAGCGTTCGGAGAACATGTGAATGGAACAGGCTAGAAAGTGCATGCCATTGCATCATTATGTCAGTGAAAAGGTGGGCTTTTGGCACCGCGTGCATAGGATTGTGGGTGATTTGAGAGCGCAAAGGATATACATATGCATCCTTTCCTGTATATGGGATATTTTTCGAACAAAGGACTCAGTCCTTGGTTGTAATTTCGAGGATCCTCGATATTGGAACAGTCCTTCGACGAATGCCGATGACGTAGCATCCTCGAAATTCTGGCTTACGAGGATCCTTCCTTGACATTGAGAAACACCTATTGAGTCGTTTACTGTCGTTTACTCACTCTCGCGGTGCTGAGACGACATGGTGATCTTTCAGCCAAATGAGAGCTTAGCACTGAGTCAAATTAAACGGCATCAAAAAACAGACCCATTATTTTTTTAAACCCATTATGTTAAGCCTTCACAACAGCTCACTTTTTTCACTTTTGTAAGATTCACTTACACCTGTGTTATGCTGTAGAGACGTTGGCCACCCATGGTTGGCCACACCCAGTACCTTCGTAACAGATAGCTCTTGTATCCCTGTTGCAAAACACGACACACTCACTCCACCCATTGTGCGACCCATTCACACAACCTATGTGGGATCTCTGTGGGACTCTCGAACTACCAGTCAGCTGTCAACAAAACTGACTTTATTCATGCCTTCGCTACTCAGTCCACCATTAATATTCTAGTACTGCAACTTCTATCTGGTGAAGCCCTATGCTGTGGATCATGATGAAGCCACTTACAAATGATGCTTAACACTAACATAATGTTTGGATAACCTTTGTCCTCTGTCCTCCAGACCAGCTCATGCTACCCCCTCCTGACTCTGGCTGTCTGCTATTTTCTGTGTGCAATGAACTACACTCAGGGCGGCTACAGAAAAGAAATGGCACAAGTCTAAAAAAAACCTTTGTCACTACCAGTCACTTCTCTTCTCTTTTTCTGCTAGTGTTACCACAGCTAAAACATCCTACTTTACCAGCAAGGTGAGCAATGTACCCAACACAAAGCAGCTGTTCAAAACTTTCAACTCTCTCTTATGTCCCCCTCCACCCAGTTAACTTTTATAAGTTTGCGTAAGATGTTGACATTTGCTAGCCCAATCACATCTTAAAATTTTTTTGGGGGAGCATGGAGCATCAGTGCACATCTGTCAAAATGTATGAGACGAGGCAGAAGCGAGTGGACCTTTCGTTATCCCCTTGATAAAACTCAATAACACAATGTTGCATTGCAAAAGCAAAATGTTGGTGATAACACTGCAATAAAATACAGTGTGGGCAGAATGATTAGGTAGCTACGTCAACTTTTGATCACAGTTTTTTTGCTAAACACCTTTTACAAATTTTCAACTAAATTAATAAGGTAATAAGGTAAAAGGTGTTCAGAAAAAAAGTAAACAAAAGATCAATGTGGCTAATAATTTTGCACACACTGTAATAACACTTGGCTCTGCTGCAAGACTTCACCTACAGTATGTTGTAACATTTATCAAGTCTCATTGTTATCACAGGGTGGCCAGAATGGTTAGTTGACACATTGTGCACCCTGGCTAAGACAATTAGCAGATTTTTTAAAACCTTCAAAGCATTTTTACAGTGCTTGCATTATATTATTTTAATGTCAAGTGTCAGCTCAAAGCTTTTCAAAAGCAGACTTAATCCTAATATAGCTTTGAGTTAGTATACATAGTCAAGGTTGCACAAAGATGGGTGGTATTTTTGATCCTGTAATGGGCCGGTCTGGGCTACAATGCCGGGGCAGATTTTTTGTCCCAGTCCAGCCCTGCAGCTTTCCATCCACTCTTAAGCAGGCCCTGGTCACTCCACTGTTTTCAACCAGGTATCTACATCAGTGAACTACCTACTAGTGCTGTATACAAACTTTGTAGTATATAACAACCACAGACATAATTATAGCGTGCACTCATCTGTCTGCTGTATTTTCTCCTTTTTGTTTACTTTCGCGGTTCCGTTGGAATATCCCGCACGTTGATTCTGAGCAATCAAGAAGCAGTTTAGAAAATACGTTCAACGACATGTGGCCAATGAGTGATGTGGATGTTATCACATGACTGCATTTTGGTTCATTTCAACTGGTGTGGATCAGTGTGGTGTGAAAAGGAACCAAAACACCTAAAAAAGCTACAATGTATAATTTTTTGCTTTTGGTATGGAGCAAATAAACCGAACTATAAATGTAAAAGTACCCTAAGCATAGCATACACATGCTTTAACTAAGACTACTTGAGCCTTGTCAAATGAGTAGGACTGGGTAAACTTTAACTATCCGATATGGAACCGATTTAAGTGCGACTTATAAATTCGTTTCATTCAAATCACATTTTGAACTTTATTTCTCGCTTTTCTAAATGAGCTTTATAGAACAGCCCTGTGGTTCCTTATAGATAACATCATGTTGGTAAATTCATTTAGACAACCAACCAATTATTCTTCTATGTTTTTTTTACATCCCATTTGACTGTGCGCTGACTCAAATCAAATTTTCTCTGCTTATTTGATTGTGCTGTGGTTGACTAGTCCAAAACGAGCTGCTCTGTTTTCAGACTCACTCTAGAGACAAATGTGCATCTCTAAAAAGTTGAGCTGGTGCTGGTTAACACAAATGATGCACTGACAAAAACTGCAAAGTTTTGTCCTTTATGATGGGCATTGGCCAGCAGCCATACTGTGTACCAGAACAGCTCGGTGGAAAAAAATTTAAAAATCAAAAATATAGCAACAATATAGACGTGAGGCATTTAATGGGGTCTAAGCAGGATCAGACAACAGGAAAATGTTTATTTTGAAAGAACAGATGCTGTGAATAAATTGGATTGTTTATTTGGTGTTAAATTTTAAACCAGATGTTGAGTTTAGTTGTTTTTTGTAGGTACACCACCACCACCAAAAGTTGATGAAATTCAACATTCTTCAGCATTATGATTTCTTATGTTTTGGGACTGTGCTCACAAAACCAATTTGACATTATCTGGGGAACAATTTGACTTTTGGTAACTTTTTGTCAGCACTGTCCCTAGATATGAATAAACAAAATGACAGAGGAGGAGTATGAAAAAACATGTTTTGTCTTATTGTCGACCATTACATTGATGGTTTCAACAGCATAAACAAACTGCTTTTGTGGCTCTAGATTATGTTTAATAACGAGCAAAATAAATAATCAGTACATTACCTTAGTTTAAATCATAGCTAAAGCGTATCAACCATTACACTGAGCTAGCGTTACTGTGTAAAATTAATGTTAGCTAAAGATCCTTAAAATCTTGCCTGGCTGCCAAATTTACACAGCTGTGATCCATGATCACTGTCTGCCCTTTTGGGAACTATAACATTATAGGTCAGTTTAGACACCAGAAAGACTGATAAACCAGTACAGACCGGAAGTTAATTTCTGGCCAAACGCATAGAAATGACACACAGGAAGAATGTGTGTTTACAGAGAGCAACAGAGACTCATTTCCAAGTTGTCTTTTGCTAGGCAGAGCACAGCAGGGTTTGCACTCGGGGCTTGTCCTGAAGGGGAGGGCAGCGCCCAGGATTCACTCTTTGTTTTAAACTCCCTCATCTTTCTGTCTCTTCCTTGGCGAGCACTACCACACGCCTTCAAAGTGAAGACAGGTGGCTTTTTTCTCAACAATGGTGCTTTACAGAGGCTTCTTGCAAACAGCTTAGCTTAAATTAGACGTCTACTGACTGTCTCAGTACTTACAGATCATCTTCAATCATCTTTGATCTTTCTAGAGGTGATGAATGGCTGAATCTTTGCCATCCTGACTATTCTTCAATCCGTTTTAACAGTTGTTGCTTGTTTCCTTTCATGTTTCGGGTTTTTTGTTGCTTGTTAAACGTCCAAATGTGCAGTGTTCTCTGGGGTATATACAGTACAAGTGATAATCCACAATCCGTAACTGGAAAGGTAAGTCAAAAACAGTAACTCCACTATCCAGCAACCGTTAGTATGAGCTATAGCATAAGTTAACAATCTGCTCTTTGCTGCCTCCTCTAATGCACGTTACGTCACATTCGGCAAACGTGACTGCGGTTACATAGCCTGGTATAACCAGACTCTCGTACATTCATTTCATTTGTACAGAGAGTCTGGCCACGCTCCATTGCAAAGCGTTACTTCCGTTAAGGAGGGTCCATTGTTGAAGTTTAAAACTATTGGATATGCCCAGAGTCACTCAGGATCTGCCAAAGCCAATCGCTAACATGTGGTGGTGACGTATATCATGCACCGAAACCGTCCGGAAACAACAAGTCAGAATAATCAGACAAACAAAAGTTAGCAAACCTGGTTCTTGCTCCGGCTTTAACTTCTGTATATTCGGCAGTTTTGCAACAACGGACCGAATAGCTTTTCTCACGTCTTTCTCCGCTGCCATTACTGAACTACAACTCAAACTGACGCACGACCTCAACATCATCGTTCTTAGCCACCCCCATCTGTTCGCTGATTGGTCCTGCAGATTTTTTCAGGAGAAAATGAAACTCTATAGAGCCATCCCAGACGTACTGCTGAAGTGAAATGAAAAATAAGCGGAAGCACGTAGGAGGGCGGAGCCAGGCTAGCGGTTACACCCACTGAGCGGTAAAAAGTCTGTGCGATGCATTTGCATAGCGTGAAAATGCGTCTTAAATGGGAAAAGAAGTTGTGCTAACAGATTCAACGAAAATGAGGAGTGGTCTTTTTCCAGACTGCAAAAAAACACTCAAAGGAGAAGTAAATCAGTAGCAGTAGCTATAAGTCAGGTATGTAAAATTTTGGATAAAAAATCCTATAAAAAATACACCAATGAATACTCTTATTCTGTGTAATTGCAAAGTTTTGTCAGTGAGCCTTCATTAAAAACATCCATTATGATGAGCCTTGTGTTCTACAAAGGTGGAATGGTTTAATAGTGTAGGCAAGACAAAAATATACGGTATGTCAGGAAAAGCAATGTCTGGCCATATGCCAATGTCTACAGACTACTGGTTGTTTGGCAAGTTGTTGTGGTCACTGTTAAGGCCAACTAAATTCAATTTAAGCTGATAATAGTCAGTTTTACTGGCGTTTTCGCAGCAGCCACTATGAAAACCAGCAATTGTATTGAATGTTTTGCAACTCAAGAGGGCGAGCTCCAGTGTGGTCACATAGAAAAGTGATGTCATTGCATACCCTCTATAGAGGGTATGCATTGACGTCACTTTTCCACGTGACCACGCCGGAACTCGCCCCGTTGAGTGGCAAACTTTTAACAAAATGGCTGAAATTGAATTTAGTTGAACTTGATAGCAGAGGTGGACAATACTTAGTAGTAACTTTAGTTACATTTTTCAAGCATCTGTGCTTTATTAGGTTGTTTGTATTGGGAAAAACATAACTTCACTACATTCTAAAGCAGGGGTTCTCAAAGTCCGGACTCCGGTCCGGATCCGGACCCGACGGGAACTTGATCCGGACCCGCGTTCACTTCATATTACAAGTGCATTAATTTCTATGTGATTGATTAAATCTGTGCATTTGCTATTTTACAAATGCATATTAAACTTGTTAACCATTCGTTTAGTTTTTTTTTTCTTTTTAGATTTAAGAGTATTTCTGGTCCGAAAATAAAACGAGTTATTCAAAAATGTCCTAACGCTGTAGCCATCACACCCAGATATTATGCACAGCTACTTCATGTACTACGGCTTTTGATCAGTAAGTCCTTATCAATCTGAAATCACTGTTGGTTGGAGTCGTTTAAAACATACATTTGAAAAAGCAACACTCGGCATACATAATCTTTATACATATTCTTTATTATCATGAAATACCTGAAAAGGTTTGAAGAACAGCAATATAAATATATCCTTATGACATTTCCTGGAGATGCGTGTGTCTAGTTCTTCGTCTGCAGCGCATATTAAGTTTCTGCCCGAGAGCGCCCCCTGGCTTTTGGATGTAGCGGCAGTTCACCGTAATTCATTGATAAGCAAAGCAAGCATCATCAGCCAATTTATAGGTGCACCCCTAATTTTGGTCAGTGTCTCTGCCTACCAACCACACTTTTTTTGCCATGGTTTATGCATCTGATGGAGAACAAACTGTGCCATTTCTCTAATTAGGTTGCTCTGTATTTTGCACCTGGTTACTTCTGGCATATTTTTTGTGTTTGTTTAAAAAATTTAACTTTAAATGCAAAAAACACTTATTTTTTTCCCAAACTATTTGTGTTGATTTGTTATATAAACAAATGATTTACATAAAGTTTTTCCGGACCTATGAAAATGATGAGAATTCAGATTTGGACCTTTGAATGTAAACTTTGAGAACCCCTGTTCTAAAGCATAGAATCATACTGTGTATTCTGAAATATTGCACATTAAAATTTATTTAATACCTAATTACATTACAATTGTGTACTTTTACTTGAGTAAAAGTATGGTAATGTACTTAAATATTAAACCTAAAACAAAAACTTTGTTTCTGAAATGTAATAGAGTAAAAATTATGATAATATGCTTTGGAATGTATGTTTTCCAAAGAAAAACACTAGTAAAATACAAATACTTGAAAAATGCTTTTAAGTAGAAAGTAAAACCTCTGCTTGACAGTGACCCTAGCAACCCACCTGTGGTCAGTGGACGTTAGCATGAACGATCCATTTACTTCTCCTTTCAGTGTTTTTTGGCAGTGTGTAAATTGATAGCTCCGAATTCTTATAAATCTGTTAGTAAAGTCTATCGCACAACAGATTTTTACCATTTCGTAAAAATTACCATTACCATTGCGTTTTTACTGTGTTTTTGCTGATTTCACACTGCACAAATGCTGCCGCTCTGTCTTTTGCCACTCAGTGGGCGTACCGCAGGCCTGTCATGTGATCACTCACATGACTGAAAACAGGAAGTGCCAGTATATAAAATAAAAGACATATACACAAATGAAAAGTAAGAGATAAAATGGCTAAGACTACATGTAGTCATCCAGGTGGATGCTGCACATTGTTGATGGTTGATAAGATTCCCCTTTTCATATTAAAAGTGCTGTAGAAAAGCGCTATATAAATGTGATAAATAATAATTATTATTAAAAATTATTATTATGTAAAACCTATTAAAACTCCCCTCTTTCTTAATAAAGGACTAAAAAATAGATGTTTTTACAAAATAAATTAATAGTCTAATTAAACTTCACACTCGTATTATTTTGATCATGCCAATTTCAATAAACGAGTCAATAACTCATCAATTAATAGTGTGGATATCATTACCAATGGGTCTTTTGTTTTTATATTACACTACTACATCAGTAAGTAAATCATTTCCAATGCAGAAATACTCTGCTACCAAGAACAGTGTTTTAACAGGTTTCTGATGTTGCACTGCTATTTTTTAAACTCAACTGTATGAGACACGCTTACAAACACCATTACAGAATTACACATTCACAACACACAGCAATATGCGGTTCACTCTCACACACATACTGTATGTGCAAGGTCTCATGCAGCACTTTAAAAACACTCAGGTGAATGAAATGCTTGCAGAATGCACATTGCATTAATATACAAGACTCAATGTCTTCATTGCAAGCTCAAAAGAAAATGATGGGGCCTTTTTCAAAGGAGATAATACACTTATGTCAAGAAACACACAGCCTAGAGAATCACAATATATGTGATGAACACACTCGCCAGCTGAGGGCATCACATGACAGCAACATTAACACAAAACTAATAATACTGGCCAGTCACAGAAGGTTTTTCTGCAGAATGGAATAGTTGCAACATATTACACAAACAAACGCAAAAAATATATGGAGAGTTTTGTTGCAAAATGAGATACATTTTTCAGAAATCTCGTTTTTTGGTTGTGCCTTCCACTTAATATCAATTCAACTGCAGTTGGTTTGTTTAACATAAAATAATGATATACAAAATATGCAGATCAAGCACTGAGCGTGTTTCTCCTCCCCATTCTGAGGTACAGTACATCTGTGTTTGACCTTTGACCAGTGGTCACTAATGTGACTGCCTGCAGCTTGCTTCAGCACATTATCTAATTGGTTCCTCATTGAGCCTGCAGTGATTCACATCTTCTCCCCCACACTCGCCTTCACTTCTTCTTGCGCTCTTTCATCATCTGTAGCGTAAGTGTTTCTCCTCCACTTCTCGTGGTCATAGTGCATTCTTCAGTGTTGTGCTTTGCCAGCTATAACAACCTCCCTGACTGCAGTCTGACTCTTTGCATTCTGCTCCCCCATCTATCCATCACGAAGACCCCTACCCTAGTCTCTGAGGGTTGTCAGCAGTGATTTGCTCAACTTACATTGAGTCATCAGAGTCAACCCCCCATGTCCTCATGACCTATGACCATTCACCATCATACATACAAACTAGATTTATATGTTTTGAAAAGTATAAAGACCTACAAAACGAAAGAATACTGAAAGATCTGAACTAAACCTGAAACTATTAGGTAATATTTCAAAAAAACATTTAAAACATTTATGTGTGCGGTGATATTAATGCTTTATTCATTTTACACTATGAAATAAACTAATATAACAGGGCTTCACGATATACACTCTCAGAGAAAAGGTACAAGAATTGTTTATTATGAAACAAAATATATGTGAACATATTGAATAATACAATGTAATATAGGAAACAAATAAATATTCATGTATGGGAGCTTTTGTTTTTCAATATTTTGCAATATATGCATGAACCATGTATTGATATACACATAAAATATATATTTAGCAATAAGGCAAAATCAATACTACATCCATACAACATGTATTTATTTGAGTATATTTAGACAATTGCAGATTATAAAAAAAGTTTAAAAACATACAAATACAATGAGTTGTAATGACGAGACATCGAAGTGCCACCCAATTGAATTATGTGGGGTTAGTGTGATGTGATAATAACACACAAAGTTTGGTGTCAATATGTAAAAGCTTTGCAGAGCTAAAGTCTTATAGGCAATTTGGCAACATGTCATCAAATTTGTTTATGTAGTATGTATATGTTTATGTTACAAATTCCGTTGGCGGTTTCATAGATACTTGCGAAAGCTGTTTAAGTGCTAAATCCTCAAACCATAAGGCAAAATCTAGTATGTTGCCTCTGGTCTTGTCTGTGACTGTTGACATCTAGGGAAATAAAAAACAAAAAAAGAGTTGGAAGAAACAGAGATGGCAAAGGTCATCTGGTTTATGAGTGTACAGTTGACCAGTTTACAGCAAAGTGAGACACACACACACACACAAAACAAGATAACAAGGATAAGTTTGCGATCGTGCAATTATTGTTAAATTTTTTAAAGTATTGTTTTCTGTAGTAAATAAAAGATAATTACATTGTTGTGTTGAAATGAGTGAAGGATATTATAATGTCTAATTTACTGTAAAACACCATTAGATGGGCTGAGTGTTTACATTGATTATGTGTTTTACAGCTGTATAAGCAAGGACTGACCCTGTCATCACAGAGAATGATCCACACGGGCTCCTAGGGTCAGAGGTCAACAATTACCCACTTAAGTGGTCACATTCCTGGATTTAATGCTCAGAGACGCATCTGCCGGCACTCTTTCTCTCTCTCTCGCTCTCTCTCTCTCTCAAACACGCACTGACTAGGACGAGCTTGAAGGGAGAAGAACGCAGGACCAGATTTTCAAAATAAGAGTACATGACAGGACAAGGGAAACATCTGAAGCCACATACCTACCTACTATGTAGTTAGAAAGAAACAGTATGTGACAAAACAAGTACCACATTTACAGTAATCATAAAAGAGTAAGCGAAAAGTGCCCAGATAACCTACTACTTTCGGCTGGATTCTGAAGTGCACAAAGGCAGGCACTGTGCAATAGTAACCTCGGTTGTAATAATGTAGTGTTGAGACCGTGTTTTCTCTGCGATTTGCCGGCTTGCTTGTTCACATCTATCTTGCCTATCGCCCCAACAGATCCACTGAGGATGCTGTTTTCCACATTCTGCACACCACTCTTACCCACATCGACAGAAACAAAGGGAGTTATGTAAGGCTGCTGTTTATAGACTATAGCACACCCTTTAACACCATAGACCCCTTTTGACCCCAGGTCAAAGTCCTTTTAAGGAAGTCGTGTCACGTTGCGATCGAGGGGGGGCTTTGGGGGCTTAATGGAACACGCACACATTTTGGGAATTTAGCTTATTCACCATATTCCCCAGAGTTAGATAAGTCCATACATACCTTTCTCATCTCCGTGCGTGCTGTAACTCTGTCTGACGCAGCCCCCGCTAGCTTTTCAACCTTAGCTTTATTACTAGGTTAAGTAAGAAAATGGTATCGAATCGGTACATGGGTTCAAGTACTCGTCGATTCCGATGCCAGAATTTTTTGTGGTATCGGCCTGGTTTCTGTTTCCCTGTCTTGTCCTTGGTTCACAGATTGCAACTGAGTTGTGGATTGCAGCTGTACAGTGTCAGATGAGAACTGGCCCTCTCAGTTAGCCTGATTTCCTCACGTTTTTCTTACCCCTTGACTACTGTCGACATGATGGTTTACTTACTGGAAGGCGGCTGACATTAGCTTAACCTAGGAATTTCTTAAATTATGTTAATACTAGTATATAGTTTGGAACTGGAGAATTATTTATTGTATTATTCTATTACTAACAAAATTCAATAGACTCTTGTGGAAATGCGGCACTGGCCTGATCGGGCAGTGTTGGTTCTGTTAACTGGCTTTCAGGCTATCCTTACTGTCGTGACCTGGTTTTATTCCAAGTGCTATCTATAACGATTAGGCAGACAGGCAAGCAAGAGAAGCAGAAACAAATGCAGTTTTAGTATATTAAAGCAATCCACAATTGCAGAGATTAACAGAACCGTGAAAAAAAACAGAACAAACAGGAACAACAGGCTACATACACACGCACACAACAACTGACAAACAAACTAAGAACAGACAGGACTACATATACACACGAGAAACCAATGAACTAAAACACCATAGTAACTGACAGGGATATGGGTGAGGTTTTAATTAATGTCTTTAGCAACAAACAATGGGGCCAAACGTAAGGGAAAGAGGTGGGAACACAGCAACAGAAGAACGCAGGACCAGATTTTCAAAATAAGAGTACATGACAGTACGAGGGAGACATCTGAAGCCACATACCTTCCTACTATAGTTAGCAAGAAACAGTATGTGACAAAACAAGTACCACATTTACAGTAATCATAAAAGAGTAAGCGAAAAGTGACCGGCTAACCACCTACTTTTGGCTGGATTCTAAAGTGTGTATTTGATGAACTTAACTATACTATAACTTAACTATCATGAGGCCATGGGAAAGGATTTGTGAATGGAGATGACGTGTCAAAACTGACACTGCCCTGCTGAAAAAATCCAGCTAAGACCAGCATAAGCTGGTGTGCTGGTTTTTGCTGGTCTCCCAGCTTGGTTTTATATGGTATTTCTGGTGTAGGAAGCTGGATTTGCTGGTGTAGGAAGCTGGTCTAGCTGTGTTTTGGTCACTTTTTAAGCTTGTCTAGCTGGACTTAGCTGGTCCATCAGCATGACCAGCTTTGTCAGACTTGGAGGACCAGCGTAAACCAGCTAGTGCCATCTTAAACCAGCTAAAACCAGCTACCAGCTTATGCTGGTCTTAGCTGGATTTTTCAGTAGGGTGGTAGGTTACATGACAATAGTTCCTTTCACACATACAGTCTTTACTGGTAAATTACTGGTAAGCACTATGTGGGAATGGAGAATAAGGATTACCTGCATTTAGAACGGACAATGTCAGAACATTTATTAATAATGTTGATACAAATTACGTGTTTACCCCTGCACTTGTTTATGGACGTTTCCACACAAACACTGCTTAAGGCGAACACATTATAACATCCATATTTCTTCACCAAAGTTGTTTAAAACAATTTGCCACATTGCCCACACCCTCGCTCACTCGCTGTGTATCCTGTTTAAACATTACTACTGTTCAAGACACAAGTTGCGACTCTTCCCCAGTTCAGTTTCATTTTAAGTCACCTAATGCAATGTTTGGTTTTTCTGGTAAAAAGCAGAACGTCTCTACCCTCCCACTTCTATCATGCTGACACCTTACGCTCTACACTAACATCATGTTGAGATACTCTTTGTCCTCTGTCCTCCAGACCAGCTCGTGCTACTTTCTTACCCCAGGTTGTCTGCTATTCTCTGTGAGTAACAGACTTTACTCAGGGCTGCCGACCTCTGTCACTACCAGTCACTTCTCTCCTCTTTTTGGCAACTGTCACTAAAGCTAAAACATCCTACTTTACCATTACCATTTACATTCTTACTGTGCTGACAGCAAATGCTTTAAGGTGATGCTCGGTATTGTCTGTGACTCGTGTCAGGATTTCTCTCTTGAAAAATCGAGATAAGATCATAAAGGAGCGTGATGCGCTGTTCTATTATGCTGGTCAATAATCTCAGCTTTATTGCAGAAAGTAATGATCTCCCTGATCTCTGCTTCAGTCCAGTTTGCAGACATTTCTCATTGTGAATGTTCATCTGCATTTTAAAAACCCCATGTCAAAGAGCTGAACGATAACTTCTTGTTGTGATAACACGCGTCCTTCCGACTAATGAGGTTTAATAAACTTGGCACATGTATGTAGACTGTACAATGATGACAACTACTGTTGGTAGGCCATGGAACATCCTTATCTATATTTTTTACTACACCCTTCTGTGCAGACTCAGCAGAAGTAGGACTTTCAGTTAATTTTCAGATAAATATCACAGTTGCACTTTTTGCTTTTTTAATGTAAAATTAACATAAAAAAATCACTTCTTTATCAACCTTAGGAACTGTTAAAAGTGTTGGTGTATTAATTGCAACTGCACAAAGGAGGGCAAAACACCATCTCATGATAAGCTACAAACATAAAGAGAATTAAAAGTTAATTTATCAGTAATGAAAGTGTTGCATTGCCTGTGGGACTTTGGATTTATACAATCAATCAGTTTATATTAAACCCAAGACACATCTCTCCTGCCAGGACATCACATCACATTAAGATGCCGGACCACCACCTGTTTTTTATTCTGCTTCCTCTGTTGCTGTTATGAACACACAACATTTCACTATTACGAATATCAAAGTTTGATTTCAATCGTTGACATCTTTCTCAGTCAATATTAAAGATATTAGAATGTTCTTCACACTTTGTAGGATGATTTTATGTTGAATACAGTGAATCACAAAAAATGTACTTAAAATGGATTTATTATAAAAATTATAAAGCGACAGGGAACCAATTAGAACATGACATACAATACAAGGTAGCCAATCAGAACAAGACACAAAAAACAAGAGACAAACATGACACTGAACGATATCAAAATAAAAGGCATGAATATGAGAACTAGAATTCCAAAATAAAAGACATGAACATGACAAGACAAAACAAAACCTTTACATTAGCACTCTGCAGGGGTTAAAAACTTGGGATATTCTTTGGCCATTGTAACAACCGGCCAATCACAGTGTTGCTGATCATTGCTGATCATTGCTGATCATACTAATCATCAACAGCAGGGGTGTTCAAAGAACCAAGTTAGAAGGACCATAATTACCACAATATCATCATATTGGATTTCTTTGATCTCAGATGTAATAAGCGACATACTAAGAACGAGCCCCAGGGTGCACAAGCTGTAAACAAACTTAGGAAGATAAATTGCCTTTGCCAGTTGTGGTTTTCATGTGTGTTGAAAAATAAGAGATGCGGCAGAAGACAGCAATATGGATCTGGTCATGGCTGCATATAAAACTATTATATGCAAAACTGTATTAAAGTAAGGCAGAAACTCTTGTTAAAGTCTTGTTAATACTATGTTAACTTAAGATACACAAGCATTTTTAAGAAAACAACAGACAAGACACAGCATGACAGTGAGCTGTCATGTTCTGTTTATGTCAACAGATTTAAAATGAGCTTCAGTGACATTCGCATAACAGTTCAGTAAGAATTACTGAAAACTGTGCACTTCATCATCAGTTACTGATAAATTCAATGAACATATTTGAAAGCCTGTTGCATTAATTAATTGACAAAAACCCCACACAAATCTGGTTCAGCTGCTTAAAACGAGGGATTAACATGGAGATTTACATTCACAACGAGAAATGTCTGCAAACTGTACTGAAGAAGATATCAGGGAGCTCATCACTATATGCACTAAAGCAGAGATCATTCACCAGCATGACAGAACAGTGTGTCACACCCTCTTTTATAGTCTTATCATAAACAATATCTTTAAGGTATCTGTGTGAACGCACACACAGATTCTGGAAAATTATTGGTAGT
The DNA here is from genome assembly GCF_030506205.2 of Paramisgurnus dabryanus. NCBI lineage: Eukaryota > Metazoa > Chordata > Actinopteri > Cypriniformes > Cobitidae > Paramisgurnus > Paramisgurnus dabryanus. The sequence continues at coordinate 13,709,900 of NC_133345.1, forward strand.
GTGAATGAACCAAAAATCAAACAATCACAGAAAAATCCTGGATGCATTTTCCATGTATTTTCCGTAATGTCAGTGTGAAAAGGACTATTTAGTCATTTAGCAGACGCTTGTGTACAAAATGGCTTACAAATATGATAACAATAGAAGCAATGAGAGTAACACAAGAACAGCAAAAAATAAGTGAACTAGAACTCTCATTAAATATAACACAGTAAATAGCCAAGGGTTAAAACCGGCAGATCATTCCACAGATGAGGAAAAGATCCAGAGAAGTTACGCGATAATGATTTTTCCTTTTTAGGCATGGCACCACAAACCCATCGCTCTGTGGCAGAACACAGGGATCTAGAAGGTACATAAGTAAAAAAAAAATACATAACTTATGTGTCATTTTAAATATTTACACATTGCTGTTACGATCGCGTTTTGTTTTGTAGCGCTGTGATAACGGCTACAGTGAGACTAAAATCTGGGGTTTATGGGGCGGTTTCCCAGATAGGAATTCTTCCCATGTCACCCTGTAGCCCAAGACAGCTTGCCCACTGAAGCTAAGCAGGGCTGAGCCTGTTCAGTACTTGGATGGGAGACCGCCTGGGCAAAACCAGGTTGCTGCTGGTAGTGGCGTTAGTGAGACCAGCAGGGGGTGCTCACCCTGTGGTCTGTGTGGGTCCTAACACCCCAGTATAGTGATGGGGACACTATACTGTCAAAAAGCACCGTCCTTCGGATGAGTCGTTAAACTGAGGTCCTAACTCTCTGTAGTCATTAAAAATCCCAGGATGTCCTTCGAAAAAGAGTAGGGGTGTGCCCTGGCATCCTGGCCAAACTTGCCCATTGGCCTACTAATTATCCCTCATATTAATTGGCTAAATCACTCTCTCCTCTCCACTAATAAGCTGGTGTGTGGTGGGCGTTCTGGGGCAATATGGCTGCCGTAGCATCATCCAGGTGGATGCTGCAAATTGGTGGTGGTTGAGGAGATTCCCCCGTTCATATGTAAAGCGCTTTGAGTACTGAGAAAAGCGCTATATAAATGTAAGGAATTATTAATATTATAAATTATTATTATTAAATTTTGGTGAAAATGGAAATGCAGAGAGCCCTATGGGCAGATTTTAACATAGTTCCAGACAAGAATTAACACCAGCTTTTATATTATTATATTCCCTTGTGTACAGTACGTGTTTTTCTTTTGTTAGTTATGCCTGAAATGAGTGGACCAAATATCACTTTCTAGTTATCTTCTTCACCACTGTTGATAAATTAGACTTCAAGAACAAAACGCTATATGAAGAAAATAAAAAAGTTTCAATATTTAGAGTTCATATTTAGTGGGCAATCATTAACTGATATCACTTTAATAAATGTACTTTTGTTTTCTGATTTTTAATGCAGTTGATGTCCACTTGTGATTTTCAAAGTACAGTCCATTTTCTTTGAGATTATTCCTAGGTAATGATTTAAGTACAAAATCTGTTTTTATCTATGGTGACATGTGGCATCAGAGACAGAGTCCAGAGCCATGCTTTAATCTTATTTATCATGAACAGGCAAAACATTAAGCAGGTGGTCCATTTCACAATTTTTGTGTAATAAAAAAATCTGCTTCAGATTCACATTCATATGACAGCCTAGTCCCATGACTTCATTAACCCACTGAAGTAATCAGATTTTTTTTAGGGGGATTTTTATGAAACAAAAATGATGTGCTCAGAATATACACTCTAAATGATGCTAAATAGCACTAAAAGTGGTGCTTTTGTTATCAAGGCATGTTGTTACCTGATTCTGAAGCATCACTCTGCTGAGCCGTCTGGTATAAGAGTCAGGCACACAAATATGCAGTCAGGTTTACACCCAACGCAAAGTAAAGCTGTTATACTTGGCAAAACTGTTCCAAGCAAAACTCTTACTGATAAATCTGTTTAGTTTTTTCACTGGCAGTTCCAATACACACTGTAAGGGGGTGACAAGAAGACTGGGAGGGGCTCGACAATTCAGAGCATTTGGGTCAGAGTGTTAGGATTTGATTAAGAGTGGGAGGGGTTTGGGTCAGAGTGGGAAAATCTGCTTCGGCGATTGGAGTAAAAGGCTGTAAATCAAACTAGAGCAGGTTAACGCTCTGGGGTCTTTAAGTTTATCGGCCTCCTTGAGAAGTTTTGACCTGTACTGACATTTGTGCTTTTTTCACTTGCTTATAAGCAGAATTATGACAAAAGTCTCATAACACTGTGTTCAGCACAAACTGGGCTACAATTCTATGAGAGCAAAATGTACAAGTTAGTATTTTTAAGAGAAAATGTTATGCCTGTTTTTTGAAAAAGCAAATTGTGAATGATATTAAGTCCACAAAACCCATACAAAACATGTTTTCACAAGACTTTTTAAAACTGGATCTAGTAGTCTAGATGTTTTTCTTCAAAATGATATAAAAAATCATCCTGCCTACTCATTCATATAAAACAATATATTGATTTGGAATTTCGAACCCACTTTTCTCTTAGAAAGGCAATATGCAAGGAGGTTGGAAAGCTCCTGAATAATCTGTGATTAACACCTGAGAAAAAAAGACTTTCATAATGAGCCTTTCAAGCAGGAATGTAAGATGGAACAACAAGAAAGAAATGTTCTTGTTTTGTATGTGGTTAATTTAAATTATAGCTAAAATATAATTCAGACAAATAAGGGTTAAGGCAGATTTTGAGAAAACTTTTGTTCTTGACCCTGAGCTAAATTCAAGGATCTAAGACTTTTTCTATGTCACAAGAGGCCGATTTCTCTCAAAATATTGTTCAAAAATCGGTTTAAATCTGTGTTAGTGAGCACTTCTTCTATGCCGAGATAATCCATCCATCTCACAGGTGTGGCATGTCAAGATGCTGATTAGACAGCTTGATTATTGCACAGGTGTTCCTTAGGCTGGCCACAATAAAAGGACACTTTTATTCAGTGTAAATACATTATACAAATATACAATAATACTAATAATGTACTTTCTAATACTATTCCTAGCTAACCAAAATATGTGACTGTTACGTAACTGCAAGCTAATCTGATGACCAAACTTTTTTTGTGTCCATGTAAGGGCTGCCAGTTAATAACACCAACGTTCTGACAACATTATGTTTATTATGATTACTAACTCGCAACATCGGAAAGTTACGTTGTGGCAAACAATCCAGGAATTTCACTTTTTTTGTGGTCGCCATGACGTAACTAAATACCTTGCAGTAAGGTAAACTGCAGTTACGTACTGATAAGTTTGTGACAACGTCTATTGGATATTTATATAATAATGAATGAATACTCAAAATTAGGTAAATTCAGTTAATTTAATTTAAATAAGAATTGTACACAAAAAATAATCATAGTTATATTAGTTATATTTAAACAGTTGTAAACAAAGAACCATGCTGGAATGTGGAACAGGAATCAACAAAGTAATACATAATGATCATTTATTTAAATGTTAAATGAAAATTACTAAAGTTAGAGCAGAAGGGTCTTTGTCAAAAATAGGCGGTGTTTGTGTAATACAGAAGGAAATAGAAAGGGGTTCTGTAAAAGTAGGTGCTAAAGTTTGTGGGCTTGATGGAATAAAGATCTTGTGTAAATCCAGAGAGTGAATGTATTACAGAGCGAAAGGTTTCTGGAGACTTTGTGTGTGTGTGTGTGTGTGTGTGTGTGTGTGTGTGTGTGTGTGTGTGTGTGTGTGTGTGTGTGTGTGTGTGTGTGTGTGGGAGGGAGAACTAGAGAATAAGTTGCTAACACCATGTGCAATCCCAGCTGGTTCACATCAGCCAGACTGGAGCCGACAGACCCTCAGGATGGAGAAATGCAGCCAGACCATGTCATTCTTAATCCTGATGATGTTATGCAGGACACCAGCGCCTGTTGTGGGACAGAGGGTTGTGGTAGTGGTTCCCTTGGGGTGGGGGGGGGGTGTTGGAGATGCCTGTTCTAACAGACTTACTGAAACAGGAAATCAAGAATGTTTTCATTTAAGGCTCTTTAAATTTACCCTGCAACTAATGTTACACTGAGGGCCAAGATGGTCCCTAACCAATTAAGAAATTTATACTTATAACCTAAAATAAATACTCTAAAGTAAACTTATACGTATATTTAATTCAAGGCGATGCTGTTTAAAGAAAACAACATAATTCCATGACATGTAATCTACCTATGTTTTTAACTGTACATTACTTTGCTGCAAATACACACATTTATTTAAACTTAAATTTAAAATGCTGCCCAAGCATCAACCAAGAGTAGGTCTGTAAATTATCCTTAATACATTGCAAACATTTAACAGTAACTTCAAAACGTATTATACATAATATATATTTATGTATGTGCTGTTTTTATTTCCCATGTAAACATTAGTCTGTGTTGTGTATTTTAATCTATTAACTATTGATGCGCATGCACTGTAAAAAATACTTTTTTTGTTGAATCAACTCGGATTTACAAGTCATTTCAACTAACTATTATTTATCTTGACTAGAGATGAGTTGTTATAACTACAGGTGAGTTGTTATAACTTATAAATTTAAGTTGACTTTTCTCAACTATATTTTATAAGTTGTGACAACTCATTTCTGTTGACATGACTCATAAATCTGAGTTGATTAATCAGTTACTGATTACAAACTGCATAGCAAAATTTGTAGTTAGTAACCTAATCTCTTAGATGACATATTTTGTGTAATGTAATCTGAGTACTTTTTGATTACATTTAGATAAAAATTAACCTATGTTTATTTGATGTCACACATATTTAAGTAGGAAAGTATTGTACTATTTTAACACAGTAAAAAGAGCAAGGAACTATATGCTAATTTTAAACAAGACGTGTGTAAGTGCATATGGCTGTCAAAATGAACGCAATAATAAAGTGTATACACACATTAATTTTAACGCCACAAATTGTATATAACGTGCGATTAACGTGCGATCAACAGGCAAATGACCCCACACCGCGTCTGCATTTTAAACTGTGACAAAACTATCGCTCGCATTTAAAAATTAATGAAACGCCCGCCGTGAGGGTGCTTTGTGCAAGATTCATAGTCAGGTTGAAATCCGCCTCTCAAAAAGTTTCACCAAAGAGATGCGCTCGGACTCATTGCATGTTGTTCTCCTGAGTCTGATATGAAGCTATACAGAAAATAAACCTGCGTTACTTAAAGGGATAGTTCGGCCAAAAACGATATTAAACCCATGATTTACTCACCCCCAAGCTGTCCGAGTTGCATATGTCCATCGTTTTTCAGACAAACACATTTTTGGATATTTTAGAAAATATTTTAGATCTTTCTGTTGATTAAATGTAATGTTACGGGGTCCAGCAATAGTCCACGACCTTCAAGTCCAAAAAAGTGCGTCCATCCTTCACAAATTAAATCCAAACGGCTCCAGGATGATAAACAAAGGTCTTCTGTGGGTAATCCGTGCGGTGTTGTTGTAGAAATATCCATATTTAAAATGTTATTAACGTTATAAACTACCTTCCGGTAGCGCCGCCATCTTAGTCTCATCCGCATTCAGGATGAGTGCTTACGCAGGGTACAGAGTTTCTCTGCTGCTGCTCTGTGCCCCCGCCCTCCGAATTTGTCATACGTCACTAAGAAAAGTGCGTACACTACGCTAATACTCTCTCCTGAGTCTAAGATGGCGGCGCTACCGGAAGGTAGTTTATAACGTTAATAACATTTTAAATATGGATATTTCTACAACAACACCGCGCGGATTACCCTCAGAAGACCTTTGTTTATCATCCTGGAGCCGTTTGGATTTAATTTGTGAAGGATGGACGCACTTTTTTTGGACTTGAAGGTCGTGGACTATTGCTGGACCCCGTAACGTTACATTTAATCAACTGAAAGATATAAAATATTTTCTAAAATATCCGAAAATGTGTTTGTCTGAAAAACGATGGACATATGCAACTCGGACAGCTTGGGGGTGAGTAAATCATGGGTTTAATATCGTTTTTGGCCGAACTATCCCTTTAAACTCGTGACAATGATGATACACGAGAAAGGCAACAGACCTCAGAATTATAAAGTAGCACAACCTCTTTCCCCACCAGAATAGACAGTCTTTGTGCCATTCACCATGATCAGTCTTCTTTATAAACTGAAAGCCCTTGTCCAATTCACAGTAAAATGAAAATATATTACACTGCAAATACCTTAAAATAATATATTATTATTATTATTATTATTATTATATTAATATAAAAACTAAATCTACTTTAACAAAAAAATATGCATTTTAATATAGTGTGACAATATGGTTTGTTTCTATTTATAAAACAGTTCCAGTCCTTGATTCTGATTGGTCATCAGTTGTACTTTACTCCACTTTGCGTTGTGCCTAATACAAAAAGGCAGCCTCTCGTACCTTACTGCTTACTTAAATATCTCTGTTTTACACATGTAGTATTAGGGGGTCCCTGCTCCATGCCTCTCTTATCTAAGGGGTCCCCGACCCAAAAAACGTTGAAGACCCCTGCTCTAAATGATCGTTGAACATCTAAAATGATCTTAATTTATATGTTTTCTGAGAGGTGTACCATCATAAATGCTTAAATAATACACAAAGGATGCGTGTCCATCCACTTGCACGTTTGACATTTTGGTTTCGGTTTTAAAACATGCAGGAATTAGAAAATGAAGTGGCTTTTAACATCAAGACTTGCTTGATGTTATAAGAGTTATTAAGAAAGATAAAGTTTGTGATCTCGAACTGATTAATGTTAAAAGAGTTTAATAAGAGTTATTAATCTTCCTTGCGCTGCCTGACACATCTGAAGCACGTGCACACAGATGTGGGGGTGTGTGACATGACTGTACCTTCCTGGGACGTAACAGTTACGTTGCAAGTCAGTCATGAAATTACCAAAATATTACAAATATATTACGTAACTGGACTGCTCATGGTTATCTCACAACGTTAGGAGATTGTAGAGTTGACTACATTACTGTAATTACTGAATTACTGTAATGGTAATGAAATGACCTCTGTGGGATGTAACAGTTACATTGCCAGCTGGAAGATGGTCACAGACTAATTGTACATTTATTGAATGAAATTTTTTTCTGTTAATGTACTGATTGTCATTGCTTGTATTCTGATGTGTGCTCATCCCTTACTAAATTTACCATGATTTAATATAGTATTTGTAGCTAAACCACAGTATCCACAAATTTACCATTGTCTCATTACAGAAATCAGTTTTGATTGTCACAATTAAAACATGGTAATACATATTGGATTTAGCAAAAATAATTCTGTATTAAAACCATGGTTTCTTTAAGGCAGTGGTTCCCAAATCTAGTCCTCGGGACCCCCCTCCCAGCATGTTTTAGATGTCTCCTTATATGAAACACCTGATTCCACTCATCAGGCTAGGCTGGAAGGAGCCTGATGAGTGGAATCAGGTGTTTCATATAAGGAGACATCTAAAACATGCTGGGAGGGGGGTCCCGAGGACTGGATTTGGGAACCACTGCTTTAAGGTATACTTACAATTTTTTTATTGAATTGTTTCCTCAGGTGTCAATCACAGATTATTCAGGAGCATCACGCCTCCTCACATATGGCCTTTCTAAGCAAAAAGTGTCTGAGAAATTCTAAATCAATATATTGTTTTATGTAAATGAGTAGGCAGAATGATTTTCAACTCATGATGAAGAAAAAACTCTAGATTATTACAGTAGATCCAGTTTTGAAAAGTCTTGTGAAAACATGTTTAGTAGAGTTCTGTGGATTTATAAACAATTTTTTCTCTCAAAATACAAACATGTACATACATGTTGCTCAGATAATATTTTAGCCCAGTTTGTGCTGAACACAGTGTTGTGATACTTTTTCCATTTTTATGTTTTTTAAGCAACTGAAAAAGCACAAATGTCAGTGCAGGTCAAAACTGCTCAGGACCCCAGAGGGTTAAGTGTGTCTGGAAGGCACTCCTTTATAGGAGGTTTATGTCATGATCATGTCTGTGGCTGCATCTCAATCAGATCCGAGGTTGTGAATCGGTATATAATTTACACAGGTTGGGGCACCGTAAGGACCCTAGGTCACTTCACATTGGGACAGTGTTCAATTATTTTTCTTTCACGTGACTGATTAAGGGCTTTGTGATAATTCAAAGCTGTTATTCATCCACAGCCAGCAAAACCAACATCTCTCTATGTTAATTTTTAAACTCTTGTCAAAATATTTATAATGAAATTTTTTTTTATTTTTCTCTTACATATCCGTGCATAAATGCAGAGGAATTTAGACAGATCATGGTTCAATTCAATTCAATTCAATTTTATTTATATAGCGCTTTTCACAAAAGTCAATTGTTTCAAAGCAGCTTTACATAAATAGAAGCAGTGAAAAGCACAGAAAACGACAGATAGCACAACAGAAGGCAATGGTCCCTTCCTCTATCGCAATGTTAGTTTATATTAGAACTAAAACAAACGTTTGTCTTTTCAAAAGTTCTGTCGCATTTCATAAAGTGTATTGAGTTGGCTCACACGATTTCAGTTTGAGCACTTGAAGAAAAGGTCATGTGATTACTTGTAAGGGAACATGAGAAACATTGATGCTCACCAGTTTTTGTGTTGCATTGTTGGAATTCTTAGGGAAAAAACGTCCAGTGCACTGGAAGGATTTTCCAATTGAGACAGTCATTAAAATGCCAGACTCCTTGATCAGGGCGACTACTGAACAAGGGAGCTGACTGAGATGCAGCTAGTAGGTGTGTTCGAGATCATGCTGCACTGCGCAGACCGATCGGCACGTTTGCCGCTTCCAGCCGAGTGAGGAGCTGAAGACAGAGCCGTCAAGCCGGACACCTGCTGCTTGCTGTAGTGATGTAGTTTTTATCGCGAATTAAGTGAATTAGATGGTAAATTTGTTAAAAACAAACCTTTTAATAAAAATTTGCAATCAGAAACATTTTATATCTAATATCTTAATTGGTGTTTATACTGTATGCCCGAAAATAACGAGAAACAAGCCTACATTATTAAAATACCAATAGAGTTTGATATTTTACTTTTTATTTTATTTCACGACACAATATCACATATGTATGCATATAAACGTGTTTTACCTGTAAGAAAAACATGAATTAAATTGTTTATTAGTGGAACTGGAGGTTGGATTAAACTTGAAATGCATGTGATCACTGTCATCAAAGAGGCGACCAATCACAAAGAGCTGTGTCGTCATCACAACTCTGTGCATCCGCTCTGAAGAGCAATTAGGGTAAGGTGCCTTGCTCAAGGGCATCACAGTTGAAACCCGCCGGCAAATCTCTGGTTACAAGCCCAACGCTCTAACCACTACGCTACAACTGCCCCTTGTTGTAAGTGTAATCGGAAAAGTTCTTCACACTCTTAGGCACCCCAGAGTAAAACTAAAGCCTGAGAAGTGTGAACTCTTCAGCAAGGAAGTCAGTTAGGTGGGTCACTTAGTGTCGGCCAATGGGGTAAGAATAGACCCTTGTGATTTTGAAGCAGTGATAGTACTAAAGAATCACAGCCCCCATTTTTCACGTGTGGCCAAGCCAATCTACAAACTACTCCAGACTCAAGAACCAGTACAGTCAAGGGAAGAGAAAAGGTCCCCAGATGCCTTTCGCAAACGCCAGTGGAATGGACCATTGCACACCAGAAAACGTCTGACCGGCTAATTGACAAGACTGTAAACCCCCCAAGTCTTGGCATATCCAGACTTTAACCTCCCATTCGTGCTCCACACTGATCCTATATCTGCAACAGGATGGAGGATTTTTAAATGGATTTTTCCAAATAGCATGGCAAACTTTACCTGTCGAGTAGAAACTTCGCGACTGACAGATATAATGCACAGAAAGGGACGAGCACGTAAAACGGCTTATGTAAACATATCACCAGAATGATTGACAACTAGGATTTCCAATAGTCTTGATGATTCACCCGGAAAAGAAAATCCTCCGCTATACATTTAATATATTGGAGAAAGCTGTTATATGTGATATGTATCAGATAATGTGCACCCTTATATAGCCAAGATGGAATGATCCTCATTTCATAACACGTCTGCGACGATTCGACTGTGAGATTGGTCATTGAATCCTGTAAAAATGTCCATCACAAGGCTGACAAACTAACCAAATGGATAGGCAGCTTTTCAAGGAATCAAGGCTTGTTATGGGAACACTTAAAATAAAATTTATAATAAAAATAAATGAATTAAAGAACTATAAGCTATACATTGTGTGATGCTAAGTCAATACCTAATTACTCTAATAAACAAAAACAGCAATTTGAACATTAAGAGCATTTGAAATTCCCTAAAATATGTAGACAGTGAAGGCAGCACGCTAGGATTCAAAACAGCCACTGTGAAGAAACCTTATGGCAGTCTAATTGTAAAGAGTCCTCACAATCAAACCAAACACAGGCTTCAATAAAAAAATGCAAATAGAGACAAGAAGATTAAGATACCAAGTAAAGAATCAAATCTTGATTAATCAGTTTAGTCAGCACCATTATGACGACTGTGTATAGACAGTTTTCATTGATTATACAGTTTTCTGCGGCTCAGACTTCACTTTCCCTCTTTGCCAACACAAATGACTGCTGGCTGCAGTAAGAAACCCCACATCATTTTAACAGAAATTATCAAAACCAGTTGGAAAACCATTTTTTCCTCAGATCACTGTGGCTTCTTTGGATGCACTATTGAGCAATCATTTCATTTTTGCTTGCTTGAAAACCCCCTTTTGCACAAATATCACATGAGCTGTGACACACATCAATAAAGAGTAGTTTTCTAAAACTCACATTCTGCCAAAAAATAACTTGATTTACTGAGAGCTTCACAGCAGCAGCTTCAAAAAGAAATGTGGAAATGAGTTAAAACAGCATCAGGATAACTGAATCAGTGAGTTGAACTTTAGAACCAAATTAGTTTTATTTGTGAATGAACCATTCAGACTGGTATTAAAACCGGAGTCATTAAAATGATTCACTCGTGACATGGACGATTTTAATATCATATACTGTAACTATAGGAACACTTAAATAGGCTTCCATTAACACTTTATTCAGTTCAAATTTTCATTTAAGTTCAGTAACAGTTGTTATATGTTTTCATTGGAGATTTGCTAATTTGTGGTCTTACAGTGGGCTTATATATAATGCTTATATTTAATACATACAAATATTTTGAAATATAAAACTGTTAAACAAGTATCAGATATATGCTTCTTAACCAACATGCATGTGCATAGGAGCCAGTTGGTGCTCATCACAAACTCAATCAATGTTTAGGTTACTTGGCAATGACATACGCTCTGGAGCGCCCAAGTGCTTTGAAAAAAAGGAGGAAAGCAGCGCAGTCACATTTTCCGCATGGTTCACTGTGTGAAATGTTTTGGGACACTTTTATCCCAGTACAGACATCTAACTTTGGCTCTTTGTTACTGCTGACACAATCCCCCCATCTCCTACTGTAAGGAAAGAAAACTACTCGACTGAAAACCCTCAGAAGCAGCATATTGAGAAGTTGCATATTACTCAAAAAGCAATTCATTTAGCTTACAGATGTTTCTCTTCCATTGATATCTTTGGTCTCTATTTTTAATGCAAACCTTGCAGGCTTCCACACAATGTTAATAGTATGATAAAGTGTATGTCTACGCTGCACTCCAATAATGTGACTAAAATAGGAAAACTCCACCTGTCTTAATTTACTTTGTGTTTACTTAAAATATGCCTTTAGTCTGTAAACAAAAATCCCTGTTTACATGGTAGTTTCTTAATCAGAGTATTGTCTTAATCTAATTAATATTGAATTATTGTTGTCCATGTAAACATGCTAGTTTTACCCAATAATAGCATTGGGCAGTTACTTTTAATTATTCCATCTGGCACACCCACAAAATGGCATCTTTTAAAAATCAAGGTAGAAAATACGCTACTACATACAATTTATGAAACTGTTTAGGCAAAACTTTTCCAAAGCTATTAGTGGACGACAGAGGACAGTACAAAATAACAGAAAATGAAGTTATTGACCCATTTAATGATTTGGGTATCTACATGTGGACTAGAGAAGTTGAGCTAATAGCTTTTATTTTCTGGAGGAATAATGACTGCCACCAACAACAGCCACATCCATCTGACCCTGTGACAAAACATACAGCTATAAATCCCACACTGTACTTCAAAGACCCAGATTAATTCTCATGTTTTCTTGGTCTTGGAAATATATTAACACAGCATGGCAACACAGTTCAATACATTAAAAAACTGTTCACAACAACACCTATAAAATGTGATGTAGACAGAATTTCATTAGAATCAAATAAATCCACTTTCAAAGTTCAAATATTACAAATTCAATCCAACCTCCCATCGACAGAGCGGATAAGTGTAAATTTTAGATCTTGATTAGATTATTTGTGGAATGTAAATACACAGCATCATATGACCAACCAACCAAAATATTTATTCATTAAGCCAAAGAAGTTCAGCACACCAAAACAATAAAAATGAAAACACAGGCAGAGGACAGTGTTTCTGTAGACACTAACACCACATTTAAAAACCAGGAAAGCTTTAAAGAGTCTGAACTCAAGGATACTCACTTGACATTGACCTTTCTCCTTTTTCCAATTTCAGGCTGCCAGGGGACGAGGGGGAAGAGGTCAGTTTGGGTTCAGATGATGCCGGGTGGTCTTTCTCTGATGGATCTCCTGCAGTCACCGCTAGTGGCCTGATTTTTACATCCTTACTGCTGCTGATAGACTCCTCCACCAACAAAACCTGCAAAGATTAGTGGCTGTTTATTCCAAAAAATATTTAAACCAAATATATTGTATTCTACACCTATGCAGTATTTTAGTCATAAACGATTTTTCACTTAATTTTCCTTAAAATAGTCTTTTACCTTTACAACATCTATATGCAATCTCTATAAATAAATGACCTCTGGTATATACCTTCTGTGCATATGAAATGCATAACAATACCTCTGTCAGGTTGCTACAAATCTGTTATGTGTAAGCATGGCCAGTCTTATACATCATTTGCAAATTTTGAAACCTCCAGAGAAACCTTGAGTGTAGGACTAATGTAAGTGTTTTTGGCTATTTGTGGTTGTCCATAAGCAAAGGGTCAGAAAAAGATCACAGCATTATATAAATCATCAAAGACAGACATCACTGATACAGATTTAATAAAACATCTCCTCATCAGGGTCACTAACAGACAGAATGCCTTACAGCACGTCATTACCATCTGAAAAGGCCTGCAAAGTGTTGTCAAGTAAGTCAGGAGAAAAAAAATTGTGCTTGATACATTACAAATTAGGTAGGTAGGCGGAGAGTAGCCGGTTTCACTTTCACTTTCAACCACATGAGCGTCTACACCACAAAAGCAATCAGGTATAATGTATTTTAGAGTACTTGGCTATGAATGTGGTTAAAAGTGGATGAGTTCAAAATGTTTTCCCCCATTTACACCTGTATTTTGCTTCATCCACCTGTGACCAAATCAACCAAAACTCATCTTGAAATCAAGTGTTAACAGCCCCTATGTGACAGATCATTTACAGATCCATCAGCAGGAAAAGCTAAAGCAAAAGATAGTAAACAGTACCACAGTGGGTGAGAAATTATGAGATGATGTCTGACCACAAAAAGGAAACAAGGGAAACTTCAGAGAGGTCTTAATGTCAGGAAAAACTCAGAGTCGAGTCTCATGCGAATGAAAGGATGTTTATTCAGAAAAGAAGAGAAAGATAGATAAGAGAAAACACAATTAATCCTCAGTCCACTGGAGATGAAGGAGACCACATGCAGCGTCCAGCGATGTAATCCTCACTGAAGGCAGGAATTCCGAAGGAAAGGTAATCCACATAAATCAGCACGAAACTCCTCAGAAAACCGGAAAGGCTGGTGTACTGCCTTAATACAAGGCAACCCAGCTGCACCGGAGAATAGGACAGAGTTCAGATGAGGACAACAACACCGGCTGAGGATCCCGGGCAGATGCAGGCATCCGAATGTCGGCAACAGGACCTGAGACAAGAGCAGAGAAGAGAAGAGCGGCAGGATCTACGAAACAACTGACTGGACTGGACACGTGACTACGATCGACCATGACAATGAGCGCGTGACGAGAGACAGAACGGAGGACTATAGGAAACGAGACAGAGCTGGGGCAAGTGCACACGTGAGGAACCGTCACCAACAGGTAAAAAACGAACGCACACATACACACCACAGATCACCCAGGGGTCGTGACACTTAAGTTCAGATGATGAGACAGACATCCAGACATCTTTTAAAAACAGAGCATGTGTCTCTTGAAAAAAATCACTTTCTTTTGTAAACAAAGAAATTCTTAAGGCCAGAAGTAAAAGATTTTCTGGTGTGCTAGTTCACATGCAACATGGCAGATGGCGAAGTAGTCATCTGCAGGGCCGATAGTGTGGCAAAATTCTCATTGGGAACGTCTGCTCACTTGCTCAGGACAGCAGGGTAAAAAACACAGAGCGGGCAATCAGGAAAGTTATTAAGGCTTGTAGAAAGTCCCAGGTGTAGTCTTCCAGCAGACGGTCTCCGAGAGGAGAGGCTGGACAGCAGGAAGATTCATGGGAAATTACTTAAGAATAGACTTCAATATCAAATACACTGTGTAGGGGTAAACCATGCGTTCACACAGATTAGAACTGACCAAAACTAAGGGAGAACTGAGGACAACAAAACAAATGAGATAATTAATAGAACACAGGTGGAACAGAATGAATGAGTTAACTAAGTGAAGAGCAAAACTTAACAGATAGATGTCTAACACATACATTTAAAAAGGGCACTACTGAACTGGTGGTGGTGCTATAGAGTTGGTCCAAGTAACCCCAAAATTGGTCAGATTATTATTCAGGAGCTCTACTATGGGGCAGTTTCCCAGACAAGCCTTAAACATAATAACAGACTGAAATGCATTTTGAGCTGTGCAGAAGCATCATAATTAATCATAATTAAGCAATCTAATAGATATAATAAAGACTACAGTATCTTCAGCGCTTGGCCCCTAAATACATAAAGTACATTCAGATTTATTAATGTAACAGATGCTTTTATTCAAATGGACATTGACACATTGATGCATCAACCCAACTCCTTGTGTCAAAGACAAATACGCAACTTAAGCTTAAAAACAAGCTCAATATTATTATATAATTTATTATCATCAACATTATATATTATAAATAAGTTGTTATCAATACATGAACCTAAAATACAGTAATTTGAAACCACTCTGATGCAATCTTAATGCATAAATCTTTATGCATAAATATATGCAAACCGTACTGTTTACAAGGAGCAGGAAATATGTGCAATAGTCTAGTTCAGGGGTCCCCAACCTCACTTATTTTTAGTGCCTGAAAATCCTACTTGTATATGTTTAAATGGAAGTAAAGATCAAAGAACCATCCATGAGGAAAGTTAATAACAGCTTTATTTTAGTAGAAGTGTAGAACCACATTTTGGCGGATTGTTTTTACTTTCATCAGCTGCTTGTGCTTAAAGGGGTGGTTCAATGGTATTTCAAGCAATCTGACTTATTAACACAGTTATAGAGTTGTTTCCTCATGCTAAACGTAGGCAAAGTGTCAAAAAAGCAGTTGGACATGTTACAGAGTATTTCTGTGCCGAATGCACTTCGCCAGGGTTCGTACAAGTTTCGGAAAGTTTTTTTCGATTACAGGTCCAACTGACGTTTCAGGGGTTTTCTATACGTATCACTTCTTTATATGGGCACTTCCCCCAGAAAAGCCTGCCCACCCGTCAATCAGCGGGAGACGCTAGAGCTTGCAAACATCTTATCACACCACTCAGCTTTGTTTAATTTCAAAACTCAACAATGGCACGAAAGATGAAGTGTGTTTTTGGGTGTAAGGAGAAGACATCCAGCCTTATGAAAACAATGGATATAGTTTATTATCAGGGGTAGCAGCGGAGTTTTGCGTGTGTGTTTGATGCGGTGGATTTTCCCAACTGGGTTACGAGTTGCACGCGGTAAGTAAGACTTCTATCTTATGTTGGAAATAATTGCGTGCTTATTATATAAATGACACAAACATGTAGTGAATCATAAGTTAAAACAGTGTTGTATAGTGTTGCATGACTCGTACTCGCTCCTCCTGCGGTATAACTCCTCCTTCTTCATTTTTTCGTACGTTATCGGAAAGATTCGGTAAAGCTAATCTTACTTTTATAAATCTGATTAAACTAAAGACTCTTCGGAGATAAAAAGAATGTCATACTACTCTATAGGTACTTCAGATTAACATCAGAAATGCAGAAACAGTGTGTGTTATGTGATCTTTAAACGGACACAAGGGGATTAGCTAAAATGATAACGCAGAAAAATTTGTATGTACATTACATTATATTACATTGCCTCAGCTATGTTCTAACAATTATTAACCAAATAAGCTAAAGCATTAAAAAGTATGAGTTTTATGAAGGGAACGTGCCTTTATCAATGGATTACTGACCTTTAATTGATTTTGACAGTAATAATATGGCAGAATGTTTTGACGTTATCTTTCTCGTGTCAAACAATATTAATGTATTATTAGAAGTGTATCATAAGTGTATTATTTTATAAATCAGTCAATAAAGTATATGCTAAATTTGTCACAACGTGTGTATGAGGTAAGAAGAAGACGTGGTAAAGTAGTTTCCAAATAACATATAAACTTTACTTTCAGAAGCAGGATGAATTAACAACAAAGCATGAACACACTTTGATAACTAACACAACTGAGACCGGACCAAGAAGACTGAAACAAACACAACTTAAATAGGGCTCTAAACAAAATAATTAATGATAAACAGGTGTTGACAATTAGACAGATGAACACAGCATGACTAACTAACAGAGGATAACTAATCTAGGCAGGTGAAACTCAAAACATGTAATGGACACAGATAGGAACGTGACAAAATGCCTACTCAGTTTGAGATTTAGATCAGAAAAATTATATATTATATTATATTGACTATTTAGCAGACTTATTGACTATGGTTATTTATTATATAAGTATTGCAGTCTATTATGTATCAAAAGATCATATAACCTACATTTCTTCAGAAAGTTAACAAAGATTTTGTAACCTTGGTATTTGTTGCAAAACAGTAGTTTTAAAAATGGTTATAAAATTGAACAAAAAATCATTGTGTGGCAAGGGTGGCACAACGTAGTCAGCAACGGGTGACAGCGAGCCGGGAGCCGAGCGGTGACCAAAGTTCAGGTGCAGCATGAGATCTGTTTCTCGTCGTTAATTGGCATGGGGAGACAGAATTAAAGCTGCAAGTGCAAGCTTTCTGGAGAGAGCGAGATAAATTTATGTGGACTGATGCCCTAGAACCCTAAAAAAATCTGTTATTTATTAAACAAAGAGAACACAAGAAGCGTGTGGTTTTTGTTCTTAGTTCAAACGTATCACCCCAGCTGACCTGTCTTCTCCATCCTTCCATAACCAATCATTACTGGGATAAAACCAAGGTTAAATTGATTTCTAAGATAGCATGAATTAAAGTAATGTGCCAGCTTTACGTTTACTTGACACTTGTATTCACTAGCTGATATCATATCTGTTTATAACACAGAATGAGATCTGAATGTTTTGTCATTAAAATGCTATAAAATGGCATCTTGTAAAATGATAACTAGCTGATATGCAAGTTAATTCTAAGGTGCCCTAAAATGTGGACAAATATAAGTGACGCCATTTCCAAATACAAACAGTGCTTTAGCTTATTTGGTGAATAATTGCTGAAATATAGCATAGGTGATATATCATTTAATGTACCTTGTGGCCATTTAGCAGCTGAAGTGTGGTCGACGTCACATCTAAATACAAACACGCTTTATAATATAACCTTAATACTGTGATTGACAACTTTATGTTTACTTATGGGTACATTTGCAAATTCTTTGATCAACTGTGCTCTAGAAATATGCTCAAACTGGTCTAGTGAGAGAGAGCTCGGGCCGGTACAAAAGTGGAAACGATCGAGGTAAAGTCAGCTTTTAAAGGGCAAAACATCTGATAAAGCTATTACGCAACTAATATACACATTTTTTCAAGGACCTTCTTGCGACCTGGTGACAACTTGTCCACGACTCTGTAATGGGTCGTGACCCGGTGGTTGGGACCTCTGGTCTAATTTATATGTCATTAAATGTGTTTTTTCACCCCTTTTGATTGCCAATATGTAATGTTTTTTAAACAATCAAACAATGTTCGAGAACTGGTTAAACCATACACAAGTTGATTCAGACAGGTTGATCCATACACAAGTTGATTCAGACAAGTTAATCCAGACACAGGTTGGGGGAGAGACAATTTGGCATCTCCAATTAGCCTAACTTGAATGTTTTTGGCCTGTGGGAAGAAACCGGAGTACCCGGTGTAAACCGAAGCTGACACGGAAAACATGCAACATGCAAAACATGCACACAGCCCTGAGGGACCCCTGTGCTCAGTCAGGTCTCCATGTGCTCTAAAAATTCTAGTTAAAGAGATGAACAGCACTGTTTTGGATCTGGAGAGGCCACTGCGTGCCACTGCTGTGCAGCCATCTTGGATTAAGTAAGATGACGTGTTTAGCACAGGATTTTCATGCATTTCTTGATTTTCAGCTTTTTAAAATAAGATTGTATCCATTACGTACACAACCTTGGACAACAGCATACAAGTGGCTTTTGCAATACATTTCTAAGCACCTTCTTGTGTTCGTCTGAACACCTTCTTATGTTCATTTTGGACTGTCATGAAGGACCCCCATTTTGCACTTTTCAAGCAGATATACAGAAGCAGTCTTTTAAATCGAATGGTATTGTGATTTATTAAGCTTTTTGATTAAAAATGGTATATACAGTTAAAGCACAGGTACTGACAAATGTTTTTATAAAAAAAGGTAAATTAACCCATAAGTTTATGAAAATTGAAACCATCCTTTGGGTTGAAAAAAACAACGACAACCCAATAATGGGTTAGTTTAGCCCAGCATGTGTTCTTTCCCAGAAATGTACCCAGCCATTGGGCTAAAATAACCAAGATTGGTGTTTTTTAGAATGTATTTAATATACAAAGTTAGATGGTAGGAAGCTGACACTCGGTTAGTTAACTGAGTGTGGAACAGATGTGTTTTCAGTTGTTTCTGAAGGATGTAGTGGATTCTGCCGCATGGGTGGAGGCTGAAAGCTAATTCCACCAGAGAGGAACAGAACAGATACTAACTTTTAAAAGTAAGTTGAGGCATCGCTGTGATGGAACCTCCAGACATCACTCATATACTGATGGGTAGAAAACTATAACTGTGGGAGTAAGCTGAGATAAAAAGGTGAAATTTTGTAACTGTCCGGAAGGTTTGTGTCAGCGAGGAATGACACAAGCAGCCAATGGAGTGAGATCAGAAGAGGTGTGTTGTGGGCTCATTTTGTTTGATTGAAGACCAGATGTGCCGCTGCATTCTGGATCAAGCCAGTAGAGCATTACAATAGTCCAGTATTCATATGACCAGAGCTTGGACTAGGAGCTGAGTAGCATGCTCAGACAAGAAATATAACATTTTCCTGATGGTGTACTGCACATACCTGTGTGACCTAGAGCTTGTTATGATGTAGATAGTAATGGTGCGTTCCAGGCAGGTTTTTAAACCCGTGAGTTACGACTTCAAAACCACGACTCACGACCCTATGCGTTCCAGGCAGCCTGTAACTCGTGTTTTTACAACCTTCTACCGGTGAAAGTGCTCTGGAACGGCAGTCAAACCCGTGACTTCCCACCCGTGAACTCGTACTAGATCGATGTACTCCCAGTTCAAAGTCGTGAGTCGTGGTTTTGAAGTCGTGAGTTACGGGTTACAGGTTGCCTGGAACGCAGCATAAGTTCCAACTAGACATCAACACCACTCCCAGGTTCCTCTGATCCCTATTAAATGTTACAGTTGAGGAACCAAGGTGAATGGCAAAAAATTCCACTGAAGGAGTGGCAGCAATTACCAGGTGTTCAGTTGTGGCAAAAGTGAGCTAAGGGTGATGTTCCTTTATCCAGGAAGAGATGTCTAAAAGGCAATCAGAGATACGAGCAGAGATGGTGGGATCATCAGGCTGAAAAGACGGCTGTGAAGCCGTTTATCATCTGCGCAGCAATAAAGTCATGCACATTAAAGATTGGACCCAAAGAACCCTGACATGGTATTTATAACAATGTCCAAAATTGCTTACTCATTCTAGTATGTATAGGAAATGGTAAAGGAGTAAACAAATGAGCATCTTGAGACACAGCAAATGTGCTTTTATGTGTGGTTAATGAGTCTTAATTTGTGTAACTGTGATCCAGGGAGAGTGAGCATTCCCTGTGGCCTCTTTCACGTGGAATGGGCTGGGTGGATACTCGTTATGGAAGATGGGGGGTCCAGAATGCCATCTCAAGGGACCATCTTTTTATACACACAATATATCATTATTAAAATACACTATACCCAGTCAGCGGGTTGGTCAACAAGGTACCCATGAGGCAAACTGCTGAACGTAACATAATACATTTATGTTACATTTATATTTTGTACATTTACGTTTATGTATTTTGCAGATGCTTTTATACAAGTGATTTGATTCGACCTCTTGAGCACATTGGTGCGCTTAGCAAAAACGGAGTGGACCCCATTTCGCGTACCAGTATGCACAGCATTTTTTTTAAACTTTGCATGCGGCTCTGCATCTCAAAAATGTCCTGCCTTGAGGTGTGTCTTATTTTCTCATAATTTACAAGTTGTTGTTAAACATTAGAGATATTGTTAGTAATCAGCAGGATAAAATATACTGGCCTAGTGCTTTTTGGATATTTTACTGCAAATATCTTACAAATTGTATGTTTAAGAGGATGTTTTATTCATGGTTTTATGTTTATAGTTAGTTCTGACATACCAGGGTTGTTCCAGTGAACTATTATTTCTACTTTGTGGTGTTTTTGCACTCGATAACTCAGGTCGCCTACTGTTGTTTTAAAAAATAATACAACAGCGAGCAATCAAGTATAAGCATCTTGTCCGTGCAACTCTAGTGAGGCACTAGTATATACAAACATTTACGGTTCATCACAAGGTATACATTTTTTGGGCTGGTTCTCCGGCCTGACCAGCTAAAAAAAAAGTGTCCAAAAAACAGCCTGCTACACCAGCTAAAACCATACTGGGAGACCAGCTAAAATCAGTCATTAAAATATGTTTTACACCTTATACAGTGTATAAATATACAGCAATGAAAATGTTTTGAAAACCACTAAATTTTTGCCTATAATCAGCATATGCACATGTATTGATTAGAGCTGCTTGATTATGGGCAAAATCATAAACACGGTTATTTGGGTAAAAATAAAAATCACGATTATTTAACACAAGTACTCAGTGTCTTGGTAACATGCATTTATTTAACATTTTACATAAAGTAAGTGTTGCAAAAGGCTACACGTCAAAGAAGCGGTGACTTCAGAAGTGCCTTACAAACACATTGGTCAAGCGGCATGCGATTTATATTTTAAATCGCACAATAATTGTTTAACTTGATTATCTTGCTTTTGTTATTGTCTAAATCAAACATTGAAAAACGATGAATAGCACAGCCCTGGTATTGAGTTCATTCTAGTCCAGTGTTGGTTAAATTCCAGCAAATGCAAACCTCAGGAGTGAGATTACCCCATGTGATTCAATCAAATAATTATTTTTTAAATAGTAAAATACATAAATAAAATACATATAAAATTATTAGTATTGTGTTGTTTAAAAATGCATGTGAACTTGTTTTCTTTGCAGTATTCATAATCTGAAAACTAATAGGTCCCGTTTAAATTTTCTGCATTATTTCAACTATACAACATTATTATTATTAGGAATTTGACAGAAAAGTTATCGGTAGTTGATTTAAACGAATCCAAAATTTGACTATTCATTTTTGGAATGTGTTAATGAAGGAAAAATGACAAAGTCAACTTTAAAACATCTTCATGCTGTCCAATATGCTTAGGGTCAGCCTGATGTAGTGTTAATAAGACAACTAAATAAACCCACTAAAATAGGCTTCAATGATAAGACTTATTCCTCCTAAGCATGATAAGATTTTTACATTATAACTCAGTTAGCATAAATATCTACTGTTCCTTAAATATCCGTGTCAGTTACTTCAACACCACTACACTAACCATATGCTCTGTGTTTGTGTTGTGTCTATTTTTCTCAAGGGTTTCCACGATGAGCTGTGTGGCACATTAAGAGCTTTGAAAAGCATCCAGCTGTCCTGTCTCCTTGCAAGTATGTCTCCTAGCAACAGGCTCCAAGCAGATATACCAGCTGCTGCAGAGGATGTCATGTGTAATGAGACCCATTTATAACCACTCACACAAAAATAAGAAAATCTATATGCATTTAAATATACACTTAAATAAGTGTGTAATGTATTGTCCAAAACATGAAGCAAAGCAGGATCTATCTGCAGATAAAAGTCTTTAATAAATCCGAACATAAGCGAAAATCCAAAACAAGAACCATGAAGAAACTTTAACAGAAACAAAACGTAACACCTACAATAACCGTCAAGGGACAATGGAAAACACTGTGGTACATAGGCTAATAAATGGTAACAAGACACACCTGGACACAATTAGGACAGGTTAACATAAAGACTACAGCTGCATACTGTGACAATAGGTACTGAATTAGAGAAAGTACCTAATCATCGACTGGTAAAACATTATGTTCTATCCAAACTATTCCTACGCCCCATGACGCTTTGGGCAAATTATGGGTGTGACTTCCGGTGCATACTGTCACTGAACCAGAGCCAGCGTTTTCCATGATGATTATGGTCATAATTTCATGTATGAGCCAGTGTGATGATGAAATAAAGTAGTGTCCTGATACATCATATGAAGATATATATTTAATCGTTTTATGTTGTTCCTTGACGGTGATGGGTCTTCAATGCGCAAAAATAAGGGCACAGAGACATACCAGTATCTCTACAGTGGGACAGTCAGTCGAGTGTTTAATACTGTGAAATTTACAGAGACTTCTTGTTTTTAACCTTTTCAGGTGATGGTTTAAAATGTCACAACTGTCCCTGGTGTGAAGTTTTTTAAAACGGCAGTTTTTTTTATCGACTTGTTTGAGTTTTTATGGCGACACATCAAGCTTCACGCGATCCGACAGCAGCAGTAACTTATGCTTGTCATTCAACAAATTGTAAGTTATTTAAACAAACCATAATAAACATATTAAACTACTATTACATGTTTTCAGTATTGTTTTCGTTTTATGGAAATATTATTAGGCAGTAGATAAGACATGAGCTTATGAAATTATTTGCTTAAAAAATCATTTAAAACATAACAAAAGTAACGGTACGCGTAAACACATCACAAACTATTATTAACATTAACTAATAAGCAGTTAATGTTTTCTCATTTTTGTAATAATATATAGTAGCAGAATAAATAAATCAGCATATTATTATCAGCATAATTTTAGTTGTTTTTGAATAATTATTGCATTTTTTGTTCACTGTCAGTTTCTATGAAAGGTTTTACTCGATGGATGTGTGTATAATAGATGCACGTGCGTCACATTGAGTTCCTGTGCGTGTATTATAGTTAAAACAAAACTTTTGTAGAGATTTACTGCATTTGTATCATCTATTATGACAACCCCTAACTGCCCCATATATGCCTGTCTTCCTGGATTTCATAATAAGCATTAAAATGCCAGTCAAAACAGCAGACTCGTATCCCTCGCAAATAGGACTACCATTAGCTGTAGTGGCTCACCGGAAGTTTTACCCATCTGAGCTCAAAGATGGCGTCCCCCGCATTTACGTCAGGAATAGTGTGGATATGAATATGGTATGAATTAATTCAGACGTACTATATCTGCCATGTTAATACATCATGTGATATACATTCTCTTTGGGATCTTGGCGGAAGTAGTAGGTCATCCGGGTACTTTTCGCATACTGTTTCTGGAATACTATAAATTACGTACTACTCGCCTCGCCTACTGCATTTCGCCTATAGTATGGAAGTAGGCGGTTTCGGACGCAGCCTACAATAACCATAGCTTCGTCTCAATCAGCTCCATTCTTCAGAAGTCAGGGCACTGATCAGATAGTCTCACTTGCAAAATCCTTCCAGTGCACTGGACGTTCGTTCACTAAAAACTCCCACAATGCAATGTAAAAACCAGTGAGCATTGATGGTCCCTATGTTCCCCAACCGAAATACACATAACCCTTTCTCATGCTCTTCAATTAAAATCGGGCAACTCAACTTAACATTTCAAACATTGGTTACTGATATCATCACTAATAAACTCTTTCCCTGTCAGCGTTTTTTTTTTTTTTAAGTTGCTAGCCAGCGCCAGCATTTTTTAAGATTTTCACAAAAGTTTAATGTATTCCAGACTCCCTGCTTTCAAACAAAAAAGAAAAATGTTGCATCCTACCTTCATTTTATTTTCTTTTTATCACCTTTCAAATATGGGTAGATTTCTTCAAAAATACAAAATTTTTAGCAAAAAGCTGAAATGATTACATTTTTGTGTAGGACTTTTGATTGATATCAGATTCAGAGCAATTCACGGAGTTTGAACTGTTTGCACATAAGCGAATACTTCCGGGTTTTATAAGTTGGGTAAGAGCGCCACCTGATGGATAATAGTGGAAAAAAGAATTGCCGGAAAAACTTGTCAATGAAGAAGAAAAGTTAATAATAGAAATGACAAATACACTTTTTTTTGGATTTTTTTGTTTTTGTAAAGTTTTTATGACAACATTTTAAAAGACATTCTTAGTTCAACTCTGGAAGACTCTACATTATGTCACAACTATAAGGCTTCCTTGAAGTTTTAGCACTCTAATTTGAATGATTGTTCTAGATGGATGTTTTATGTGTGATATTTCTGCATAACCGATGTTTACCAACTTGCGTAACCTACTGCTAGACAGATGTTAGTCTGACAACAGGAACATATGCCAATGTCAACACAAACAGAGGGATGTTGGAAGCATTCATTAGAGAATGCAGCATAGAGTACATGCTTCTCATCAGATACACTTCAGCAGACAAAGACATGCTGAGACACACAGAGATGCACACAATTACATACAAAAAAGTTGTAGCTATAACGACGAGAGACATAACACATCCCTAAAATCATGTCTTTGAATTACTGCCATCTCACCGTCATTATAGAACACCAGAAGCAATTAGAGTAATATACAAACAAACTTTTCTACCAAATGCAATTTGTCTTCTGAATAAGGGGTAAACATTTTGTTTTTATTCGTGAATTGGATATTGTACTTTGTGTATTGTTGTTTTATGTGTGTGTGAATTATACGTTGATTGACAGGATCTCAGCGGATATAGCGTTGAGCCCCGGCTCTCCGTGGATTACTAATAGTAATTTACTATCCCCGTGAGGAGGTGGCAAAGGCGCAGGGAGAGGAAGCAGAAACGAGGCTGTAGGGCCAGACCATTAGCTAGGCTACGGAGGCAGCCACATAGAGCACCCTTCCCAGCCCTTTTTCTAACGAATGCCAGATCACTCAGAAAAAAAGATGGATGAACTGAGACTACAGGTTGTGAATAATAACGTCATAAAGGAGTGCGGCATTCTGTTGATTACAGAGACCTGGCTTCATTCATTCATCCATCCTGCCATTGAGCTAGTAGGCTACACAGCACAGCGTCATGACAGGACAAAGGCCTCCGGTAAGAGCAGGGAAGGGGGGCTATGTGTTTATGTCAACAACAAATGGTGTACTGTAGACAGTAACTGCTCCATAGACCTGGAGTATGTGACTGTTAAATGCAGGCCCAATTACCTCCCAAGAGAGTTTACTGCGGTCATGATAACTGCTGTTTACATTCCACCTGATGCAAATGCTAACTTGGCTATCAGACTTTCAAATGGCTATATAAGCAGCCAGCAGAGCAGGTACCCTGATGCTGTGCATATTCTAGCAGATCTAAAGTGAGTGCTTCATAGATTTCATCAGCATGTAAAGTGTGCCACCAGAGGAGGAAATATTGGATAAAGTCTACTCCAATATTAAGCTAGGCTACAGGGCCAGACAATTATCACACCTAGGCCAGTCAGATCACATGTCTCTGCTTCAAATCCTTGCATATTCCCCACCCCCAATTGAAAACAGCTCAAACCATCACAAAGACTGTAAAAACTTGGTCCGAGGGTGCCTCTCAGCAGCTACAGGACTGTTTTGATAGGACTAATTGGGAGGTCTTTGAACACCCAGACCTGGAGTTGTATACAGACAGTGTTCTTTGTTACATTAAGAATTGCACAGACATTGTCACAGTGGACAAATGCATCCAGGTCTTTCCTTATCAGAAGCCGTGGATGAACCATGGTGGTCAGCGACTACTGAAGGAAAGGAACATAGCCTTGATGTGTTGCGACAGGGTTCACTAAAATGTGGCCAGAGCTAACCTGAGGAGAAGAATTAAAGTTGGATTATAAGAGGAGGATCGAAGGCTACCTAGACAGCAAAAATAGCAGAAAGGTGTGGCAGTCCAGCATCTTTCCAACTACAGGACTAACCTCAGTTTTGCAGAAGGTAACGCTGAGGACCTAAATCTGTTCTTTGCCCTGCTTTGAGATAGAACAACCAGACACAGTCATACATCATCCTATGGCCCCTGGTAATTTTACCCTCACAGTGGAGGAGGATGAGGTGAGGCATACTTTGCGGCCGGACCTGATGGTATCGCTGGACGTGCGTTTAAGGACTGTGCGGACCAGTTGGCTAGAATCTTTACCAGGATTTTCAACCAGTCACTGTCTCAGTCAACTATACCAACCTGCCTGAAGTACTCCATCATAGTTCCATTGCCAATGAAACCCCACATTTATAGTTTTAATGGCTGCACTCACCCCAGTGGTGATGAAGTGCTTTGAAAAACTGGTTCGGAGTCACATTACCTCATTCTTTCCACTGACCTTTGACCTATAGTAGTTTGCATACAGCACGAACAGATCCACAGAGGGTGCCGTAGCTACAGCCATACATACAGCGCTGTCCCATTTGGAGCAGGAGGGGAGCTATGTGCGGCTGCTCTTTGTGGACTACAGCTCCGCCTTTTAATACCATCCTTCCTCACAAACTGGTGGACCAACTGGTAGAGTCAATGCTATTTACACTAGTTCCATCCATCAATGTCTGGTTGGCAGGGCTGGAAATGGGTAGGAACGCAGTTCCGCTGCACACTGGTGAGAATTTTTTAAATGGTGGAATTAAAAAGTGTCAGATGACACTTCAGTCACAGTGGCACTGTATTTCAGATTTTTCCAGATTTAAAATCTCCTTAAAATGCCAATATTATGGCTATTTTTACAAAAAAGTGCTGTTTATGTGTGTACCTTTAAATGCTGATTCCTGTGAATACAGTCTAAGACAATAGTATCTTCTTTAGCTGCATTAGCACTACAACTTGCAGACAAATACATTTAGAAAAGCTTTTTGGGTAAAAATGAATCAGCATGTCTAAAGAGACTGCTCTGGTTTAATGGGGATTAGGGCTGCTTGATTATGGGCGAAATCATAATAACGATAAATCATAATTGTGATTATTTAAAGGCGCCAAAGAATGCATTGAAGTAATATGTTAAATTGTAATATGTTTATTAAAATGTAATCTGGTCTCCTTCTCTGTGTATAGCAGCATTGCGATGCTAATCTTGCAGGCTTCCCTGAAGAGGGTCTTTGCTTTCAGTATCCTAACCGTATTTGCATTTTGTGCATCGGACGCTCTCAGATCCACTGCGAATGTCGTTGGGTTGGCAGCCCGCCTTCATCTCGCATGACGTTCAAAACCACAGGTGTTTACTTGGCATCGAGCATCATTGTGATCATGGCTAGTTTAACTTCTGCATGCTCGCTTAATTCTTTTTCTCCGACTGTATGTGTTTTGCGCAGGCGCCACACACACATGCATGATCTTGCTTTTTCAACAATCGTTAAGTTTTATCGAATAAATTCTTATAGACAATTAAAGCAACACCAAAGAGGTTTTTTTTACCTTAAAATAACGTTTACAAAAAAGTTGCAGTGGTTCATCCACTCAAAACAGGGTGAATGGCACTTTCACATTCGCTTTGCAGCCCTCTATCAGCCAAAACCGCACTAAAGAAGTTTCCAATCGTCGGGTAGTGGTCCTGTAGTTCAAGTGAAAACTACAAAAACTTGCTTTACGGCAGACCTACAATCCAATCAGAGCCAGCTATGCTGCAGTATTTACGACAGGGCTAATGAACAATTATGCTTCTAACCTGTAGGGGGAGGAAAGAGCAATAAGTCTTCTTTAGTGTTGCTTTAATCGAATATCGATTTATTGTTAAAATCCCTACTGCACACAGAAATGGAATTAAAAAAAAAAACTGCGGACATTGTTCGGCCAAGTCCCACATTAGGCGTAATTTCAGAATGTTTTTCTGAAAAATGCCAGTGACAAACCGTACCGAAACTGCGACCAAAAAACGTCATATAAACGGAAATGTTAGCAGTGTGAAGCATTACACTCCTTAAATTTGAAAGTAATTTATGTTACATTGTAATCTTTGTGACACCCACAGTGTTATTTTCTTTGATGATGTTGCATCAAGTGATTATTGTCAACTGAAGTCCACTTCAACTGATATCCAATGCTCTGGGAGTAGGGAGCAGTGAACACTGCATAGGCACCGTCAACTAATGTGTAAACAACCGGAAGTTGGAAGTTATAGTGACGGCTCCCACATGTGGTAGGGATATCAGCATTGGTTGTTTTATTGGTGACACATTGGTGAGATATGTCAATTGTCAGACAACATCCATGTTCAATTAAGAAACACAAAACCAAATGTGTGTGTTTGCATGGCATACACATGAATGAACACAAGATACAGTACTGAAAATGTAGTAATGGGCTAATTTTGTAACTGACAGTTCCATCGACTAGCCTTAAATCTGTTGCATTAGATCATACATATTGTGGAGGCCACTTTTTGGAAAAATGGTAAAACAGTGTCCACAAATTCTTGTACAGAAATCAAAATGTTTAGTCCTTTTGACTAAACGTTTAGTCATTGGGTGGTGATGGCTCAGTGGATAAGACACATGCCTGTGGTGTGAGAGACCCGGGTTTGAATTCACTGTGACACACCATTGTGTCCCTGAGCAAGACACTTAACCCCTAGTTGCTCCAGAGGCGTGTGACCTCTGACATATATAGCAAATGTAAGTCGTTTTGGATAAAAGTGTCAGCTAAATGAATAAGTAAGTAAGTAGTCAGCTTCTCGTTTAAATCTCTTATCATTTTATATGCTTCAGACAGTCAGTGATGTGGCTGTGCTTGTTCCCTGAGACCAATACAGTCCTAACAACTGAATGCATATCTGACTAGCTCTTGAAGCTCTCTGGGAATTAAACTGCTATCCTCTTTTCAATTGTTTACTCGTTGTACAAGAATGAGTTAGACTATAAGCTAATCCCATACACATTGTTTTCAAGGTGCTTGCAAGATTCTCATCATGTTCCCTGTTAGCAGTGAGTGGGCATTTTACAACAAGAAACATCTGTACTGTTTATGAGAACATAGAGAGAGAGAGAGAGAGAGAGAGAGAGAGAAGAGAACGAGAGAGAGAGGGATTGTCACCAGCATATCAAACAACTGAGTCTTCAGTGAATGTAATTTGAAATGTCGCACAAGCCATATGGAAAAACCCCATACAGCAGCTTCTCAAAGACACACGCATTCCCAGCAGCAGGAAAACCTACAGCACAGTAATCCTGACAGTCCTGTCTGCATGGATCTGGATTGTCTGCTTCTATGTTCTTTAATCTGGTTGACATTGCCCTTGGAAACACCCGGACATGTTTGATTACGCTCTGGTGCATCTTTGCTTTGATTCTGATTGTTTGCTGCCTGCCCTAATCTACTCACCCCATATGTCGTTTATGAATGTTTACTTCCTGCCCTTTAACCTGCCTGTTCTCTGATACTGTTGTAGGTATTGTACTAGATTACTGTGCTTTACTTCTTGAATGGACTTGAATTACGTTTTTTTGAAGGAGGGACTTTACAGAACACAGAAGACATTACCCTGTTTTGAGGACAGTGAAAACAGCCCTATACAGATAAGTCAATTGTGTGAAACATGAACACACGTTATATCGCGCACTGTAAACACAATTAAAGCTTCAAAAACACAGGAAGAACGGGACCTTTAATTAATATTTTTGAGTGCGATGCTAATGGTCTAATAAGATTAAATGGATTGTACTAAGCTATGCTAAAAGTGTTAGCACCAGACCCGGAGATTTAGCGAACGGATTCCAAAATGGTAAAAATCAAATGTTTAACTTTAGGTGAGCTGGAAAATTAGCATATTTTCAAAAAAAGTGGAGTGTCCCTTTAAACACATTTCGGATGTAGTTTTTGGGGTTTCTTTCTTGTCCCAACTCGTGACTCTGGTGCTACCAAAATAAGTCCTGGTGCCATAACTTGGTAGCCTGGTTAAACCATTCTCTGCTATTTTCTCTGTTCGCTGATTTAACGGCCGTCTCGATGCCGGAGGAAAACGGTTTGAATGGGAGGTATCTCAGAGTGAGTACAGTAGCGTAATGAAATTTAGCGGAAGTACGAAGTCTGACGTAGTCAGGCTAATAACTTGGTGTCCAACCCTCTCAAATGTTATATGTCTAGAGCCCTGCCATGAGAAGATGATGGCTGCATCTGTTTGTACACATGATCTTTAAGGTGTCTAGTATTAATAATATGAATTCACAATTATTCAGTTTTGTTGAGTGTGGTCATGGAATTGCAGTTGTTAGTGAAAGTTGCATTAAAGTTTCACACGGACAATGTTGCAGTGAATATTGCACTAAATAAACGTTTTTAAACCTACTTAACCTCAAATGTTCTCCTTTGGCTGATGCAGCTTTTTATTTATTAGCCCCTGCATTTGTCTGTCATGGAGTTAATCTCTTAAAAGTAAAGTTACACCCTTTATATTTTAATTGGTTATCCCTATAAAGTTTTAGTTTTCTGATCAGTCTTTATTGACCTGTAGTTCATGATTTAATGCAGGCACTAGTACATTATTACTTGTGCTCCCTATAGAATGTTTTTTTAATGTCTTAAAAAGAGAGTATATCTTTAAGAATGACCAGATCACAGTGTTAATGTTGTCAGCAAAGTCTTTTAAAGTATTTTTTGATTATAATTTAATCATATTTTTTAAATCACCTCCCTTTCACTTAATGTACCACAGAACCACAGGATGCAAACAGTTTAAAC
The DNA here is from genome assembly GCF_030506205.2 of Paramisgurnus dabryanus. Classification (NCBI taxonomy): domain Eukaryota; kingdom Metazoa; phylum Chordata; class Actinopteri; order Cypriniformes; family Cobitidae; genus Paramisgurnus; species Paramisgurnus dabryanus. The sequence goes on from NC_133345.1 coordinate 13,741,331, forward strand.
AGAACAGTGCCGCCACCTGCTGGACAAAATTAACATTACATTGTTTTTATTACATTAATATTTATTCTATTATTCAGAGGAGTACTTGCACAACTACTTCCGCATTTTATCTCAGTCGTTTTCTCAATAACAGTTTTCATTCATTGATGATACTTCATATGAAAATCACATTTATTGGTATTTAAATTATATTAAATGCCTGTAAATGATTGTGCTTTTGTTTAATGTTTTAACTATTCATATTTGACTGCAATTTATTTAGTCTTTTAAAATCGTAAAGTACAGAAAAAGGCAGTTATAAAATAAAATAAATACATTAACTGCACAAAATGCAGTGGAATTTAATCTCAAACGTTATAACTGCTTTTACATTAAGCTTTTTGCAAAAAAAAAACACACCTTTCTGTTACTGAAAAACCGACACAACATTCTCACTAACACGCGAAACATTACAGTCTTTGCAGTAGTCTAAATTAAACAGCGTTGGTACTTTTACCCTTCAATGACTATTGAAGAGTACCAACGCCGCTTAATTTTGTTATGTGCTGAAATTCTACTGTTCACCAGCTTTGCTTTCTCAGATCAGTTTCTGCTGAATTAAAGCTTTGAAAATGTATGTTTTCCTTTTAAAGATGATGTACCTGCTGATGTTTAAAACATATGTGCTAAAAAATGTGTGGATACTTTTTGTTTTAAAGGCAGAACGTTGTCTCAATGTAGCCATGCATCTAACAATGTTGTAACAACAACAAGGCCAAATGTTTCTACACACTGTGGTGAAAGTTGTCACAACAGTGTCAAATGTTGTCTTTCCATAAGCCATTAAATTCATTTCTTTAAGTTGTGTATATGTTGTTTAGACAATCCACAAACAACATGTACACCTCACTGTACTGAAGTGTGAATATTAGCCATTTAAATTTTAAATGACCATTGGGATGTTAGAGAAGAGTCTACTGAGAATTCGGTAGTATTGGTACTAATTTATGTCCTCATGTAGTTCTAAACCTGTATGAATGTCTTTTTTCTGATGAACACAAAAGGAGATATTTTGATAAATGATGGTAAACACACAGCTGATTGTAACCATTGACTTCCATAAAACAAATACAACGCAATTCAGTGGGTTCCTTAAAATGAGTCCTTACAATTATTTATCAAAATATCTTCATCATTTATAACAATACTTCCATAAAATGTGTTTTCCTACTATGGAAGTCAATGGTGACAGCAGCTATGCGCATACCATAATTTTTACTAAATATCTCCTTTTGTGCTCATCAGAAAAAAATAAATTCATACAGGTAATTTCTTTGTTATAAGACAAAGCTGTGTCAGGCACTTTATATGTGCAATGGACTCTATGCAGGCTTAACGTACGTGTTTGATTCAAGATTGCTATTCAGTATCCGGTACTGTAGATTTAAAGCGGAGTGATGGCAGAATGGCTAAAATTTACTTGTTGTTTGCTGGATTTACCCAAAGTTGAACAATCGATCGATAATTATGTCATGGAGATACCAATGCTCAGTAAGACATGCAACTTTGGAGAAATCAAAGACTAACTCATTTGTTACAGAATAGTGTGTGGAATTACAAAGGACTGAGAGAGACTGCTTTGTGAGAAAAATTTAACACTTCAGTCGTATATGCAGAGCAGCAGAGCTGTCGCAGCAGAACAGCAAAGCCATTGCAGGTGCGCGGTAAAAGAGGTGCATGCCGTCAGACATAGAGCATGTCAAGATCGACATCAACACAGCATATTATGGTAAAGAGCATGAAAAGAACAAACAGAAAAGCACAGCTCTTTGTAAAAAATGAAAGGCAAATCACTCTGCAGTTAAATGTAGAGCCCAGCTGAGACATTGAAACTATAAATCAGTAAACAAAGTGCAAAAAAGGACAGTGTTGAGTATAAGGACATTCTCCCTGTTGGTATGGCAAATCCAGAGACTGTAAAACAAAAATAAGAAAGACAAGTTAAAGATATCGCAACTGTACACAGGAATGCTTTTGGGAAAGGACCTTGTGAAATTTCAAATTGACTGTGGAGCAAGTTGTAATGTAATTTCTATTAATCTAATGAGCCTAGATATAAAAGGGGAATGATACAAAGTCTGTGCTAGTAATGTAAAATCAAAGTGAAGTGAGATGACCAGAAAAGTAAAAGTAAGAAAGCAGAGAAACCACAAACTGTCCAGGCTGAATTTCAGGTGGTAAATAACAACTATACTGTCCCCCTAATAGGAAAGAGAGCAAGTAAAGCGATGAAGCTCATCAAAGTGCATTACCAAAACATTCTTGCAATAGACACCATAGTCAGCCCAGAAAAACCTACATCCAGCCAGTGGTCACTACAGCAGATAAAGACGGAGTATGCTGATATATTCACGGGCGATGGCTGTCTGGAGGGAGAATACAAATTTGAGATTGATAACACTGTAAAACCTGTACAGCTCCCAAAAAGATGAGTTCCAGTGTCCATAATGAAACCTTTGAAAGAGAACTTCAAGATCTTCAGAGGAGACAAATCATTGCGCCAGTAGAGAGGAGTACAAATTGAATTAATAATATGGTGGTTGTACAGAAGCTCAATGGCAGAGTATGTATAGATCCGCGACCCTTGAACAGAGCTTTAAAACGCAGTCATTTCCCACTACCCACCATAGATTACATACTTCCTGACCTGTCTAAAGCCAAAGTGTTTACAGTGTGTGACGTTAAAAGTGGATTCTGGCACGTCAAGCTGGAGGAAGAGTCCAGCTATCTCACCACATCCCATTTGGAAAATACTGATGGCTGCGTATGCCCACAAGAATTAGCTTGGAGAGACCATGATGAAAAACAGCAAGAATTTTTTGTGCGTTGCAGAGAGAAGGGTATCAAGCTAAATGCTGACAAGCTAGAAAGTGAAAGTCTTCAAAGTGAAGTCTTGTACATCGGACACCTCCTGACATCCGTTGGATTGAAAATAGACTCAGACGAAGTTCAAGCAATAACGCACAGGCTGAAACCATCTGATGTCAAAGGAGTTCAGAGACTACTATGGATGGTAAATTACATCTCAAAGTTTTGTGCACATCTTTCAGACCAGTGTGAGGCCCTGAGACAGCTTACCTGAAAAAACTGTCAATGGAGATGGGCTGTGCAGCATGAAGAGGCGTTCTGTAAAGTATAAGAAATAATTGCAAATGCTCCAGTGTTAAAGTGTTACAACACTGATGAAGAACTTACCAATGTGATGCCTCAGATGGAGGCCTTGGTGCTGCACTCATGCAAGGATGTAATCTGGTAGCAGAGGAATAACATGCACAAAACAGGGCTACGCACAGATAGAGAATGAGATATTAGCTCTACTGTTTGGAATGGAAAAGTTTCACCATTATACATATGGACAGAAATTAGCAGCACAAACTGATCACAAACCCTTAGACAAAAACCAGTTTAAGCCACTGCTGAGTGCACCTGAAAGACTCCAAAGAATGATGCTGAGACATAATATAATGTGGATGTTGTGTATGTGCCAGGGCCAGAAATGTGGCTAGCAGACATGCTGAGTAGAGCATATCTGCCCGAAAGCACGCCCAAGGGATCTGCTGAAGCAGAGTTAGAGACTATTAACAAGACACAACACCTACCAATCTCAGTGGACAGGCTTGAGTTAATTCGGTCTGCAACAAAAGAGGACCACACTTTGCAGACTGATTAATGCCATATTGCAAGGTTGGCCGAGGAACAAAGCTGACACACCACAAGAAATACTGTATGTCATTATTACCTGTTTCAGGAGGAGCTGAGCTATCAGGATGGAACAAGGGCGAACTACTGTAGCTATTATCCCTAAGCAACTTTGGAGGGAAATAACTCTACGTATGTACTCTCATTTAATTGCGGAAGGATGCCTTAGGAGGGGCAGAGAGTGTTTGTACTGGCAAGGAATGAACAAGCAGATCAAATCACTTGTACAGCAGTGTGACACCTGCCAAGCGGTCAACTTTAACCGGCAAAAGGAGACACTGCGTCCACATGATATTCCAGACAGACCTTGGGCCAAGGTAGGCACAGACCTTTTTACTTTTGACAACAAGTAAAAAGTAAATCTTTGTTCTCACCATCACAAACAAAAATACCTATGGCAATGTTTTTTTACCTGACGAGAGGGGTTCTAGTGGACCAATCACAGCGCTTGCGGTCCGCGTAGAACTGACGCGCTGTTAAAAATTTAATCAGGTGCACGTCAGGCTACGCAGAGCTATACAGAGGCTACGGCGTAGAGCTTATGCACGACTATAAATTGGACTTAAGTTTACAGATGGTCCCTAACATTAAATTCACAACTATTAAATGTCCATTACTATCATAGCTCTATTTCAGCTTGTGCAAATCCCTGATCCAAGTTAAATCGAATTTGTTAATCCATGCTAATTTCCCTAAATATGCATTTGTAGTCTCCAAACAAAATAACATGTTCTATAGAGTAAGTTAGACATAAGCTTTAATCACATCACAAAAATACAATTGTTGTTACGTCGAGATTATGAAAAAGTTATGTCTTGATCATGAGAAAATAAGTAAGCAAAATAATAATATTAAACGGTCTCTCATGGCTTCTGTACTTTTCTCAAAGCTTTTGAAGTTTGTTCTTGTCACAAAGTCCACTTGCAATTTCTTTGCCCGTTTAAAAACAAACGTCACAAACATTTTCTGTGTTTTATAATCACGAGTCATAAAACCTCTTAAATCCAATAAGTTTTAAAACATAATGTTGTACTTACTGACCTCTGCCTCTGTCAATCTCTTTTTCACATGTTGGCACATGTAAAGCTGCTTGTTTATTAGCATATCGGTGCTGCCAATTGACAAAAATAATGATTGTTACATAGTTTGTTTTAACATGTTTTTTTCTGCGCAGTTAACTTAGGTGATTTTCTCTTCACTTACACGTCCATATTTTGTCACTCTATCTCTTTGAAACCCACACATTAAAAGTTATAGCATGTACATTGCCAGTGGCGCAGTTGGGAGCCCTGTTTTCGTAAAGTTTAATGACCATCCGTATTTATTTTATTCTCTCTTAATAGTTTTTTATCAGGGTATATGCAGAAATCATAGAGATGCAATATAACCCTCAGTAGAAGAACCAATACACACACGTACACACACAGCTCCAGGAAATGTCTTAAGGATATATTTATTTTGCTGTTCTTTAAACCTTTCCAGGTATTTTCATGATAATAAAGAATATTTATAATGATTATGATTGACAAATGTTGCTTTTTCAAATGCATGTTATATACGACCCAACTAATAGTGATTTCAGATCAATAAGTACTTTCTGATTAAATGCCGTAGTACATGAAAAAGCTGTGAATAATATCGCCTGTGCGATCCAGAATTGTTATTGGCCAGGTATTATTAGTGTATATCCGCATTTACTGTCCCATTCTTATTAAAGTCAATTTAGTTATTCATGTTAGTTCATGGTGCTTTAACTTATGTTAAGAGCTACAATTAAAAAAATGTATTAGTAAATGCTGAAATTAACCTGAACTAAGATTAATAAATGCTGTAGAAGTATTGTTTGTTGTAGTTCATGTAAGCTAATATGTTAACAAATTGTCAACAAATTCAACCTTATTGTATGTTACTACATTGTAGTGTGTGAAATGGTAAAATAACCTTACTTGCCAAACAAAAACACAAGAAATATGTACACAATGTAAAAAATCAGAACAAAATGTCTTCTTTAAACATTTAAGATAAGCATTTATAATTATCATTGGTTTAAAAAAGAGCTGCAGGTTCCTGCTGTTGATCAAGTGTAAAAGGATTTCATTTTATTTGGGTTTAAGAGAAGATCACACCAAACACTTTTTAATACATACAAATGTTTTCTGGTTGTATTTCAGTAAAGATACTGAGAAATAATTGTTTGCTTATTATATTATTGTTAAAACAACAAATCTGATGGAATGACCTGAGAATTTTGTACAGTACTATAAATCTAAGGCTACTTTAAGAGAACTACAGTACACAATATTCATTACATTAGCATCTTGCACTTATCACATGAGCTGTAACACACAACAACACTTGTTTTTTCACAATTCACATTCTGCCTCAAATAACTTAATTTACCAAGTGAATAAATTTCACACCAGCAGCCTCAGAAAGAAATGATAGAGAAGTGTCAGGATCATTGAATCAGTTGAACTCTAGAACCAAATCAGTTCTATTTGTGAATGAACCACTCTCGGGCTGTTTCCCAAAAGCATCCCACAAAAGCATCAAAATAAAAATTCAAATAAGAAATCAATTTCAATTACTGAACATAAATTGATAAAAAAAGAAAACGTATTTGGTAACATTTTGGTAAAAATTTGGTAAAAGTTGGTACTAGCAAATGGATAAATGCAGGGCCGGCCAGAGGCATAAGCGCTGCGAACTAAGTGGCTGCTTGGGGTCCCCGCCCCAATCGTTTTTTTTTACAATTAAATAACTTAAACAGGTAATATAAATGAATGAATACGAATGAATAAATGAATAATGAAAGACAAGAAAATTTTGATTTGCAGACAACTACTGTGTGTCTGCAGTGCTAGGGTTTGAGTCATGCGCAATATAGACACCGGCGAGCAAGTGCACATCACTCACTGTAATAAATGATAAGCCATTTGACATCATGTCACAAAAAAGGATATATCCTTCTGGTGCCGAAAAGAAAAAAAAAAGAAAATGGCAGAGGATGAGAAAAAAGAGCAAGATAAAAGGTATGTTTGCATGATTATTTACAGTATGTTTAATTTGTGCAGCTGCAGCTAACGTTAGTGGTGTGACAGATCGCAGTTAATCCGTCATCAACCCACGGTTTGGCTCGCATGCGATTAAATAGGGAAAGTTTATCATTTGCACGTGTTTCAAAGGCTTGCAAATGTTAACATTTCAAGTGATTTTAAAAAATTTAACCCGCAAAAAGGCGCTAAAGTAAGCAGCCAATAGACTATTTAGCCAATTTGCCATTAGACTATGAATTGTTAGGTGTGGTCACTGGTGTGGAATTGCTTGTTGTGTAAGTAATGATGGCAAAATAAACTCATTCTGCTCGATCAACTATGCACTTATCCAATGCTATTTTTTCAGGAACACTGTTGAAGTGCTTTGGAGCGCCACCAACTCTACCCACCCCTGATGTTTCATCAAGTGTCATTGTCTCCACAGCTGATGATACAGCAGGTGGGGTTTTTCTTGATGGCAAATGGTTACATAGCCCAGTGCTTCCCAATCCTAGTCCAGGTGTTTTAAATAAGAGGACATCGAAAACTTTCTGGCAGGGGGCCTCAAGGACCAGGATTGGGAAACACTGACATAGCCTGTAGTGTTGTAGTCAAGACCACCTAAACCGAGACTGTCACGGTAGGAATTAAGGAGAACCCAAACGCAGACAAGACGTAAAAATAACTGAAGGTTTATTTAAATAATAAACACAAAAACCCACGAGGGGGTAAAACAGGTGAAAACAATGAGGAATGTAAACACAAAACCGGGAAACAAACACTAGATACAAAATAACACAAACTATGATGAAACGTTTCAGGGAACACGAAAGACATGAACTCAACCACTGAATCTGGACGAACGAACGAGCACACGACAGAGAACGAGAGGGCATTATAAAGACACAACACAAATGGGGAACAGGTGAACATAATTAATGAATCAGGACGGGAGCACATAAGGGAGTAAGGTAAAAGTGACAAGACACTGGGAACAAGTGACACCAACACATGATGTGACTACACGTGTCCCCACACAAAACACAATGCTGCCATGATCTTGCCCTCTGAAATCAGACCTGAATCTTACACAAAGGTCTGGCAAGACCATGACAGCAACAAGACACTGGGAACACGTGGAAGCCACATACATAATATAACTCCACGTGTCCCCACACAGAACATAGTACTGTCATGGTCTTGCCAACTGAACTCAGACCTGAATCTAGCACCAAGGTCTGGCAAGACCATGACAGAGACCAAGTCATGACCAAGACCAAGACAGGCCGAGACCGAGACAAGACCAAGACTTTAAAGGGTTGAGACCAAGTCAAGACCAAGACAGGCCGAGACCAAGTTAAGACCAAGACCATTGCAAATCTCTGCATTAAAACACTTATGATAAAATGTGAAATATGCATATGATTAGGCACTTCTTGTCTGTGTGTGTGCGCGTGCGTGCGTATGTGTGTGTGTGCCATCAGAGAAGTTTATAAAATAATCAAATGTATTGCAGATATGTGGGAATTTATCTTTGTCTATAAGCAAATAAAAGTGAACAAACACTAAAGAGCTGAAATCAACTTAACCATTTAATCTGTACTGTCTTTCCATGGTTTGCCATCCACTTAACACTAGGGCTGCACGATTTGGGTAATTTTTCCCATTGCGGTTATTCATGCTAATATTGCGATGTGCAATTGCGATTATAATAAATGGTATTATGAGTCAACTTGATGGGTTTTAAGGAAAATCCACACACAGTTTAGTGATAATGCTAAAATGTGTATTTGTAAAACTAGAAATGTTTTCGTATTTCCACGTGATGTAGTAACTGCTCAGTGTCAGTAATCCTAAATCCAAAACACCGCCATACAACAGACGTACAGTTTTTTTTTTAGCTACCAGATCACTGTCAACCTCCTCTGCATCCATCTTCGCTCTGGTATTTCAGCGCTGCGCGCACACAAGTGACGACGCACACCACATACGTGCCACACATGCACTGCCTTTTTTGTTTGTTTTTCTTTCTGTTTTTTAAACAGCAAGGAAAATCATCAAACTCTTATCAGAAAGTTTGTGTTAACAACTCCACACATTTATTTATTTTAATATAATTGCAACATTTTGCTGTCATATAATTGCACAGGCTGACATTGCGATTGCGATGCGATTAATTGTGCAGCACTACTTAACACACATGTAGGTGTTTTTATTAATAAAATTTGAAAAACTCTCATTAGGAGTAACTTAAACAATGCTTAAATAATGCCAACATCATATGCCAAACCTGAATAAACTGCATTAAATTAATGATACAAAAAATAAGTGATGTGCATTGCAAAAAAATGATTTTCAAGAAAAAAAAATCTTAGTATTTTTGTCTTGTTTTCAGTAAAAATATTTAAAAAATTTAAATTAAGATGCTTTTTCTTGATAAGCAAAACTACCCAAGAAAATAAGTCTAGTTTTAGACCAAAAATATCAAATTTAAGTGATTTTGTGAATAAAACAAGCAAAAAAGTCTGCAAATGGGGTAAGAAAAAAAATCTTGAACCTTTTTCTTAAACACTAAATTCAAGAAAAATTCAAGAAAAATTTGCTTCCCCATTGTCAGATTTTTTTGCTTGTTTTATGCACAATTTGATATTTTTGCTCTAAAAACTAGACCTATTTTTTTTGGGGTTTTTTTGTTCATCAAGAAAAAGCATCTTAATTTAAGAATTTTTAGATATTTTTACTGAAAACAAGACAAAAATACTAAGAATACTAAGTTGTGGTCTTGACCGGTCTTGAAATAAAATTCCGAGTCCTGAGACCGAGACGAGACCGAGTAAAAATGCGGTCGATTCCAAGACGAGACCAAGACCTTTAAAAAATGGTCTTGAGACCGGTCTTGAGAACTAAAACACTAATAGCCTGTTAATATGACATGACACATTTAACATAGCTATTTATTTATTTATTTGCTTGTTTATTTTATCATTGCAGGTTCATCCACTGCAGAGTTACAAGTACCTGAAAGTGAGGAGCAGTTACAAGCATTTACATTCACTGATACATCGTTTTCAACCCCAGCCGGCATGACAGGTCAGTTAATCTAACAGTTTTGTGTTAGCTTAACTGTAATATATCCTGTGTTATGTTATAATTCTATTTTTAATCTAATGTCCCTACAGGTCCTTCTACATCTGCACCCACTGCTGTAGATTTCCCATCCACTCCCTCAACAAGCTCCAGCTATCAAGATAGATCTACAACTCCTCCAATCGACCCAGTTGAATGGTCAGAATTCCAGTCACACTCAGAAATGACTGATCTGGTAAGAAGAGGGCCAGTGCCAATAAGTGACACCTTCACCTTCCACAAGAAATCAGATGGACCAAGCTTTCACTACCACTATACATACACACAATTATTTAATAGTGAAAAAATCAGGCGAAGCTGGTTAATATTGGCTGGTTTTATAAAAAAAAAAAAAAGATGCAGTTTACTGCTTCTTTTGCAAATTATTCTCGAGAAAGTACACTTAACTGTCAAAAGATGGACAGGTTGATTGGGTAAATGTAGGTGCTTTGCTGAAACAGCATGAGAATAGTTCAGATAACTGCAATAATATGGTGAAGTGGAAAGACTTTGCTCTCTGTCTTTTTAAGCAGAAGACTTAGAAAAACATAGTTAAAGAGATGTTCTCATCCGTTTCATTAGTATCATTCAGTCTTTGGCAGAGAGGAATCTTGCACTCAGGGGGTCTGTTGATACTTTACATCAGGTCAACAATGGGCGCTTCCTTAAAGAAGTGAAACTGATAGCAAAATTTGCCCCAGTGTTAAAAGACCACATCAGACAAATTGATAGTGGAATACAGCACAACATGTATCTAGGTAAGACTATCCAGAATGAGCTGATAGAGTGTGTCAGTGACAAAATAATTGAGGTAATGGTGGCAGAAATCAAGGACTGCAAATATTATTCAATTATTTTAGACTGTACACCTGATGTTAGTCACCATGAACAAATGTCTGTTGTGGTGCGCACAGTCACTCTGGGTAAAACACCAGAAATAAAAGAGCACTTTTTAGGATTTCTTATAGCTCCAGAATCCACTGGCCTGGGATTGTCCAGTCTAATTCTTAACAGGCTTGAGAATTTAAACATCCCTTTTCAGGATTTTCGGGGGCAGTCCTATGACAACGGGGCTAATATGAATGGAAAAAAAAGGTGTGCGGGCTAGGCTATTAGTTAAAAATCCAAGAGCTTTTTATGTGCCTTGCAGTTCTCATACCCTAAATCTGATGCGACTAAAGCATCAACGGATGCTTCTTGATTTTTTGGAAATGTGGAGAAGGTGTACAATTTGTTCGCAGTAAGATTTGCTTAAAGGTGGGCCATCTTATGGAAGTTTGTTGACCTCACCCTCAAGTCCTGGAGTGAGACGCGCTGGGAAAGCCGGATAAAAAGCGTTGAAGCTTAATGCTACCAGTCAGAGAAGGTGAGGGAAGCCCTGCTAGAAGTTAGAAATAAAATAAAAATACTGAACCTATAGTGGCTGTTGAAGCCAACTCCCTTGCAGAAGAAATAGGTTCATTTAGATTTCAGATTTGCTGTGTTGTCTGGTGTGACATTTTGCCTAAAATTAACATTACTAGCAAGCTTGTACAGTCAGCCAACATGCAGCTTCATGTAGCTGTTAACCTTGTACAAAAGAACAAAGATGAACTCATCAGTTACCGAAAAACAGGCTTTTGTGATGCACAGACATCTGCAAAAGAAATTTGTGAACAGATGAACACAGAAGCAGTGCTGAAAGAAAAGCGACTGCGTTCTACAAAAAGGCACTTAGCCTATAAGGCTGCAGATGAGCCGATAGTAGATGATATGAAGAGGCTAGAAGTGTCATTTTTTAATGCTGTAGTGGACTGTAGCATTCAGTCGTTGGAGGATATATTTAAGCCTCTAAGTGAAAACTTTGGAGTGCTGCTCAATTTTAGGGAGCTAGATCGAAAGGTCTGGAGGGAACAATGTGAGCTTCTTGTGGAAAATCTCTCTTGTGGAGAGGAGGCTGATATTGATGGTAGCGCACTAGCTGTAGAGATTGAGAGTCTTCCTGACCTTCCCCAAACTATGATGACCGCCCTTGAGCTTCTCACATACCTCTCACAAAATGAGATGTGTGAGCTTTACCCAAATCTTTGGGTAGCTCTCAGGATAGCCTGCACTCTGCCTGTGACAGTTGCCTCAGCAGATAGGAGCTTTTCCAAGCTTAAACTGATTAAAACATACTTGAGATCATCAATAGCCCAGGAAAGATTATGTGGACTTGTAGTTATTAGTATTAATAACAAAGTTGGCCGTAATGGTTGTAATCAGTGACTTTGCCTCCAGAAAAGCTAGGAAGAAACGATTTTGAGGTCATTGTTGTGCAATTGTCATTGTTAAACCCTTGCTGTTTTTATGTTTGCTTTCATTATTTAAGTATCTAATTTATAGTATTTTTGTAACATTCTTTTTTTGATTATATTAACATTTGTCTATTTTGGTTTATTTAAAAGATTGCGCATTTAATGCACATTTGCAGACGTTTAAAGTATTTTATTTAAGTATAGATTTTTTTCATTATTTAACCTCACTGTATTAATTTATAATGTAACATTATAGCATAACATTTGTGTCCGCGTGGTGGGAGGGGGGCCCCAAACTAATTCTGCTTAGGGCCCCCAAGAGGCTCGGGCTTGCACTGGATAAATGGTTGCTGGCAATTGCTGCTACTGTATATTTCATCAACAATAAAATGTTGTTTTGAAAGGAAATGGCATCCGATTAAAGAAACCACGCAATTAAAGGTTTTTAGGGATTTCAAATGTTCACACATACCATAAACTGTCTTTCGTCTATTTCATTAAATTCAGAAGGCAATACATGAAGAAACTAAATACCTGATTTGTAGAGAAACGGTATTGTTTAGCTCAGGCTCATAATGACCAGTGGTTGTGTTTAATATAAATATGCACGGCATGTACAGAACATTGCTGGTAAAGTAACATTTTTGTTACACAGAAAGTCATAATAATAAATAAACATAGATAATAAAATAAACAAATAATAATAACCTAAACTATAATATAAACTGCAGAAGGCATTTCACAGTGGAACGAGGCCCAACTAAATATGGAAAAGATTATTTCACAATGCACAAATTATTAACACATTTAATTAGTCATTAAACAACATTATTATGTTGCACATCTGGTTAAGATCATTAGGATAAACATTTGAAAAACAATTACATTTATGAGTCATTCTATAGGTGACATTTTAGAATTTGACAAACAGATAGCGACTCATAAGTAGCACTTGAATCCCAGCTGCGAGCGATCGTTTTATGTGCGTTTTTGGGAAACGAATAACGGACGTCTGTAAAGTCGCTCCTAGAAAGAGCTCTTAAGTGCTAAGTTCAATTGTTATCGGGAAACACAGACTAGTCTGGTATAATTAACAGGATTCTAAGTTATTGAAATGAACTGAATCAAACAAATGATTCACTCATGACTCCGATATCATTTTAACACTCATTTCACACTCTGTACAATGAAAGCAGAATTATATGATTACAGCATAAATTTCGGTTGATCTCACAAGCTGTATTCAAACTGGCTTTAGACAGTTTGAATACACATCACTAAACTAATTGTATTGTAGCTGGGTGTTTTTCAGTGCTTTTGAAGCTCAGTGATTCATTGCACGAAAAAACATAAATTCTATCGCCATCCATATGATGCACATAACATTCAGAACGGTGATGGGTTGTGCACATTTCTGAATAATATGCAAACGTCTAAAGGGACACACGCACACTTGGTACAGTCTGAGGGCATTCATCATAACTCTTTTCTTAATAGTTTATGTTCTAAGTTGCCATTTAAATACTGAAATCATACAAGAAACCAGTATGGTGTTCTGCTGGGGCCTTAGAATCATCCTAATCTTCCCCCCATTATGGCACCCCAGTATATGAGACACAATTACAACTGAGCCCTGTACATCAAGACACAACACAGCTTTTATTTTAAAATGTTTCTTATTTTCAGAGGCCAAAAAATGAAAAGGGTACATGGGTAAACATGCTGCAGAATGGCTAAAAGTTAGACTCCTAGTGAGGTCTCAAAATCGCTGCTGTCGCCACAGTGCCGCTGCTCAGCTGGAGGAAAGGGGGGTTATGGGTAATGAGACTCCGTGTGGTGAGGAGAGCTTGAGTCTGTGTTCTAAATAGAGCCACGTGTACTCAAAACAGCTGCTGTGCACTCACACACACACCCACACACAGCATTACATCATGGGTGGCACACGCTGGCAGCTGCCATCCTAAAAATGAACTTTGCCACCATAACACTGACCTTAATGTCTCAGCTTGCATACTAATCTAAAATGATTTGATATATTCTGGTCACTGGTCACTTTTAGTAAAAGGATGCAACTATTGATTTTTAATTATTATAATGAGGTAGGTGTGAACTTAACAGAAACCACTGATGATTTCTAAGCGTATGTGTAAGCAGAGCACAACCAGCATGCACTTCAAATGCTTTCTCACTATCAGTCCTTCTAACCAAGCCGACACACAACACCATTTTAGTAAACATAAAACCTTATTTTGAAAGATTAACCTTGATCTGGCTCACATTAAGAGAAGTTCTGAAGTGGATTCATTCACAACAATTTAAGTCCTTAATGTCTTATATTTGTAATACAGCATATATTATTAATGGTTTAACTGCTAGAGAGTCAAATCCCCTATTTTTTGCAACTAAAAATGAACCATTTTTGTAAACTAAAATAAAACATAGCAATTGAAAAAACTGAACAAAACTAACAACAGTTGTTGTAAATCTAACTGAAATAAAATAATAATGATCACAAATGAAAGCTTTCATTCCAAATCCTGCGTGGCTGTTTGGGGAATTACCTGTAGATGGCGCATCAGGCAAATAAGGTTGGCTGAAAGAGGTCACTTTCATAGGTTGCTCAATATTTCAATATATTGACACTAAGGAAGATTGAAAAAGAAGTAACATATCACCAGCTATGTTTTTTTAGACAGACATGATCAGATCACATTTCCCGTCGAGCTTGTATCTGTTGTCAAGGCAACAATTATTTAGAATTTAATTTTTGTTACTTGTGTTCACTTCATGAAGCTGTTAATGAACAGATTTAAATTCCATCATAAACAGTGCAAAGTAAACTGTAACAGACTGTCAGAAAACTCTGACCGCCCACCGCTGATGTCACGTGATCCAAGTTGACCTTTGCGGTTTTCCAGTAGTAGAATAGCTGAGGTTGATATCTCCCAAAAACAAAATATCTCGGACTCAGCACACTTGGCCAGCTACAGAGAAACTGGTAACCACACAACATAAGTGACCAATCCTCAGTGGCGAAGTCATTCCACAAGAACAATTTAGTACAACATTAGCCCCATCATGATAAAAATTCCTGGCTAAGAACGGTTTTTAATTGTGCCTTGCCGAACCAAACCTAATAAAAAAATGTAAATACATTAACAATAAAACTGTAACTGTTCCTTACTGTTATTAGAAATGTATGGACTGCAATGAAAGGCAACTACTGTAAAGGTAATAAATCCAAGAAAACATGCTACTGCTATGGTACCAAAAAAACACATCTTGTCACATTAAATGTTTTAAATAAATATGGTTCTTATAAAAAGGACCATGTTGAAATCATGCGATGTTGTACTTTATTATTAATCTCTAAAGTTACAGAATAGAAAGTCTAAGATCGATGTCTTGACTGTCTAGCCTTCATAGTGCAACTATATGACGTAAACACACCATAAACTGTGCAGACACAGGCAGTGGCTCCATTCACACTTAACTAGCAAGGCAGCACCACACAACAGGCACTAATAAAACATCTACACAGGGATAATTGTATCAACACGGCAAACTGGAAAAAAAGGGGGGAGAGAAGAGGGAAATGGAGGAAGAAAAACAGTTCCCACAGAGCTACCGTAAAGGCGCCAGTTAAGACAGCCAGTACAAAGAGATGAGATGAGAGGAAAGAGAAAGCAAACGAGAGGGAAGAAACATTCAACAGATGCGTGAAGCCCTATTCAGCATTCCTGTTAGGTAATGCAAGGTCAGGAGCCACAGGAAGACAATATGAGGACTATTTAGGCTCCCCCTGTGCCAGATGTGTTTTAATAAGACGGCTGCCCTCCCAGCTAATAAGGTCAGCCTCTGGCTCCAGCGAGACGAGCAAACAAGTCGACTCTTGGCAGGAATTCAGCTCATGCTTGGCACGGACTCCGGTTCAGCTTCCTGCATTCTGAATGAGGCAGAGAAAGCTTCAGTCATCCCTCCACACCAGCAGCTTTTTATTAGACACTTCCTTTTTCACACACATACACACACACACACACACACAAAGAGGGCTAAAAAAGAAGGGGGAATCCAAGGAGACAAACAGAGAGAGCGAGCACAAACTCCTTTCTCTCTAACCCAATTTAATTGGATGAACACATACATACGATAACAATCTAGTTTTGTTTATGACAAATCACAGCCTTTTAGCAAACGCTCCAGTCAAACAGAGAACTGCAGGAGGTTTGTCATGCTTCAAAAGCACTGTTTTTCTGAATGTTTTCCACAGAAAAGTTTTGAACTATTCATAATGAAAAACACTTGAAAAAAAACTTTTTGAGGTGGTGCTACTTGATGTGTACCAGCAGTCAGGGGGCAAGACAGAATGCATGGTTCAAGGAAACCTGGTTGAAAACAAGTATCATTTTTATATAAGTATTTGATATAAGTAACACCCTGCTATTTTGCAAGTTCTTCCACTTAGAAATCATGAAGGGGTCTGAAATTGTCATCGTAGGTGCATGTCCACTGTGAGAGACATAGGGCCCTATCTTGCACCCAGCGCAATTGACTTTGTCAGTGACGCATGTATCATTCGTATTTTGCACCGGCGCACAGCGGGTTTTTCCCTCCACAGACGCACGACGGCAAACTAGGGAATGAACTTGCGGTCCCTGGGCGGTTCAGCGCAAAAAAGGAGGCGTGTTCCCGTCCGGCGCAAACCATCCCTGATGCTATTTTGCAGTTTCAAAAAACAATTGCGCCACTGACCAAAAAAAACTAGTCTATGTCAGTGGCACGTTGCGCGTTGTTCATCATGCTATTTTAAGGGCGCATGCTTGACCATAATGTATAGCGTGCACAACGCGCACACACTTTGCTTATCTAATCTACACAGATGCAACTTTATTTTTGCAAATCATAAATTGTTGCAATAAAAAATATTAACACATGAGATAAGGGAAATCATTGTGGTGAGCATTGTGGTGATAGTTTTTATTTATTTTGTGTGGCTGCGTTAAAAAAAAATCATGCAAATAACGATTAAAATATTTTCATAAGTTTGTTGTGTGGCTGTATTACGTTTATTTTATGTAAATAATAATTAAAATGTTTTCATAAGAAACCTTAATGTATGTGAGCTTGATTTGTAAGTGTACTTTGGGGTTGGACTGCTTGCGTTTCTTGGCTTTCAGCGGTGAGGGTGGACGCAGCGATGTCCTCTGCTGGCGTCAGGTCCTGTGTAAAGGCAGATCCACCTCCAGTTACACGGCGTGCACGATTTATGCTGGCAAGCTTGGGATTCCCCCGTCTCCTGACATCATTGTAGCGCTTGCGGCGCAACGTCCTAGGGATGCCAGCTGATGAGACAATTGTGGCTATTTCCTCCCACGCCAGTTTAACCGACGCTGATTTGGGCGGGTTTCTCCTATCCCCGTACAAAACAACTTCTCTGTCTTTGACTGCTCTTACAAGAACGTCGGTCTCCTCGGCTGTGAACCGCTCCTGGCGTGCGCCTGGTAAATCCGTCATAATAATAGCAACCCGCCATGGAACTTGCGCACTTATGTTTAAAGGGAATGTTGGATGACGTTCTGATTGGTTTATTTGACGTTAATCCCAAACCACACCTATGAATAATGAACCTACTTCAGACCAACCCCTTATTAATTGGCGCCTGGCGCAAGAGTTATTTCTCCCGCCGGGAAAATAGCAACAGCGCCCAAGATCCGCCCACAAAGTCACTTACGCTTTGCGCTTCACACTTGCATTTCAGATCGTTAAAATAGGGCCCATGATCTAAAAAAAAATCCAGAAATCAAAATGTATGATTTTTTTTACTTTATTTGTATGATACAGCTGCAAATAAGTATTTGAACACCTGAAATAATCAATATTAATATTTGGTACAGTAGCCTTTGTTTGCAATTACAGAGGTCAAACGTTTCCTATAGTTTTTCAACAGGTTTGCACACACTTCTCCACACAGATCTTCTCTAGATCAGTCAGGTTTCTGGCCTATCGCTGAGAAACACAGAGTTTGAGCTCCCTACAAAGATTCTCTATTGGGTTTAAGTCTGGAGACTGGCTAGGCTACGCCAGAACCTTGATATGCTTCTTACAGACCCACTCAATGGTTATCCTGGCTGTGTGCTTCGGGTCATTGTCATGTTGGAAGACCCAGCCTCGACCCATCTTCAATGCTTTAAAGGTGCAATTTGTAAAATATTTTCAGTAAAATGTCCAAAAACCACTAGGCCAGTGTTATATATTTTGTCCAGCTGATTACTATCAATATCTGTAATGTTTTCAACTACTTGTAAATGGTGAGAAAATTGCCATTCAAAACATTGACACGGGGCAGTGCAGTCTCCTGTCATTGATGTTAATATCCATGTAACCCTTTGTCACCGCCTTTACTGACGTAAAAACCACATGACAACATTGGTCGAGTTTGAAAAAATAGCGAAAAAGTGGCGGCCAAAGAAGTGACTGGAGCACAAATTTAGTGTAAATAAATGTATATTTTCACTTTTTACACATTTTAATTGCATTTCTAGTGAGAAATTAGTATTGTAGTTTTCAAATATGTAATTAGTTATCACAAAGGTGCTCTTTGTTTGTATTTCAAACAAGCTGCCTTCGCTGCCTTCATGCCTCCGAAGTCATGAGGCAGCGAGGCAACAAGTCACTGCCTTGAGTTTTTGGATGCAGCCAGTGTCGTGGACAAATGCGGAACTATGCGTTAGCGCCTGTCGGGCTTGTGTTTTACACAATGGGTGAGTTCGTGATTCGTAACCCTTCAAAAAACGTATGCTATTATATTGATCACAACATTAGTGTGTAGATTGTAATCAGCGCGTCTTCCCGCGGACAATATGCACATCAAGAGGTATTGTACAGCAATATAAATGGTCATTTTAAGACACTTCACAATAAGATTTGTACTGTCAATACATTATGTGAAAAATCATTGTAGATTGTAAATTGAAAACTTAATTCTGTGCTGTGTTAACCATCGAATTTGGACTAATACATACTGTGACATCTATGACTAACAATTTCGTTTTGAACATCACATATAAACTTACATAATGAAATAAACGATGTCAACAAACGCAACATTTATAAGACTTGATTACCTTATCCGTCAACGTGAGCTCATTCGCGTCTGATTGATGGCTATCAGCGGTTGAGTTAAAGACTACAAATCCCATAATTCCACGCTGCTTCAGAGCGTCATTAAACAACGTCATTTGATGTTATTGTGTTTGGCGCCATCTAGTGGTAAAAATTCTACGTATTTGACCTTTAACTGAGGGAAGGAGGTTGTTCCCCAAAATCTCGCAATACATGGTCCCGGTCATCCTCTCCTTAATACAGTGCAGTCGCCCTGTCCCATGTGCAGAAAAACACCCCAAAGCATGATGCTACCACCCCCATGCTTCACAGTAAGGATGGTGTTCTTGGGATGGTACTCATCATTCTCCTTCCTCCAAACACGTTTAGTGGAATTATGACCAAAAAGATATAATTTGGTCTCATCTGACCACATGACTTTCTCCAGTGACTCCTCTGGATCATCCAAATGGTCATTGGCAAACTTAAGACGGGCCTGGACATGTGCTGGTTTAAGCAGGGGAACCTTCCGTGCCATGCATGATTTCAGACCATGACGTCTTAGTGTATTACCAACAGTAATCTTGGAAACGATGGTCCCAGCTCTTTTCTGGTCATTGACCAGCTCATCCCGTGTAGTTCTGGACTGACTTCTCACCATTCTTAGGATCATTGAGACCCCACGAGGTGAGATCTTGCATGGAGCCCCAGTCCGATGGAGATTGACAGTCGTGTTTAGCTTCTTCCATTTTCTAAAGATTTTGTCTGTAGTGTCTTTGGACAGCTCTTTGGTCTTGGCCATGTTAGTAGTTGGATTCTTCCTGATTGTATGGGGTGGACAGGTGTCTTTATGCAGCTAACGACCTTGTCTAATTGAGGATAATAAATGGAGTTGAGGTGGACATTTTAAAGGCAGGCTAACAGGTCTTTGAGGGTCAGACTTCTAACTGATAGACAGGTGTTCAAATACTTATTTGCAGCTGTATCATACAAATAAATAGTTAAAAAATCATACATTGTGATTTCTGGATTTTTTTTTTGATTATGTCTCTCACAGTGAACATGCACCTACGATGACAATTTCAGACCCCTCCATGATTTTTAAGTGGGAGAACTTGCAAAATAGCAGGGTGTTCAAATACTTATTTTCCTCACTGTATATGTCGATGTTTAACATTTCGGTTTGGATTGCGTCATCATTTTACTTTAAATACATAAAAAAATCATCTTAAATCCCAGATGCTAGTAAGCTAGCAATGTTCTTTAATTATGAAATTTGTTGACAAAGAGTTAGCAACCTATCTATCTAAACTCAAACTGATGTAAATATTTTATTCTCAGAGCCACAGAAATGTTACATTTAGCTGGTTAATTTAACTGGGTAAAATTGAGAATTTCTCTGGATTCAAACATCTGGAATGATGTAAGTACACAAGTGAAAAAAGCCCCTAAAAATAGTGCTAGTGATTTTTGGATATCTTAATGCTAAAATCTTATATATTCAATTAAATTGTATTTATTTAAATTAATAAAAGCACAAAAAAACAGAAAACACATGGGACAACAAAAGTAGCAGAGTACAGCGGCTAAAATTAAACCATCCTAGCGAGCGGCGTATAGAAGAGAGTTCTAAGTTAAGCCAATGTTAGCTGACCTATGGGTTGAAAAAACTAAAATAATTTTAATAGGGTGGAAAAATATGGATAAAAAAATCCTTGAGAGAGAGCCAGACATAACTAGGATATACTATATATTACTATACTATATTATACAATTTTGTGGGAATTAAAATGTTTAAAATACATATAGTAGATTAAACGGCAGACATCGCCTGGGCATCACGTTGAAGGAAGGCCAGTAGATCAGTCGTGTTATGAGCTTCATGGCAGCAGGAACAGGTCGGTTAGTCTCAGTGTCCTTGGGTTTGAGGAAGAGACAACTGATATTGTGCTATAAAGCATGAGCGCATCCAATATTACCATCTTCTTTTAACAAAACAACGGAAAATCTGCAGTGCTCCTCAAGGGGTGTGTCCAGGGATTTTCTGTAGGAGTTGCCAGGCAGGGGCCAGGGTGGGACCAGCGGCAAGGCCAAGAATGTTTAAGGGGGTACACTGTGTGGGCAGAGCATATAATGTTTATAAACTGTACGCCAAGTTACCAGTTTGCTGTGACAGTTTTTAATGATAGAAGACAAACTTTTTGATAATTTAAAATGAAATTAAAGTTAAAGAGATCTAACTTGACTCTATCGACTTTGTGACTATTATTTTATATCTTGCAAAATGTACACTTTTTATGAAATTACCCTGATATATGCTAAATTCATAATGAGCTTTTTTATAATAAAACAATAATGCAATTTTTTATACAAAATATTTGTTTCTCTTGACATGCGCATTATCTGGTTCATCTTGGTTCTGTTTAATTCAGATGACTCTTTTTTTATATATATTTTATTATATTTTTTATTGTAAGCTTTAAAAAGTTATTACACTCCTCTGAATGCATGCAGCCACAGTTTTCTGTCAACATTTGTGAGGCGCATCTCAAATGAACTTAGTTAGTACAGTAAGTACAGCAACTCGTAAGTTTCACGGTCTGAAAGTTATCATCCAGTTATGATCGAGGTCCTTCATATGTAAGACATTATTTTAATCTTTTAAAAAATTTTTATTTTGAGCAACATGGCAGATATTTAGTTCATCTCAACAGATTGTAGTATTGAACTTGAATCATATCACCTTGTGCCATAAAACCAGAGCCTCTAAGTGCATCTGACATCTTTTCTTGTAAATGAGCATTTTATCAGACTCTTGTTAATGATCACACAACCCTTAACCACTCCTATTAACCCCCCATTAAAACAGCATCTCCTGCTGCAGGAAAAGTGACTCTGTGGTAATTAGCATTTTGGTTGAGTATCTACTGTAAAAGCAGCTCAGAGTAGATCAAAGTACATCATGTTTGGTTAAGAAGAAGAAGAAGCAAATGTACATACAGTATGGTTTCATTCATCAGTTTACTACTGGGCAGACACCTCTAAGCAATCTTCAGACAGCCCAAATAAACACCCACCTTATCAAAGCTTGAAGTCTGTGTTAATATCACACAGTGATGTGAATGTGTGGTTTTTGCACATTCCTCCCAAACAATCACAAACACAAAGGTGTGTTAACGTTTGTGACTTGGGGAGGATATAGCATGTATGTCTGTTTTGCATTGATTGCGAAAAATGTACAGTAAGATCTGCGTGGTGTGTGTGTGTATGTTTGGAATGGGGTAACTAGTGTTGTGTGACACCCAGAGTCGCTGAGCATGTGTTCAGTCCTCAGCCCTTCTCTTTCTCCTCCTGTGTGTGTGCATGAGGCTGTTCTGGCACAAAGCCCGACTATGAAGCGAATTTAAACAAACTTCTGTTGCAACCATCTGCTGGAGCTGGGGAATAAATCAAACAGCCTCCAAGCCGCCAGTGATCGAGTTACTATGAGCAACAGCGCCCGCGCGCCTGCCTGGAGCCATGGCGAGGCTTTGCCGGCCAACATGTGGCCTTACTAATTCCTCCCAGAGAGAAGAAAGTGTGTTGGAATGTTTTGATACTCATTGAAAGTAGTTTGTATCAAGCATTGTCTTACCACAAATATTTTCAAGCTAATAAATGGCTTTTCCTGTTTCTGTTTCTATGAAATACAAATTAAACAATACATAGGTACATTTCATGATACACAAACAGGGGCATTGTTTGCTGTCAATTTTTTAAGTCAATTCAGTGTGAAAAATAGCGTGTTAAAATAGATTAGAGAAATGAGAGTGCACACTTTCATGTCATTAAATAAAAAATATTAAAAATAGTTAAAAATTGCACTTATCTTTCTGATCACAAGTAAACAGTGGATATATCAGCTATGTGAGTGACAAATATGCAGTCACTCCACCATTTTCTTTAGGGTCTTCATTCCAGCTAAAAGTCTTTCAGACATTTTTCTTCAAATATAAAATCATGCCATTTTGCTAAAACTAAACAGAAGCCGCAGCCATCTACTAGTTCATTATTCTAGCAGTAGCAAAAATTAAGTATAGCCACACAAACCTCCCCTTAGAGAGCTTGGGGGTCGAGACAACAATCTCAGGCTAAAAGCCAAAGATTATAAGGCAGATCTGAAAACAGTTATTATCGCTAATCGTAAAGCAACTGCTAAGAAGCTCTAATGGTTCTACAGGGCTTCACAATGGTGCCCCCCATTGGGGGACAGATCAGACCTGTTCCCCCGAGGAGTCCTCAGGATATTAATACGCTAACCCCGCAGTCCATGATACTTTGGGAAGTTCAGATTTATTATTACAGATTTTCACCCTTAGGTGCTTTAAAACTGTCAATTCTGTCACAAAACACTGTAGTGATTTTAAATCGATTGCTTCAGGTCATCGAGCTCACGTGTCTCACCCGAACCCAGGCTCAAGAGGCTGGTTCATTAGTGCACTTCTATTTTTTACAAAAATGGAAATATCTTTAACTTTTTGTTTGAAATGTGGTATTTTTGAAGAAACAGCAGAGGTTTTGTTCTTTTATCTAATATATTGTACATTTATATATATATATATAAAGAAGAATATTTTCCGAAAGGCATTAAAATTTTGTGAAAATCATACAAAATGCTGGGGCTGGCTGGCAAATTCTTTAGTAAATGCTGGCGGTGAAAGAGTTTAAAAGAGTTATTTCCACTGGAGGTGGACCCTATGCAGGCTCGGGTGTTAAAAAATAAATAAAAAAGTTTGACTCCACTGGAGAAAGGGGCCATAAAGTATCTTCTAGAGGTGTCAACCCCTATTGTTTGTTTCCTGTGTGGTACCTTGAGGAGAGGCCTAAAGTGAGAGTTCCAGAATGGGACCTTACTGTAGTTTTAGAAGGGATTTCCCTTTATGGAGTCTAGTACAGATAACATCTGTCGCTCAAGTTAACATTTCTTTTGGACATCATCACCTCTCTGAGAAGGGTTGGTGACCTTTAAGCACTGTCTTCTCCTTCATGTCTGGAGTTCACTCCAGGCCGAATTAAAGCTATTCTACACCTAAAACAGGGTAAATACCTAAGGTTCCTAGTATGTGGCAAGGATCTTAGATCTTCAGGCCTTTCATCACGATTCAGCGGATCAGCAAAGATTACATTTATTATGCCCTGTAAACAAGCCAAGCTATGTCCAATCCTTCAGAAAAAAAGGAAATCATCCATTACACCGTGCTGCTGTATAATTTGTATTATGATTTTGTATATGTATTATTTTTAAGATTCACAGAACTTTAAAGTAAACCAAAGCCAAGTCCAGATTAGGCCACCAACAGCATATTAGGAGACTTGCTAGATCCTCAGTAGTTCCACACACTAACATACTATCTTTAAACTTAAACATTCAAAATCAGAGCAGCCTAAAATGCCCATCTGTCGCAGGGGCAGGTGGTTAAGGGGTAAAGGGCTAAGGCAGGGGGAATGACCATGTAAAATTAGCATCTGACTCATGCTAGTTTGACTCAACTAGTTTTTTCCTCACTGCAGAAACAACGGCCAACAGTTTATTTGTTGTATGCACTGGAACAGAACTCTTGGCTGTGAAGAAAAGGTAGCTAGGGTACAAACCAATTGTTTTTTTGGTTTTGTTTTCACTTTATTTAGTTTTATGAAAGAAAAACATCTACAAAAGTGAAAAAGTACTCAAATAAACTTAAATCTAGAAATTCACCAATAGAAGATGAACACAAAATAAATAAAAAAGTTTTCATGAGCAATATTTTTTTGTTTCTCATACACACTAAAAATAAACGGCAAACATCTTAATACAGTATGAATTTAAACATATTCCATCAAATTCTTTCAAAACTAAAGTATCGGAGCTGTCCTATCCCCTTTAAACCATAGCTCTAGTACTCTTCTTTTTGTTAATAATTGCCTTTGAATTTAATGCCAGCACAAGTTAAATGCAGGAATAGCCAAGAAAGCCAAGAAATTTCAGCGCGTAGAGTGTGAACGCGCACATCTGTCTGTGTTTCAGTGCATGAGCATAAATAAAATCAACCATCGTCTCTGCGCCCTTCGCATTTCAGATTGATAAACAACTGGTACTGATGCAAATGTAATGATGTGAAAAGAATGAAACACTGATTAAAATAACATCATCAATAATAATGCATTTTTTTATATAGTTTAATGTTTTTTAAAATTGAACTGGGAAAATGTGGCGGTTTGATGGTCTTGAAATGTGTCACATTGCAAATTTAAATTTAATGCATTCATTAAAATTATTTTTATACATTTGACATGGTGATTGTCAATAATGACATACATCAAATTACAGCTCAAAATACAAGTTAGTTCTAGATGACAATATAGACATACAGAGAGATATACAGTGCTTCTGTGTATCTCAGTGGTAGAGCACTGCATTGGCAGTACAACAGATCATCGCTTGGACCCAGAGAACACTTGCTGAACTGTGTCCCTGGACCACAAAACCAATCAATAAGGGTCAAAATAATGATTTTGAATGAGATGTATGTACATTATCTGAACGCTGAATAAATACGTTTGCCATTGATGTATGGTTTGTTAGGACAAGACAATATTTGGCTGAGATGCAACTATTTGAAAATCTGGAACCTAAGGGTGTAAAACAAGTTGTCCAAATGAAATCCTTAGCACTAATGGTTAGAAAGTAACATTACAAAAAATTAGGGATGCACCGAATGTTCGCCAACCTAAATGATTCGGCCTGAAAATCGCAAAAAACATGGTGTTTGGCCGAACAAGTGAAAAGGCCGAATAAATTTTACCGAACAATGATGTCTTTGATGACGCAATTAAATAGCAACCAGCACAGAGTGAGAGACGCGCACATGCAGCAAACATGTTGCTAAAAGCATTTTAAAATGCCAGTGAAAGACGTGAAAACATTTAGCACTACAAGTTTCATTTATCATTTAAAATATGATAAATATTCTTTTATTTTCAAGATTATTAGCATTAATGCCGAAAGTGTGCTTTACACTCCGGCTCTATAGACTGGTTTGCAACAGACACTAAACACTGCAAGAAGAAGATAGCGCTCATGTTTGGCTCGAGGCTTGGCAAAGGTTCTGCATTAACGCTCCAAAGCTTTGAATATTCTGTCTTGATTACTACCGAAGCTTCGAAGCTCAAAAACTGGTATATATGATACGTACTTAGAGCATTCGGTTAATATCATAATCTCATTTTTGACAGAGGTTTAGCAATCCCTGCTCCTCTTATACAGAGTAGTAAACGTATTTACAAGTGTTTGATTTTTAGGTGCAGCTTCTGTGTCTTTATAATGTAGGGAGTGTAATGTTTCAGATTACAGAGATTATTTGATTGGACAGTAAATCTGACAAAAAGATGAAGTGTACAATGATGTCATAAAAAATCTAGACTTGTTTTGATGCATGTAACAATGACAAAAGTATGTCATAATAATTTCTAAGATGTTACAATGATTTACTTAATATTAGAAAAACACAACTCATAAAAAGTAGTAAGGAGAGACATCTCAAAGGAATCAGAGGTTAAGGTAAACTGGTTAGTGATTAAGAGGGGGTGTATTTCTTAAGATCCTTTATAGTTCAATAAATTAAATAAAAAATATCATTTAATTGAAATAGAAGTCTGGATAGTCTGAATAAATACTAACAAGTTAAAATATTTATTCCTTTCTGTAGTGACAGGTAAGCTCTAAGAACATTTACTGCTAATTAGGAGAACTCTTGGTTTTAAGATAAAATGTTTTGTGAAGGTGGCCCCACATCTAAAAATAGAAAAAGTCACTTCAGCAGCAGGGCTTAATAAAGCTTTTGCTATACAGAGAGAGAAAGACACAAGAACTATTGTATAATGTTGTCATATTCCAACAAGTTTTTCTGAAATGCTAACACTAAACCACTTTTTCTAAACTGTCAAAACAACTTTATTAAATCACACTGTTGTCGATACTGTTTATGTAATTAGCAAATGCAAATACAAATGGCATGTGTGCTTTCCACAATGGAGGACAAAAGATGAGGAGGTGAAGGAGGAAGAGAAAGCAGAAGTAGGAAAAGAGGAGGAAGACACAGATGAAGATGAAGATCAAGAGCCATAATTTCAAATAAAAAAAGAGAAACAATTATACAACATGTTCTGGTTCATGAAATGAGTAATAAGCAGGTTCTCAGTGGCCTCCGTAGTCAGGACATTTAGAGAACAAAACCTGTACATTTACTACCATTTTTGCTTCTTGAAACTCTGAATGTCTTGGTAAATCACTCTACCAACTACTCTAGAAAGTGGACCAGGAAAAAATCTTCCTTGCAGTACTATCATTTGTCTGTACTGAACACTAGATATTTGAGAAACATGACAATACAGTATTGCATTATGTGCACCTTCTGGTAGAATTGAAAGACTGCCATAGAAATACATGAAATACAATAAGTTGTTGAAGATAAAATGAAGTCCCCACTGTGGGGACAGTCAGGTTTTTGTTGTTGTTTACATGTCTATATGGTGTTTTAATATGTTTTCAGACAAGCCATGTGCAAATTCATCTTTTAACATAATTGTAAAGTATTTTCTCCACAGAATTGGAGACACCTTGGTTTACAATGTCACAAACATGTAACCAATCATCATTAACACAGCTGAACAGATGGATCAGTCGTTTGAGTCACAGATAAAGGGCTCTATCATACACCCGGTGCAATGCTGCAAAATGCGTGACCCAAGTGTCTTTTGCTAGTTTCAACCAGGCGTAATTATCATTTTCACGTTTAGCGCCACGTTGATATATAGCAAATGCATTTGTGCCCAATTTTGCGCCCATGGGCGTTCTGGTCTGAAAACGATGTGTGTTCAGGCACATTGCTGGCGTGTTGCTATTTTGAGGCAACCAAAATAGCAATATGTTTTATGTTATTTAATGAGCTCATTAGAAATATGTGCCTATAAACAGGACAACAATGCGGGTGTGCTTATCACATACATGAGTGCGCAGCAGCACAAAATGCTTTTGAATAGTGCTGCACAATTAATCGCATCGCAATCGCAATGTCAGCCTGTGCGATTATATGACAGCAAAATGTTGCAATTATATTAAATAAATAAATGTGTGGACTTGTTAACACAAACTTTCTGATAACAGTTTGATGATTTTTCTTGCTGTTTAAAAAAAAAACGGACAAAAAAGGCAGTGCACGTGTGGCATGCACGTGTGTGGCGTGCGTTGTCACTTGTGTGTGCGCAGCGCGGAAATACCAGAGCAAAGATGGATGCAGAGGAGATTGACAGTGATCTGGTAGCCGAAAAAAACCTCTACGTCTGTTGTATGGTGGTATTTTGGATTTAGGATTACTGACACTGAGCAGTTGCTACATCACGTGGCAATACGAAAACATTTCTAGTTTTACAAATACACATTTTAGCATTATCACTAAACTGTGTGTGGATTTTTCTTAAAACCCATCAAGTTGACTCATGATACCATTTAGTATAATCGCAATCGCACATCGCAATATTAGCACCAATAACCGCAATGGGAAAAATTACCCAAATCGTGCAGCCCTACTTTTGAATAAAAAATTAAATGATTAAAATGTAAAAGATTATTATTGAGTCTCTTGGCCATAAATGGGCACCAATTATGAGACATAGAAGGCATAAAGAGCTGCTTCACCTGTAGCCTGGTAAGTAAATAAATGCTTTGCTTTAAACAAATGCATCTATTTTTAAATGTTTTTAAATGCTATCTTATGGATTTATTGTATATGATGACTTTAACTGTGGATATAGTGAGATGAGAAACATTAAGTAATGCTTTTAGAAAAAAAAAACATGGCGCTGTACGAGTGCTGAAATGCCTCTCCGCACGTTTGTAAATTCTTTATCTCTTGTTTGTTACAAATAAAGTCTTTTTAGAGTACAAACCTTTTCTTGCATATTTGCAAATTATTTTATGAGATTACAAAGATTATGTAGGATATCAATACATTTACAGCAATTAAAAGCCTGCTATTTTGAGCCATACACCCTCTCATGTGAGGAAAATGTAAATGTTAACCTACAATGATAATATTTTATGCCAACTATCGTCATGAAAGACCGCTATCTGCAATATGTCTGACGATCATCAATACACGATACTATTGTCTATCGGCACAACCCTTTGTCTATCAGATTTGCATATTCATAGATCCGCATATACTAAATGAGGCAAGGGTGTAAAATTAGCTGTTTTAAAGCATAAAGAAATTACTTTGACAGATAAAATTTTGCATATGCTATGATGATGTTCAAAGAGGAGTTTTAACTGATAAAACTCTTTACTACTGTGGGACTTTCATTCAGAAAACACAAACACATAATATAAGTGACTCAAGCCATCACGAGCTGAACACACAATCAACACATCTGTTAACACTACATGACACATCATCGGAATCTTAAAAAATATATAAAGAGCGGGTGATTATTTGCTTCAGTAAATGGACCCTAACAATGGATAAAGAGCTGAAAGATGTGGGACACAGAGAGGAAGGGTCCAGAACATTTGTTTCTGATGAAACACAAGCAACACTAGTTGACCATGTCCTTGTGCACGGATGACCATTAGGTGAAGCTGGACAACGAGTTCAGCCAAATGTGAGGCGTTTCACAGTCGAATCATTCAATATTTTGGGAAAGAATATAAGTACCTAAAATTTGCCAAAGAAGTTGCAGTAATTGACAATGTTTTACCAGTATAAACAGTACTTAGATATACAGTTAAAATTTATATGAGAGAACCTGCATTGTACTTTCTAAGTAGATTTGTGACGTGTGAAGCAAAGCATCAACAGTTGAGTCAACTTTGTTTTTATAGTCCAACATGTAATAAAGAGTTTTATCGAACACTTCATTCATTGTTCTACTTGGTAAAATTCTGTACAAAATTGGTGCTAAAAAGCATTAGAAGCTCGTAACCAAATTTAACTCTTTCCCTGCCACTGACAAGTCAACTCATCAATTAAGAGAAAACGCTTCCTTATCCACCACGTGGTGCTCTTACCCAACTTATTATTCCCGAAGGTATTCCCTTAGGGCAAACAGATCTCCTCCAGTCAATTGAGACAGCATGCGACAACATAGGAGTGCAATCTATTCAAGGTTGGTTTTGGCATGCTAAAGGATTACTTTTTGATATTCAATTGCTTCCACAATAAAATTAAAACTACTACAATTAACAAAACCTTACACTTAATGAGCAAAACACTGGCCTCGATTTGCACAACTGTTAGCACATTGTTAACTTCACATTTTTTACAAAACATTACACACTTTTTTTGCATTTGACACGGAAATGTATCATGATGTAATTTCCTTGAGATTTCAAAGCAAAGGCTTTTAAATGAAGACACCCATGAACCAATTGGTTAAACACAACCACCAGGTATGCACACACACACACACACACACACACACTGGTGTTTAATTGTAGACACACCAATCAGGTTTAAGCACTATAAGAAGGCAACAGGTAAGTTCACCTGTCTTTAACAAATATGGAAGGTGTCAGAGAAAGAGGGAGAGTGCGGATGAAAGGGGGAATCCAGAGAGAACAAGATGGAGAAAGAGGTCTTGGTAGAGAAAGAGAGATACCTGGAGGAGAGGTAGGACATGCACAAAGAAGACAGCCCAATCTGTGTAATGTATTATGTGCTACAATTGTGGACCATGAATGTTGCGCCAATATGCAATCAGACTTAGAGAAATTCAAGCTCATATTTTCAATGATCACACAATTTTCATTAATGTCCAACAGGTCTCTCTGTCAACAATAGACTTTATTCTTAAAAGTTCTGATGAAACAACTATATAAAGTACCATTTGAAAGAAATTCAGACAGGGTGAAAGTCCTGCGGTGCGAATATGTGTTAAACTTTGGTTGCTACAATCAAAACAAACGTGAAGCGCGACTGCAGGAGAGTTATCCTGCAACTCAAAGGCAAGCACAAATATTTTATATATGCTGATGCTGCTTCATCAACTAACCTGAGCTGGTACAACTTGATATTCTATATAAGCCAAAATAAACCAGTGATGTCCTGTACTGATTGCCTGAGTAAGTGCCGTGGTACATTATTGACAAAGATAATAAGTGTACAATCTCAATGTCCTCACACTGAATCAAGTATGATATGTACTATAAAAAGAGGGATGCATGAATGAGGAAATGTAGTAAACTTAATGTGAGTGGTGTTACCTACTATCTGTCTTTTTGAATGCATCTTTCAAGTAAACGACTTCGCGTTTTTAATATGCATTACCTCATATTTCCTGTTGACTGAATTCTGTCCCTCATAGGCCATTAGCGCACTGCATGAACCGATAGAATTCAAGTGTGAGCCTTGAAGAATCATTGGTTGATGTACTGAACAAACACACCCTTCACTGAATGAATGAGTCAATTGAGTCAGAACAAGAGCTTCAATGATTTAAATAAACTGATGCTGTCACTCACAGTCCAGTATCCCCTTGTGTTAAAACAATTTAGTGTAAATGCAGACATTAAGATTAATGTTAGAAGTGTCCCAATCCACCTGAATACAACCTACTGGACTCTAATTACTCAACTTTTACACATCATTTGGTATGTACGTGTGTATTAGTACATCATGTTAACGATATGCAGGAGGTTCAAATTCCAAAGTAAAAACAAGTTATTTTTTCACACTTAAATCTCTTTTCTTGGACTACAACAAACACATGGTTGTAGGCAACGGTTTACTTCCTGGGCCTGTTGACATGGACACAATGGTCATTATCATAATGCGACCTGCTTCTGACTCACAGACTGTAAGTATGTTTTCATATTTGAAGAATGTACTACTGACTAAACCATGATTCAAACAATTCAAGTGACACTAACACGGTGCCACAGAGTCACATTATAACAGTTGCTCTCTACACTCCTTAAGTAGCCTCCAGCAAAATTAACGTAAAAAAAAAGTTGTTGAATTTTGTATTTTTTTTTGTGCTCTGGTTACTACCCGAAACCCTATGTTTTAAAGTATAAGTAAAAGCGATACAGACCCCGTCAGGCTATGGTAGACATGTCAGTCAACCTATTTAAAGTCGATGTACTATCACAAGGGTCTTGAAAATTTATTATGAAGGTTGAAAAATTACATGGTGTCGCTTTAAGCTTTGTATAGTTAGAACCCCAGTCATGCTTTTGAATGGTCATGCATCATTTCCTCAGTTGCCGCTGAGACAGGAGAAATACAGATTTCAGTGTTGCACCACCTTCTTTCAGTGATGTAAAAATCGTCATTTTGCATCATTGAAAGAAGGAAGTCCAATATCTTTGTTGAACTTTGACTGGTAGTGTATGTATATTTTGTGTGTGTGTGTGTGTGTGTGTGTGTGTGTGTGTGTGTGTGTGTGTGTGTGTGTGTGTGTGTGTGTGTGTGTGTGTGTGTGTGTGTGTGTGTGTGTGTGTGTGTGCGTGCGTGTGCGTGTAAACACAAATGCAAATACATACAGCCAATCTCTCATAGAATGTACACACATATGTAAAACACATATCACAGATCTCTCACAATGGGGTCAATTTCATTTTATAAATCCTCAAAACACTCTGTTCTGTTTCTTTGAGGCATTACACAAATGCAGACAAATGCATACATGCGATCAGACCAACAAAAGCTTGACTTGGTTTAGAAAGCCCTACAAAAATTGTTTAAAAACATGCTTACAGGAACACAGCCATCCGCAAATCGTTTATTTATGAGACACGCTTCACAATTTATCTACCCCTCCCTGCTCAAGCCACCCAACTTGCTAGAAAACACAGCAACCCACCATAAAACTCCAATTTCAGCACTTCGCTCATGAGTGCATCATGACTTAGGATGCTGGCCCAGAAACAACCCTAGCCAAAGTTTAGCTAATAAACTGTACCTATTGAAAAAACCCACAAAGGGGTCACTAGTAAAAAGAGGTATAGTGGTACTTTGGACCTCTACTAGGTGAAAATAAGTTCCAGACATGCAAAGATGTATGAACTTAGTTTAACCTTGAAATCTGACGATTCATAGAATTGTGATAGAAGAGGCGTGTCTTACCTTGTCTTTCGGCACTGCAGTTCCACCAACTGTCTTTAAGTTCTGTCCTGCCAGAACCATGGATTTACATTCCACACAAGAGCCAATGGTTAGCTGTTTTCCATTGTCGATCACCAGGGTCTGGCTGACCCTCGGAGCATAGAGGAACACAGGCAAGCGGGCAACATTAACCCCTTTCAGGCCAAGTGTCCTCTTTTTCTCTTTCCTGCAGAAAAAGCAGACAAAGGTGTTGCAGCTATATTGGCGTGACCAGGGGCTGCTGGACGGGCCTGTTCCCGTGTCCTGAGACTCATGTTTGGTCCACTGGGCCAGCAGATCATGATAACACAACGCACAGGCTGACACAAGGCCCGTAGTATCAACAGGGCGGGCACGAGGGGCGGGTGGGTGTACAGTTAGGAAGGGAAAAAAGGGCTCTTGCTCTCCACAACGCCCTGGAGGGTTAACATGAACCTGATACTCCATTCCTCCAAAGAGCTCTTCCCCACACAAGTAACAGATGGAAGAATGGCTTGTGGTTGTTGTAACAGACAGGGGTCCACTTAAGGCCGATGCCATGACTTCTCCTCTGCCAATAGCAAGGTGGTATTTACCAAGGAAGGTGCTGACAGATGTAATAAGCTCCTCACTCAGACAGAGACAATATTCTGCCCAGACATCCTCTAAGATTCTGTGACACATGACACAACTGTGTACTCGTCCATTACGCACATTTTGTGCATTTGGTGGGCACGGTAACAAGTTTATGAAAGGAAAGTACATTGCACTGCAGGCGTTACTTGCACTGAAATGGGCATATACCACTCTGATCTCTTTGCCGCACTCTTGCCCACACAAGTAGCAGGCCTCCCTTTGATTCCGTGTTGTGGAGGGGACTGGATGGATTTTGGCTAGCCCGTGCTCAGATTCAAACGTGACAGATGGGGTGGCAACACCAGCACTAAGGGGCACTACGTAGAGTCGTTGAAGGACGGGTACATCTGCCACCTCAAACCTTTGCCACTGCTGGATGAGCGAGGAGTGACAGCTAGAACAAACGAGCGTATATCCACCCGGGCTGAGGGGCACAGCACCAGGTGGAGGGGTGTGAAGCCACAGAAAAGGAAAGAACGGTTCACTGGAAGAACTTTCCTGCTTTTGTACAAACACCCTGAAGTGGCCTCCCGTTAAAAACTTATTTCCACAAATATAGCAGGCGCATTCATTGGCTAAAAAGTTGTGATGTTTGGCTGATGGACTCCTCTCGTCGTTGAGGTGAGATGATGTGGCGCTCTCTATCTCATCATTAATGCAATAGTTCATTTTGCAGCTGTCAGACACTTCAGAAACACCAGCAGCTGCATTATTGTAAGTAACGGTGGCGTTATTCGGCACTGGTGTGTGCACAGACTGCTCATTCTGCTGTTGAGTCATGGAGACTGATAAGCGCAATGTGTGATTGATAAACTTAGACGCACGTCGGTCTGAGTCTGATTTGGGCACATCCTGGACTGCAAAAAGTCTGACGGGACAAAGGGCTGACTCAGGGCTGCTCTTAATATTTACTGCGTCTTGTCTGTTGCCATTTTTTGACGGTTTATTCGATTCACGGAAAACTGTTGGGATGTTGTTATTCGTAAAGCCCCCAGAAAAATCCAAGTCCTGCTCGGACATATTGTCATTATCTGAGAACGAGAAGTCTGAATCATTTGCATCATAGTTGCCGACGCTCATTCTCTGCTCCAGATCATAAGAGACGCTCCTTAAGTCGCACTGGTACGGTCTTTTTAGCCAGTACATGCGTTTCTCTGTGGGTGTCCTGTTACGTTCGAATGAGTTCCACTGTTCGCACAGAAAGCAGTGACACACGGCGCACACCAGCGCGTCTCCGTTCGGACCGATTTCCAGCGCGCCCGGGGCCGGATCCTGGCCCTGCAGGAAAGGGAAAAACGGACCATCCTTTTCCCGTTGGTATTTCGTCTGTAAGCTCAGCTCTTTTCCCGGAGTCACCGCGCTTCCGCAGATGAAGCAATGGATGAGAAAGACCCCGTTGCGCTTGGCTCTACAAACGCTACCGGGCAAAGTGCTCTCCTCCCCCTGCAGAGCCGCAGCCTTTAGCCGCTGATGCGTTTTGGAGATCGGCGTGAGGTCCGGATCGCTCATTTTTCCGCTCGTAATGACATAAATATCAGAGACAGCATGGTTTCATAACCAGCGACGCTTCTGTGCTTTAGCTGATATGCGTAACGCATCAAAACTCTTACAAACTTATTTAAACCACCTGATTTCTCTTTCCAGAGTGTGAAAATGCAGATGAAAGTCCATCGAAACGCCGCCTGGGGTTACATCCTCGTGCGAATAAGAGCAGAAGGTCCTGTTTAAGTTGCTAGGCGAACTTTCCTGCTGAGGGTCTGTCTGCACGATGTGGCTGTGCAGTGCGAGTGAACACAGCGCCATCACCGCCACACACACTGCTCCCTGATCATTACAGTCTCATTACAGAATCACATTCACACTGATGTTGCATGATACATTTCTACTTTCGTGTTTCTATTACACAGCCATCTGAAGAATTATTTTAGCAACAGAAATGAACATGAAACACATTTATTTGTTACAACTATTTACAGATGATTATCCGGAGCTGTTTTAAAACTTGGTACGCCGCCTAACTAGACAGCATGTATTCATGCTAATTTTGTAGGCGGCACACATACTTTATGACATTATTCAAGCACTGTTATAGGTATTCTGTAATGCAAAATCAGAAACACATTTGCTTGCGGATTTTATTCTCACGATTACAAGAATCATATCAAGCCCATCATTACAGTAAAATAACATCTTGTCTGAATAATACAGGTGGAGATAACATTGAAAGCTCAAACAGATTTAAAATTTTAAAAATGTAAAAAAAAAAAAGGTAGTTTGTGGTAATGGATTTTTAGAATTTTCTATGTTACAATTTATTATAATTTGAATTGCTCTTGAATTCTTTTTAATGATTATTTGCATAACTTCGTGATTTACATGATATGTTCATGTTAACTTCAGCGCTCTCTTGTGGCAAAGTTATATAGGTGCTGATGATATACAGTATAAACACATACAGTATAAACATCCAGACATGCCTTTCTAGCGTTAATTGAAATGACCCTTTAGAAGAAGAAAAAAATTATTTGAGAACCTAAGTTGAACATATATAGGAAATTAGCAGTAATGCCATGAAATCTATCTAAGCATTACATACTGACAAGTTGATTAAAAAGAAGATAGTTGGATTATACATTATATTTATAATAAAAGCGATAGTAACAGATTTTACAAAACCCTAAGGTCATTTTAGCAGTGTCCGTAAGCAGGCTAACAGAAAGACAATGCCAAAATATGGCACTTGTTACTATGTTGCATTGTTTCAAAGCAGCTTTATATTAAAGACACAGAAATTAAACAGGAAATTATTAAAAATGGTGTATATGCATAGAAAAATTTAGAAAAAATTTAGAAAAAATAAAAATTGTCACAAGGGGGCTGTGAGGCCCTGTGCAACTTGATGTGTGAGACATTACTGGCAGAATAGTGGTTGTGAAGAAACTGATCTTAGTTGGCCATGCTGGAAGACCAACTGACCCACCAGCTAAAACCAGATGACCCACCAGCTTGACCAGGCTGGAAAGACCAGCTTAAACCAGTTACTTCCATATTAAACCAGCTAGACCAGCCAACCAGCTTAGCCCAGTTTCCAGCCAGGCCAGCATCCAGCCGGACTAGATAAAACCAGGGGTGTATTCCAGAAAGCTGGGTTAACTTACCATTAGATTAACCCTAAACTTGCTTTCTCATGTATGTCAGTTCCAAAACACAGTTTAAGAATTAGTTCAGTAAATCCGCTAAAAGTAACCCAGAGTAAATGCACACTCAGGGTAACAAAATAAAGCACTGATTCTTGAAACTTTGGCAAAAACATGTCCCACTAAGAAAAGTGCTAATTTTGTTGGAAATTAATAACATTTTCATGAAGAAAAAGAACCAAGGGGGTCCTTTGCACATATGTAACATTCTTTTATAGGTTTATTTTTATTTTTTATTAATTTAATGATTATATGCTGGCCCATTGCCTACAAAATCAGCTGTCCTCCGTTAAGAGAACATAATTTCAACTTGATTAAAAAAGCCAAAAGTAATAATTGAATTGAATAATATATTTACCACATGAAAGAGTACATTGTAATATGTATTAAAAACTACAAACAGTGAGTTTTGAACAATATTTACTATTATTTTGTGATTGCTCAAAATGTGTCCCACATATTCGTCACCACTGTCAGATATTTATAAAAAGTGTTTTTGTACAGCGAATCCTTTTTGTGAATGCTAGTTTACACATTTGTGACTATTTTTCTGCAACTTTAAAATCAGAACACATTTACTATCATATTTCATTCTTGTAAAGCTGCTTTGAAGCAATGCAACTTTGTAAAAAATCACTATATAAATAAGTCTGGCTTGACTTAAAAATGAAATACAATTTACACCACTTTTGGAAATTACAAATGTGTATAAGTTTGTGTTTGGTTACATTTAATATTTCATTTACTAAATATGATCTGTTCTACTTAACTTTAGCACACTCTAACAAATGTCTGCATAAGCTTACAGCGTACACACAGGATAAGGTTTATTTATTTATTATTTAAAATGTATTTATTCATTTAATTTATTGATTCATGAATAAATTAGTTAATTACAAATTTAATTCATTCACTTATTTTGTCTACAGTTGGTGATTGAGGAACATGGCCTTGACCGTCAGGTTTTGTTCATTAACACAGTATGAAAATATTCTTGTCCTCTTAAAGCAACACTATGTAGTTTTTTTACCTTTAAATAATGACTCTAAAATTATTTCAGTGATAGAACAACTTTTAACTGGACAAATTGTACTGTTGCTGCAACCTGAGCAGCCTCCTAGCTGCTACAAGCACACTCTGAAAGTGGCGGTGGAGGGTAGGAAACACAGCCCCGCCCCTCCCCCTGCCTGCAGAAGAGTGTCTGATACCAGGCACTGTTGCGCTTTTCAACCACATGGGGGAGCTGTAAGTCATTTTTACATGGAAACTACGTAGTGTTGCTTTAAACCTGAAATATGAACACAAATTCATCCTTCACTCCATGGAATTCATCACTCGGGACCTTCCGAGGGGATTTTGTTGATTATCTGTAACAGCTGGTGAAGTAAAGATGCAAGTCTGTCATAACCCTTTCAGGCAAAACCTCTCCATCAGCTGAATATACTCAATTGCACTACTTGTAAAAAAACACACACAAAATAAAATAAAAATAACATAAAAGTTGTTTGATGACATACTTGTGTAAAAATCCACCTCACCTCTGTGAATGTTAATGCACATGACAGTAAAAGCATAAGCTTGTTTAGAGCATAAAGGTAAAATACAAACAACACTATGAGCTGTTTAGACAGTTAAGTTTGTGCAAACATACCTTACAAAAAACATCTGAATTCATGCCATTTACAGTAGTACAAGAAATGACTATAAAAGGTTAATATACAGTATGTTTGACATATTCTTGACCAATCATTGTTACATGTAACATTTCTATTTTATATTGATGGCAAATTCTGTGTGTGTGATAGAGCCACCAGTCATTATGTGAAACCCTGTTAGTAGACATCTTAAACCACTGGTTTATTCTCAGTGTTAAGTGTAGATAAATAAACAAGGTTTAATGAATGGTTTCAGCGTGAGGATCAGTTGAAGAGAGGCCAGAGGTTAAAGCATTGATTGTACACAAGTTTGAAGTCCTACTTGTGTCATGCATTTCCCAACAATTATTGTCTGCAGACTTGGCTGAGTCTCTTCTTTGGGATCACAGGTTATAAAAGTGAGTTTTAACATATTACAACAAAATGCTATCAAATAATTACACTTTTTGTTCCTATAAAATGCAGAAAACATCAAGACACTAAGATGTAAGGTGGGACAGGTGATGTACCCAGTGGCCCAAAGTTCTGTGTGTGTGTGTGGGAGAGGGGCGGAGCTATTCCATAAAACAAAATTACGAATACGCCAGGTAAATTTTGTTTATTGCCTGTGAATTCTGTTACATAAAGCAAACTTAAACTAGTTCAAACTCAGTTACACTGGCATATTGTGCTGGGCAGGCTTACGGTCCTGTTAAGCCTTAGTTTTTGCTTAACTAATAACACTGGAATACCATGATATTACTGCTGACTCTTATGCATGCTGCCATTTTATTTGATTTTATTAACCACTATCAGCTTAAAATTGAAAGAAAATAAACTTCTATACTAAATTAACTAACAACAATAATTTATACAATATAGAAATGTGTTCATTTACAGTATATAGCATGTGAAAGGCATATCAAATCATTAGACGTGCCACAAAATAAGTTTCAGTCTTAATTACCTCATAGAAGGTAAAAGCTACAGCAGTACAATGGTAAAAAAATGATTTTAGCTTGAAAACAAGATTGTCTGTGATGCAGAGAGGGTATTTCATTTTATACAAAACACACAAGTCACACAAGTTTTTATATTTTTTTTAAATAAAATGTTGCTCTTAGAGTCCAGGGATCTCCACCGTAGTGCCCGCGGGTACCCCACATAGAGTTTCTATTGTTATTTATTACATATTTTTTACATTAGCTTGGCTTAGTTTACATTTGTTAACATTTTAAACAATACTAAAACAGATCAACAAGTAAAATAAGATAAAATAGTAAAACAAAAAAACTTTTGAGAAGACTTGTTCACAAAAGGGTTGGAGACCCCTGCTTTAGTCAATGCAAGTTATTTAGAAGATGTACAGTATTTGTGTCTTTCTGCAGTTAAATTTTCAGCTCCAACTTTCTACTCTTCAAAAGGCTGAAATTGCTGGAGCCGGGCCTGATGTGCATGATAAACACTTTTGGTGCTTCAATCTCCTTGTTAGGAGCCCTGTGAAAGGTATTGCTTAAAATGGGCTTATGTTAACTAGTCTGTACAACAAACTTCTTTTGGCTTTTAGTTGTCTAATGCCAAACAATTTTGGGATCACTGTGCACTGTTTAATAACATGACTTCTTATAAACTGTGTATGTGTTGACTGTGCTTAGATGTGTTACTCCAACTGTGGCCTCCTGTAATCAGAATTTACCAAAGTTAAAACCAAAAGACCCATACAATCAAAAGACTGATACACACATAATGGCTCATACAGTATATCCTGTTTATTGAAAGGTCTGCTATTGTTCAAAGGCCATTTGTTATCAGATAAGGTCTGGTCACCGATGGTAGCTTGATAACAAGGACATCACTCCAGAAGAACCACAACACACAAGCACCTTCAGTGTAAACACTTTTCCCTACAAGCACTTGGTCCTGCTTCTATTCTACATTGGCGAGCCATCCAATGACTTCTCAGCCAAATACAAGAAGATCTCACACATTAATTCTAACATAGAGAGAGATGGGGCATAGGCCTATTAGTTTCTTTTTGTTTAATCAACACATCTCATTCCATTACTTAATTAAAAATATTTAACCAAATACAAGTACTTCATCTACCAAAAACAAACTATTTAACTTCTGCAGAGCAGACAGAATATATGTCAGGGTTAAATAAAGAAATCATTTGAACATTGAAGTAGGCAGATCTTTGCATTTGTTCGCTCTTCTTTCAATTAAAGAAAAAAATAATTACACAAAGAAAATTAAGCAACACCTTTAAATCAAACCAAACTCTCAGAAACTACCTGCTTTTTTAATACTCTGAAGAAAAACACAACATTCAGCAATTAATTAAATTACATAACATGGATCAGTCTGGTAGAATCCGAAATTGTAATTAAGATTATATTACATAAAATACTTTACGAAAACAGGTATAAAACCTCTGACACTGGATTCTAGCTCATAGTGACAAGCCCAAGCGTGAGGACACAGCACATGCAATCTCCCGTTCAGCACATTATTCCCAAGTGAGAGAGAATGTTGTTAGCAGACCTGAAAAGGGTTAAGACATGCATCCTGTCTTTATCAAAAGGTTTGACCTCTGGCCGGCTTCAGCACAAATCTAACACAGATTTGTTGATCTCCGGGTTGGTCCAGTCATTTCTCAGGTCATCCAGGTGGTTGTCAAAGTCCACCAGATGCTCGTATGATTTGCTCTCTAAGAGAGCGGAGGTGATTTTCTGTGCCTCTAGCCAATCCTCAAAGCAGTCACTGCAATATAAACAGGGTTAAAGATAACATCCACTCTTATGTTTTCAGCTTTCTGAGCTGCTGTCAAGGAATCAAAAATGTTAAAGTTTGATAGATGCTGTCATGCATTTAATGTTGTTAAGATCTGATCAAAATGTTCATCAACCAAAAAGTAATAACTGGTACTCAAACACAAGCTAAACAAATGGCATTGATAGCATAAATGTTGTTTGAACAGTGAGTTTAATGTAAGGTGCAAAGGGGTAAAAGGCATCTCAGAAATGCACGATTCACTCACTGTCCACAAGTGAAAGTCTCAGTAATGGGCTTTAAATGTAAAAGAGAGAGTGTGCATATAAAGTCAGCCAGCTTTGTCACAAATCGACAACTAAGAAAGGAGAAGGGCTTTAAGCTTTACGTTTCTAGGTACATCCATAATAATAATGGGAAAAATCGCTCTGCTAGTTCAGCAGGGTAACTTATAGACCAATTTAGAGTAGACATCACAGTTACGTCACTGCAAGCTGCGCGCACAATGCGGTTGCAGAAAAACAGTGGAAATGAATTAGACACGAGTGAAAAGAGCAAGATAACTCACTAGAAAATGTCCTGTTGTGCTGTTAAGTGTCAGAATAAGAAAGCCAAAAAAGATGGCTTTCATTTTTATAGAATACCATCGTCAAAGACATCATTTGAAGATAAACGTAGGTGTTTATGATTACAATAAGCCCTTAAAGGCGGAGTCCACGATGTTTGAAAAACGGTTTGGAAAAGGAGACGGGCCGACTACCAAAACACACTTATAGCCAATCAAATCAAATCAAATGCCGGGTTGCGTATGTGTGGGGCGGGTCTATCATCAGAAGGTCCAGATTCTATTGGGG
Source organism: Paramisgurnus dabryanus (assembly GCF_030506205.2). Lineage (NCBI taxonomy): Eukaryota > Metazoa > Chordata > Actinopteri > Cypriniformes > Cobitidae > Paramisgurnus > Paramisgurnus dabryanus. The sequence continues at coordinate 13,783,838 of NC_133345.1, forward strand.
TAGGGGCGTGTTTGTTTAGGTGATTTCAAATATAAACATTGGCTTTCAAACATCATGGACTCCGCCTTTAAGCGGACAGAATGGAGCGAGGAAATCATCTGGAAATCTTTTAATAATTAAAATAGAAAATAAGTAGAAAAGATGTCCGGTGTTCTGTCGAAGTTTGTTCCCTCCATGTGTTTCTTATAGCGTTTTTATCACGTTACAATTATAATTTATTAAGGAAGAAATAATAGAAAACAGGAAAATTATGAAATATTTAATAAACGCTATTATATATAATACATGATAGTATTGCATTTACATGTACTTTTAGCGATTCAGACAGTAAAAATAATTGATTTAGCAAAAAAGAACAATACATATACATTACACACATACATGCATATCAGTAGCCAAGCCATTTAAACTTTTTATCTATCTAAAAAATAAACGTAACGTGATTAAAACACTATAAGAAACATTGCACTAAAGGGAAACATAGGGGAATCAGACTTCGACAGAACACCGGATCCATAAAAATCCGTCATCTCTGTTTGCAAACACGAAATTGGTCTATACCAGTGGTTCTCAACTCCAGTCCTCGGGACCCACTGCTCCGCACACTCAGTTCAGTTCATGGAATCTATCCTAACGAGCTGATGATCTGAATCAGGTGTGTTAAATAAGGGAGACATGCACAATATGCAGAACAGTGGGTGCCGAGGACTGGAGTTGAGAACCACTGACTTATACTGTACCCGATACCTGGGCTCAGTGTATCGGCCAATACCGAGTCATTGTCATATTTATGACAATATCAAAACAATTTGACTCATGCCATATTGCCTAGAAAACCGCAACTTTTAATTTGGTCTAATTAGATTCAATGAATTGTGCTAAGCTATGCTAAAAGTGGTACCGCCAGACCCGGAGATCGGCTGAATGGATTCCAAAACTGTGGGGGAGCTGGAAAATGAGCATATATTCAAAAAAAATCAAGCAACCCTGAACACGTTGATTAGCTGCTTCAGCTGGGTTTAATTGGGGTCATAACATTTTAACCCTGCTTCGTTTCACACTGCATGCATTTGACACCGCAATGCGGGGTTAACCCCACAAAAGCAGGGCTAGCAGCAGGGTTTCATAACCCAGGGTTAATTTCGGGGATAACCCCACTTCTACTTTACAAGTGTGAAACGATCCTTAACCTAGGGTTAAAATCAGGGTTTACAACAAAGATAACCCAGGGTTAAGCGCAGTTTGAAAAGCCCTAGAGTTAATATTGCCAGTTCCAGTTATAAATGTAACCTTTTATGATAGCTGAAATGGCTTAGCTGGCTGAGATTTTAGCGCAAATAAGTCATCATCTCTGTCTGTGTATAACCCACTTAAATTACAGAAACGTGCATGTGATCTCAACATATTGGCACCATGAAGTGATCTTTAGATTTTACTATTAATTTTTGACTATTAATTATGATCTAATATAAATCAAACTCGAATGAATTCCATTAAAGCAAACTACTTATAATTGTACAGAACATACATAAACACTCGGGTAGGCATAAAACAGATTTATGGTTATAACCGTTGGTTATAAAGTATACTCACGTGCTTGGCTCTTTGCACTTCCACTTGCTGTCCTGATGATCATAGATGAGGAGGACGGGTACAAAACAATCCATTGTAAATCTGCTGTTATCCAGCTGAAGTATGATAAACAATGCAAACTTACTGTCAGATCACATGCTATGGTTGTAATATTGTGACTTAAATGAGACATAACTAACTAGTAAATTACCATGATCATTGTGGCCTCACTGAAGTTTTCAGAGATTCTGGTGGCAACCTTCTCAGCTACCTGATTTGGTCTAAAACAGTTGAAAACATCACAACACACACCACCGCATATAGACAATCACAGTGTAAACAATAAACAGCAAAAACTTTACCTGGCCTCCTTAATACGCTCGTTTGCTTGATAATAGCCAGCGATGACATATTTGTTCTCTTTGCACCATGTGTCAATCTGAGAAAAGCAAACCAACTTTATTAGATTTATAATGTAGTCTTTACCACAGCTTCTTTGTGATTTTAATTACAGATTTTTTTGTGTCTAAATAACAGTCAGTGTAGTTGGTGTTTTGATAAAATCATCAATTAAAAACAAATCTTGTAATGAAATTGATGACACAGTGTATAACTCCGCCTCACATCTGGCAACAGTTGCATGTAATTCCATGCGTTCATGCCATGGCAGAAAAAAGGTTAAAATATCATCAAGTGTTATTTTTCCAGTTCTTCACCTCGCTTTCTGGCCCGGATTGGCCATAGGGAGGACCAGAAGAATTCTCGGTGGACCGGTCAGTTTTTTTGGCCATGAGGGCCGGTGTTGTCATGCCACTGTATTGTTACAGGGTTGCTGTCCCTAAGCAGCCAGTACTTATCCAACCCCACTCACGTAATTTGGGGGTGAGATTTGTCACCGCCGCTTTGTGCCCAAGTTGATTGTGCCCTGAGTCCCAAACACTTATTAGAAGAGTTCTCTATAACTACAATATTTCCAATTTTTTTAATAGCTCAAAAAACACCTTTTATTTTGTGCCATCACTTGTGTAACTACTCATGTAAGAGTCTTTAAATAGGGAAAACATGGAAGTGTTTAGTGGGAGGCTTCTAAATTTTTCCCTGTTTGGATCCTAAGGAATGAATGGGGCTAGGCTAAATGCTAACACATTCATGACGCACCGTACAAAGATTAAGTGTACACACTAAAAGTTAGGCATGTATTTATTCGTCTAAATTTAGGTAAGAACATAGTAATAATAATAATACCTTTATTATTATAAGTAGTAGTAAAATATTGAATACCGTTGGTGTTTTACTCCAAGTGTGTTTTTCAAATGTTCAAATGAAGGATTTTTGCAATTGACCCTTCCATAAGCCATGCCCGAAAACAGCCTCAGGACAATCATGGTTTAGTAACCGTTATTAGGCGCGGGGGTCTGACAAGAATTCGAGTGAGGGAAACATGCCGTTGTGAATATGGATTGTGTAAATCTGTTCCCCGGTATCCTAAGAGTTTGGATGGGGTGGTGGATTTTTTCCCTTCCCAAATCTTAAAACCCAAGAAGAGAATGTCGGCCGTGGATCAAGCAGTGTGGAATTCACAACTAAATATCAACAGGATTAAAGGGACAGTAAGTAGGGTCCCCCCCATCTAGTGGTAAAACGGTATTTTGCATTCAAACAAATAGTGCCCCCTAGCACCCCGCTTTTTCAAATGCATGTTGCAACTACGGTAGCTGTTATGTACTCACTGATCTCCTTGTCCAGTTCAGCTGGTTCACGTGTTCTGATCACAAAATGCGTTATGGAACGGGTTGTGGGAAGCTAGTGCTTTTTGTCCCTCTCCGCTATTATAGTTTTTCAATATGGAACGACATGGAAGCCTAACCCGTTTACAAAGCTTACAAAGAAAAGTCAAATCATTGGCAGAAGTCATTTGACACCAATGAGGACATATTTATGAATAAAGACATTGATTTTGATTAAAAAACTACACATTGTACCTTTAAAAAAAACACATATGTTTGCTCCAGAGCAAGCTAATGTTATGTTAGCTGGCTAGCTAACTCAGCACATAATTGCTTGGAAAAAACGACAGTTCTTTGTTTATAATGCATATATTTAAACATAAAATAAGACGATTAAAGACAAGACGGAGGCTGAATGACATACTTAAACATTTTTTTTAGCATTTTGTTAAAAAGTACCCTAATACGATCGTGGCCCTCCTGGGGTAAATTCTATAAGCGAAAGAATGTTTTTATTTCAAAGTGGTCAGGCTGATGTATTGTGTTTATTCCACTGTTTGATTTGTAATTATTAGATCATTGTTTTTTTACAAATTTTACTTACCCTGCTGTGCAGCTGTTCCTCAATTTGTGTGTTTTCTATTTGAATGGTTAGCGTATGAGGTGGCTGCTGCTTGCGCTGAGACCTAACGTTATATAACAAATACAATAAAACTATTCTCTAATCGGTTGCATATTATGTCATGGATATATTCCTTGAATGCATACTGCAGTCCTTTTTGTCTTGTTCTCTCAGATTTTTCACCTGTTCGTCAAAAATGAGTAATTATCTCCTTGGGAATGTCTGACACTGGTGCATACCTACTGTAATAGACTTGCCAGGTGCAAAAGCTTGACCGGTGTAGCAACAATAACTAAGGAGGGCGGGGCTTAGCGAGGGTCAATTGAGAAGTTTCTTTCTGTTTCACCCATGTTGTTTTAATAAAATAAGTTTGTGTTTTTTTTTGTTGAGGGGGCTAGAAGGGAGTCTCGCCCAGGGTGTAATTCCATGTACAACCGCCACTGGCCCCGACATGCAAAAATGAAAGTAAAGCAGATCTACCATTGACATTTAGCAGGATGTACGTTTATTGATAAAACTTTTTTAAATAATGAATCAATTACTCTTCCTACATAATTATCTTATCAAAGACTTTTGAAATATGTATTCTAATGTCTTACACTTAAGACATTTTCAACAATATAGTTTCTTACAATTTGATAAGCAATCAGATGCAAAATATTGAAGTAAACTCAAGTTTCCCGTGTATGGAACGGCGCCAGTGAAGGGTTTAAGGAATTTTGCAGCTTTAAATGGAGCAGCTGGTTGTAAGAACATTGCTTGGAAATGTTAATGGCTGAAAGCGCAGTATAAATGTCAGTGTATATCTCACCAGTGTAAGTGCAACCTCCAACATGGGAGCGAGCGCGAGCGTCCCATGAAATAGCGGCACGCAGTCCACGCAGAGCGTCGCGTCTCTCGCGCCGTCTTTCCGCTTGAGCTTCTCGGCCACCAGTAGTCCGTTAACGGCGCAGTGGGGATACTTAGCGGCGTGCAGCAGCATCTTACTGTACGCCTGAGTGCTCAACTTTAAGGGCATGTTTACAGATCAAATGCTCTTTTCTTCAACGAAACCTCTTAACAGGGGCGTTAATCTCGATGCCGTGATATGTATGGATAAATAAAGCGTTATATACTCTGACTGACACTGTCACTAAACTAAAGCACCTGATTATTAAAAGTCCATGTTACACGCCGCACGCCCGTTTACTACACGTCAGCTGCCTCCATTCTGGAGCTAACGAGTACAGCTGATCCTGGGCCAGCCGGCCATCCCTGTCTCTCTCCTGTATGATATTGTGAGTGTGCATCCGGAAACTGATCCTGAATCAGAAATGACCGTTTCCGCACATATGAATCGGAGCCAAAATGGTTTCTGTAGGAAAAGTAGTTTAAGAGCTGAATCGTAATAATGTAAGTATAAAGAAAAATTACTAAAGTTATATGTGATATTTATTAAACATTACGTTTGTGTTTTTGTATAATTATATTGAAGCATAATGTAAAATGTATTTTCATTTTGTCACCCAAAATGCCTTGCGTTGTATTTCCGCTTGTATTCCGTGTCACTTCCTTTATCCTTCTCTGACTGAGCGGGCGACGGACGAACGGTAGTGTAAGGTGTGTGAGGAAACAAAATTCTTTATAATATTGCAAATGTGTAGACATTTCTGTAAAGCTCTTTATTGTTTGTTTTAAGAAACCGTTAATCACTACCTTGTGTGTGTTTTGCGACTGGTTTTTAATCTATTTAGGCTGTATTAGTGACATTGAAGAATGGTGATTTCTGCTTTATTTTAGCATTAGCTGTAGATCAGTACATGTGCTATAATTTCTTAACCCCAGCGCGGCAGATTACACGCACACAATGATCTAAAGTTACGGCGGTTATGAATGCACTTTGGTGTATTGTGGAATTGAAGGTGATTGCTTAGTTGTTTACCGAAGCTCAATGATATTTTGACCTTGGAGTGAGCCGGCTAACTTAGCTAACGTTGTAAATGTAAGTTATTCTTTTTAGCTAATGCCCAGCGTTTGTATTGATGCATTATGATGTTCTATGCTAGTCACATGTTATTTAAACGTAGTTAAATAATGCTATTGTATTTCCATTTTTTAATCTATACACCAATGCAGAAAGTACAAGGAACAATAAAAACATATATTTCATATTTAGTTGACACATAATGCGAATTTTTTTAACATAAATGTTACGTTAAATTGAATACGGGCAATTTGACATTGAAAACACTATGTACGATTTTTGAATTAAAACATCCAAAATCACTGGGACAATTTAATATTTATTGTTTACTGGTTTATTTGCATTATCCCAAATCTTTGAATCCAGGGAAATTAGCAGTTTTAATCAGTGTACAGCCAGAATTTAGCCCCGGGTATAAACTTGCGCTATGCGTTTTTCCCCGAAATTTGATGCAGATTGGGCGATTTTCTGTTTTGTAAATAATAATCAAAATGTCCTCATCATAAGCAGATATTTTAAATGTAAAAATGTCACTAAGGCCAAAGTTTTTTTTTGAAAAATGATGACTGGTCTTTCTGAAGAGTTTTACAACATCCTCCACACCATGCATTATCAGACACCGATATTACCTGATACACTGCTGTCATCATTTCTTGCTCTTTGCTCTGTTTTTTTTTTTTTACCGTGGCTTTGTAGGATAAAATAGTAAACCTGATAAATTATTTTATTTTAAGTATTTTTTTTTTTAGTTTAGACTTAATAGGGCATTTACTTAATAGGTTATTTATGGCAAATCTTTTCCAAGCACCATTACAGTGATGTGTAAGTTCATTGTTGGACAGATCTGTTGTTTCAACCGATCATTTAAACTTATTGGTTCAAAGTAGTAATTTTGCCAATCAGACGCTTTTGTGTGCTAAACTCGGCTAGGCATCACAAAACTGTAACAAAGTGTTACTGTAACAACACGGAAAACATTTTCTCGCTGGATATGATTTGGTCTTCCGACCTTTCATAATCGTGTGAGTTTTGTTTTGAGGAATATGTGCGAGGGAGAAAGCAGAGAGACAGTTTGAAGACAAAAAGTGTGCGTGCGAGCGCTCCGCTCATTCTCTGTCACACAAACTTTAAGATCATCACTCATTAATTTCATTAAATGAGACCAATCTTTGTGACCACACTGACAATGCACTGCGAAACATAAGCTTGTTGCTCTGTTGTACTGACTGCTTAATTCACGTGATCCCACCACCGTTTACTAAATCTCTTTACTTTAGTCATTTCAGTAAACACAAATCCTAATGCTATAGAATATAGTGATATTTAAGAGAATTGTGTGCTTCAAAATCTTCTACCTCTAAAACATTGAAATTGGATCATCAGAAGGAAATGAACTTTTTACTTGCAGTCATGTATAAAACACACATCATAAATGTAGACAGTCCATGCAAAACCTAAATTAAATGTAATTTAAACAATAGCATAAACATTCATAGACTTGCGATTGCCATGTGTGGAATTATTTTCCAAAACCAGTTCAGCGAAAGTCCCACCCTGTTGCTAATCTGATTGGTTAAATTAGGGGTTAAATGTAGGAGTTGA